>NC_044332.1:42659199-42969043 GCF_007399415.2 Gopherus evgoodei
AGAGTTGCCCTAACTGAAGACAAGTTGAGGGAGCTAATCTATGTTGGTATGGACATGCCCAGCAGAGACCCAAGAGTTACATTGATAAGCCCTTGCTGTGATCGTGGACAGAAGATGATGAAAGAGGAGGCCAGAGACCCAGTTCATGGACTGGATATCAGTGGAGCTTAGAAAGACCAGGTTGCCTAATAGTCATGAGTTTTGGAAGAAGGCTATAAAAGTTGCCAACCTCAAATAGGGAAGTGGCAAGATAAAAGAAGAGTTAATCTGTCTGTTATGAATTGCAATAGTCTTTTTCCAGGTCAGCGACAGACAATTTCACAAGCTATTCCACAAAGATAGTGCCACCTGTGATTTACATTTACTCATTATTCTGTCGTACTTTGACTTATTATTATCACAAGATACTATTTAGGCATTAAGTATTGGATCATCTCCAGGCAGGCCAAGGAGATATTTCAGTTTAACACTGCATCTCATTTGTATCTAGCACAAGTTTGTTTTGAACTTTGAAGCAACAACCTTGCAAATTGCTTTAGCTATATTTTATGACAGTGATTTGCTGTTTATTGCTCATAGTGCCTGTATTTGTTACCCTTAATTAAACTGCTTTAAATAATCTGGCCAGAGACGAAGAAAAACAGGTCACGATTTTGTTTTAGAAAAAAATAATTGTACAACAAAAGGAATTTTACAGTATTGGGCCCAGTGACTCAGTTTTCTGTTCCTGTTTGGAACTTTGCGCTAAGCTTTTATGTGATACCTAACTACACAGTGGAGCTTAACCATTTAGTTGTCATATAGTTTTGTTTGTTTTTTTATCATTTCCCCAAACTAAGGCCTCTAGTTGGAAGCAGAGACCTTAGCCCCAAATCTGGGATCCCTATATAAGCTAAATTACCATTGACACAAATAGGAGTTTTGCTTGAGTAAAGGTTTCAGGAATGGACTACTTCTGACTGGAAAGTAGATAAATTGTACTATATAAAAACTGTTATGGCTCATCTAGTATATCTAGCTTGTAAGTGTAAGGAAGAGAGAGCCAAAATGCATCTTTCATTATAGACTATAAAAGCATAGAGGATTCAGACCTTTCCCATAATATTTGTACCATGCTTTTTAGTGTGTAGATTTCCCAAAATCTGAATTAAGGCCAGTAAAATTATACTTTAAAGAACCTTACTCTCTTTTTGAAGATCTTCATTAGGTTCAATATCAAAACATCAGAAGAATCTCTGTGGGTTTCTCTTAAAAATTTACCAATCCAATATTATATGGATGTGTCTCTAGTCCAAGTCAGACAATGTTTCAGCCTCAGGAGGTACCTGAAGAGTGACTGAAACAGTAGCATGACATTTAATGGGCTCCAATGCTGAATAATGTGGAGCTTGAGCTGCTTTGTGCTGACACAGTGCAATGTAGATAATAAATGGAGACTCCTTGGATTTGGGATTTCTCCCCCTTTGTCATTGTCCTACTTGGGGCACATCAGAGGTTCTTTCCTCCTGTTTAAAAGCAAGTTTCCATCCACGATTGCCTTCATTCTCTCCAAAAATAAATGCATCATTTCTGGACAAATCACTTAATGCTCATCCCTATGGGACTGAATCTCCCAGCTGGCTTGAAGAGGAGTTTGGGACAGATGAGGTAGGATAATGTTGCATTCTGAATTTTCTGCAGGCAGGGAACAAGAGATTTGCTTGACCTGACCTTGCTGTGTCTGTAACTTTCCAGTATTAGAAGCATACACTGCAGTGTCCAGCAATTTTCCTTTACATTTCTTCATTGTATATGCAAGAGAAACTGTTGAAACCTGCACCCTTCTTGATGCTACTGAACCATTTTTACTGAATAACCCCGTATTATGCAAGAATAGAAGTTTTACCTGGATTAAAGATTGTATTTTGGCAAGACAGTAAATATAGTAACAACCTATGTCCCTGGCATTAAGAGCAGTGTTTTCAAAAAACTGCATCTGGATTTGAATTTGCAAATGTCAGCACATACTCAGTTTGTGATTGCATACACAAAATTAAAAACCTGGTTGAAATTTGACCCTAAAAGTAAACTTAAAAAAATTGCATGGTGGCATATGCTTTGCTGAGTATGGCTTATTAACACATGCATGGCTTTCCATTTCTGCAGCCATTGAATCCCCTCCAACAATGCCACCAGCATGTAGGTGTACGTATGGAGGAACATGCTATATTGATGAAAATGATCTTCCCAAATGCAAGTAAGTCACTGTTGTAGTGGCCGTAGGTCAGAGTTTGCTGGTTTAGTAACACACTAGGGTTCAGTTCTTCAAAATGTAGTTACAATAATGCATTAACAGAAGATCTAACACACTGATAATAGCGTATTTGTAGCAATGGTAGGAAAAATGCACATGACCATAAACCATTAGCAAATAAGTAGTTTGAAACTAAAAGGTTTGGAAAGGGGGAAAAAAAGCAAACCATAAAGATTTCTCTAGTACAAGCTACAAAATGATGACAAATTTGGTGAGGGGGGAAAGACCTGTAAATGCACAGAGGTAGGAGCCAGTAGGTGCTGCCGATGCTCCACGGAAACCAAATCTCCACTTTTAATTACTCTAGTTTCTGACTCAGCATTACCTGTATGTCTATTTCTAAGCAGATAACAGGCATATTATTTTTACAGTCAGTGAAACATGTAATTACTAAGAAGTGAGTTGAACTCTACTGCCTGTAGGTAAACATTACAAAATATAATAATAAAGTGTACCCACTAGACTTAATAAAAGACAAACGGTTAAACTATCTCCCTTATATTCACAGGTGTTCTTATGGCTACACAGGAAATTATTGTGAAATAGGATTGTCAAAGGGAGTGCCGCCTGGAACAAGTAAGCTTCAAGTATATATTAAACTCGGTAACTGAGCTCAGTTGCATGTCAGTTTAAGGTCAATGTTATACTTCTGACAGGGCTTTTTTAACTTTTGAGGTATGCTTGTTTTAATATTTATTTACTCTTCTATCTCTGGTAGCAGCAGTAGCAGTGTTGCTGACAGTCATTCTAATCATAATAATTGGAGCATTGGCAGTTGGAGGGTTCTTTAACTACAGACGGACAGGCTCCCTCTTACCAGCACTTCCCAAACTACCAAGGTATGTTTCACAAGACAGATTGTTGATTACATTTGTAGATCAGATGTTTACATTTGTGACTGAATGTTTCTTAAGTGGGGCTGGGGCAGGGCGGGGAGGAGGCTGACAGCTCGCGACCCCCAGTTTGAGAACCCCTGTTCTACAGACACAAGGAAAGTGCAGGGTTAAAGCAATTCCTAAAGATTTATGCTTCCAGTTAATAACAAAGCCGGTCATACCTGACAACAAAGATTACCATATTGTCACACTACTCTGGGCCCCAATTAGTTTTCACATAAATAAATACAATATGCTTTTTAACTGGATATTAGACTAGGTATTGAGTTCAGAGGGATGGCTAAATATGTTTATTTTAATTACTTTATCAAAGGTTGTAAGACTACAACTCAGACAAGTTAGATACAGGAACTCTTTAACCATTAGAAGGCTGAGCTCTTCTGTAATGTTGTACTCACCTGCAAGGGATGCTAGGCCAAATACCCACATTTCATGTTTATGAGAGGCAGGAGACCTCTGTCAGATCGCTGGCCACCTGAGACGCACAGCAATCCAGTGAAACTCAACTTCATGAATTGTTATCATTTTTTTAAAAAGTTTGACATTTTAAAGTGAAAAAAGGGAGATGAAAACAATACTTCTAAAAAGAAGGGACTCAGAGCACAAGCAGGTTTTTAAACATTTCTTTGAAAATATCTATTTTATTTAAAACATTTACTCTTTTTTTCTTTCAAACTTAAAATTGGTTCTGGAAGTACATGGGTGAGAAATGACACTTTCAGCTGCAGATCAAACGTGTGTGTGTGTGCACGTGGCTGGGTGCTAGTCTACACACACACTGTTTGAACCAATGTTTCAAACCATTATAATTAAGTCAATGAAACTTGTAAAGTAGACCCGGACCTAGTTATACTCATAAAAAAGTGTTTGTCTTGGTATGCCAAAACAAGCAACCCCCATATACACATTTCTATATCTTTATAACTGCGTCCACACTAGTGATTACACGAACGTCATCATATTAGTTTCTGATCTGATACAGCTAAATGAGTGCAAAACTGTTGTAGACCAGCCCTGAGAGCAAGTGTTAGAGTTCTAACTGTTGGCTGCTGACAGTAATATTCTGTTTCTGCGTTATTTCATGGAAATGGTCATTGCATCACCAGATACTGAGTAAGTGAAAGTTTTAAAACACTTACCTGCCTGTTTCTATTGTCAATTTCCATGAAAATGGGGTCCACAGAAATAGAGTTCTAAATCTTAGTCCTCTAACTACTGGTTCTCATTTTAAAATCTTTTTCAATGAGTATGGCCTAGCGCTAAAGTCTGTCATTGTTCAACTCCTCCTAATAGGCTCTCCCTATGTAATGCGCTGGCTCAGTGCATGTGGTTGTGTCGTCTGTTGGTGGTTCCAGCAGCTATAAAAGCCTGCTACAGACATCTAAAGGAATTCTCTTTTAGCTCAACAGATAGAGCTTGTCTTCACTGTAAAGTGTACTTGAATTATAAGCTGAGTGTTGCTCCCAACTTAAATCCAGTCCACACACAAAAATCCTTGTTTGGAGTATGGTGGTGCTTTTAACTTGAAATGACTAGCCCATCAGAGGTTATAGTCTAAAGCTCAAGGTAGCACAGTTATCAGCTGTTAACACAACCACTCTGCAACATGGACATTGGCTGGCTCCACTTGAGTGCTGCTAGTCCTCCAATACCTTCCCACAATCCCCTTGAAAGGACAGACAAGCTATCCCACAGTTCATTGGGAAAGAATTCATAGAGCAGCTCAACTTACTTACGTGCAAAGAACCATGTGATGTGCCCCCAGAAGTCTTATTGCCACACATGAGTGAGGTCAATGCCAGTGTGGACTAAGCAACTTTAATGTTATTTAGCAGTGTGGGTACTTTCACTCAAGCCAGGTTAACTCGAGAGAAGTAACTCGAGTGTAGATAACCTGAGTTAACTCTATAGTGAAGGCCTCTCTTTTAGTTGCTGAAGGTCCTGTTTTTGACCACTGCTAATATCTTCATGTGTAAGGCCACAGTTCATATTACTTAGAACTGATACTCTTCCTCTCACCCAATTTCTAACATTGCTCATACAATTGCAAGCCTAAATTGCACCTGCAGTTATCACAATTTCATGTGCAAATTGGGCAGTTACATGAAAATATCCATGGGGAATCTAAATGATTATTTGTATGCATAGACAACTAATGTATACAGGCAATTCCTGAAATTTTATCCTCCAGTTAGATATACAATTGTAATGACATTTTTGGGTATGCTTTGGGCTTTTGCCCTGTGGAAAACTGGCCCTAAGGTTTTAATAAAAATTATGCTATTGAATAGTAAAATTGTCATGGTATGAGTCCCCACTCTGAACCTTAGCGTCCAAAAGATGGGGTACCAGCATGAATTCCCCTAAGCTTAATTACCAGCTTAGAACTTGTAGTGCTACCACCAACCAGGACTTGCAGTGCCTGGTACACTCTGGTCCCCCCAAAACCTTCCCAGGAGACCCCAAGACCCAGACCCCGTGGATCTTAACACAAGGAAAGTAAACCCTTTCCCTCACCGTTGCCTCTCCCAGGCTTCTCCTCCCTGGGTTACCCTGGAAGATCACTGTGATTCAAACTCCTTGAATCTTAAAACAGAGAGGAGTTCACCTTCCCCTCGCCCTTCTCTCCCCCTCCCAGATTCTCCCTGAGAGAGAGACAGTAATCTTAACACAGAGAGAAATCAGGCTTTTCCTCCCTCCTTCTCTCCTTTCTCCCACCAATTCCCTGGTGGGTGCAGACTCCCTCCCCTGGGGTCTTACACAAGATAACCAAAAAATCAATCAGGTTCTAAAAAAGAAAAGCTTTTAATAAAAGAAAGAAAAACAATACAAGTTGTCTCTGTAAAATTAAGATGGCAAATGTTACAGGGTCTTTCAGCTTATAGACACTAGAGAAAATCCTCCCCCCAGCACAAATACAATCCTTCCAGCAAAATACACATTTGCAAATAAAGAAAACAAATAAAAAGACTAAACCACCTTTCCTAATTGGTACTTACTAAATTGAACAGAAGAGGCTGTTTCAGAAATTTGGAGATATCTGCTTACGTGTCTGGCCCCTCTCAGAACCCAGAGAGAACAGAGCAAAACCCAAAAAACACAAACAAAGGCTTCCCTCCACCGAGATTTGAAAGTATCTTGTCTCCTGATTGGTCCTCTTGTCAGGTGTTTCAGGTTCACTGTTTGTTAACCCTTTACAGGTAAAAGAGACATTAACCCTTAACTATCTGTTTATGACATGCCCCTCCAAATCACAGACAGTGGGGAACCTCACTGGCGGTGATTTCTTCCTAGAACTTTAGAAGAAACAGATTAATACAACACATGCACCTATACATATACTACTAAGTAGGTAAACTACAAGACTTTCTACATTTGAAGGACAATTTTTAACCAGTGGATTCTGGGAAACTTTCATGGGAGAGTGCATCAGCTACTTTGTTAGAAGCTCCTGAAATGTGTTGAATTTCAAAATCAAAATCTTGGAGAGCTAAGCTCCATCGAAGCAGTTTTTTGTTGTTTCCCTTGGCAATATGAAGCCATTTTAGTGCAGCATGGTCAGTTTGTAGCTGGAACCGCCGTCCCCAAATGTCTGGGCGTAGCTTTTCCAGGGCGTACACAATGGCATAGCATTCCTTTTCACTGATGGACCAGTGGCTTTCCCTCTCAGACAGTTTCTTGCTGAGAAACATGACAGGATGGAAGTTGTGATCCAGTCCTTCCTGCATGAGAACTGCTCCTACACCACGCTCAGATGCATCTGTGGTTACTAGGAATGGTTTGTCAAAGTCCGGGGCCCGTAGCACAGGGTCAGACATGAGCATCGCCTTAAGCTGGGTAAAGGCCTTTTGACACTCATCAGTCCACTTAACTGCATTCGGCTGGGTCTTTTTGGTCAGGTCGGTCAATGGGGCAGCGATTTGGCTGTAGTGTGGTACAAATCGCCTGTAATACCCGGCCAAGCCTAAGAAGGATTGGACCTGTTTCTTTGACTTTGGGACAGGCCACTTTTGGATAGCATCCACCTTGGCCTGTAGGGGGTTTATGGTTCCTCGACCCACCTGGTGTCCCAGGTAAGTCACTCTGTTTTGGCCTATTTGACACTTTTTGGCCTTAACAGTTAGTCCTGCCTGCCTGATGCATTCAAAGACTTTTTCCAGGTGTTCTAGGTGTTCAGGCCATGAATCAGAAAAAACGGCCACATCATTGAGGTAGGCAACTGCATATTCTCCCAGTCCTGCTAGTAGACCGTCTACCAGCCTTTGGAAGGTGGCGGGTGCATTTCGCAGCCCGAAAGGAAGCCCATTAAATTCATACACTCCTGCATGGGTGATGAATGCTGACCTTTCCTTGGCAGGTTCATCTCGCGGTACTTGCCGATACCCCTCGGTTAAGTCTATTGTAGATATGAACTGGGCACGTCCCAACTTCTCCAATAGCTCATCGGTGCTTGGCATTGGATAGTTGTCTGAACGAGTTACCGCATTTAGCTTACGGTAGTCCACGCAAAAGCATATTTCTCCATCTGGTTTGGGTATCAGAAGCACTGAAGATGCCCATGCACTGGTAGATGAGCGGATTATACCCATCTGTAGCATGTTCTGGATCTCCCGTTCTATAGCAGCTTGGGCATGAGGAGACACTCGGTAGGGTGGGATTCTAATTGGGTGAGCATTACCTGTGTGAATGGAGTGGTATGCCCATTCAGTCTGTCCTGGGGTGGCTGAGAACAATGGGGTAAAGCTAGTGCACAGCTCCTCGATCTGTTGCTGCTGCAGATGTTCCAGGGTTGTGGAAAGGTTCACCTCTTCCACACCACCGTCACTTTTTCCTTCGTAGTAGACACCTTCAGGCCACTCAGTGTCATCTCCTCCCTGGGCTGTAAACTGACAAACCTGTAAGTCTCTGGAATAGAAAGGCTTGAGAGAATTAACATGGTACACCCTGGGCTTTAGTGAGGAATTGGGAAATGCTATGAGGTAGTTAATAGCTCCCAGGCGCTCTTGGACCATGAATGGCCCTTCCCATGATGCTTCCATCTTATGGGCCTATTGCGCCTTCAAGACCATAACCTGGTCTCCTACCTTGAAGGAACGCTCTCTGGTATGTTTATCATACCAGGCCTTTTGCTCTTTTTGAGCATCCTTTAGCTTTTCTTTAGCAAGGGCTAAAGAGTGTCGGAGGGTGCTTTGTAGATTGCTTACAAAGTCCAGAATGTTAGTTCCTGGAGAAGGCGTAAACTCCTCCCATTGCTGCTTCACCAACTGTAATGGCCCCTTAACGTCATGGCCATACACAAGTTCAAACGGTGAAAACCGTGAACTGGGATGTGGTACAGCCCTGTAGGCAAAAAGTAACTGCTGCAACATTAGGTCCCAGTCATTGGAGTGTTCATTCATGAATTTACGTATCATGGCCCCCAAAGTTCCATTAAACCTCTCCACCAGGCCATTGGTTTGATGGTGGTACGGGGTGGCAACCAAGTGATTCACCCCATGAGTTTCCCACAGTTCTTTCATGGTCCCTGCCAGGAAATTTGTCCCTGAATCTGTAAGGATATCGGAGGGCCAACCTACCATGGCAAAAAATGTCTGTTAGGGCCTGGCACACAGCTTTAGCCCTAGTGTTGCCTAGAGCTACTGCTTCCGGCTATGGGGTAGCAAAGTCCACAAAAGTCAGTATATACTGCTTTCCTCTGGGTGTCTTTTTTGGGAAAGGACCCAGAATATCCACAGCTACTCACTGAAATGGGACCTCAATTATGGGGAGTGGCTGGAGAGGGGCCTTGACCTGGTCTTGGGGCTTTCACACTTTTTGGCACACCTCACAAGACCAGACATACTTGGCAATGTCCTTGCCCATCCCTTCCCAGTGGAAGGACTTCCCCAACCTGTCTTTGGTTCTGTTCACCCCGGCATGGCTACTGGGATGATCTTGGGCTAAGCTTAAGAGCTTCCCCCAGTACTTAGTTGGAAACACCAACTGTTTTTGCGGATGCCAGTCTTCCTGGTGTCCATCAGAAAGAGTCTCCTTGTATAAAAGTCCTTGTTCTACAACAAACCGGGATCGGTTAGAAGAGCTGAGAGGCGGTGGGGTGCTTCGTGCCGCCGCCCAAGCTTTCTTAGGCTTAAGGCTGTCATTTGCTTCCTGCTCAGTCTTGAACTGTTCCCTTGAGGCTGGAGACAGCAGTTCCATCTTAGACTGTGGGCTTGGGCTTGGTCCCTCTGGAAGCAATGTAGGTGATGGGGTTGTTTTTGTTGATGGTGAACCGCTCTCCGCTGGTGCACCAGGCTCTGGCTGAGCCTCTTGGGTATGGTTGTCTGCTGCTTTGGCCAGTTCAGGCTCGCTGGTGTCCTCTGGTGTTGGGGTTGAAGATTGGTTTGCAATCGCTGGCGCTGGTGCTGGTTGCTTTTCCAGTTCCGGGTCTGGGACTGGAGGCACTGGGGCTGTTTCAGTCGTTGGCAGGGGATCCGGGTCCACTACCTCCATCTGAGTCTCTGGTAACACAGATGGACCCCTTGTGGATGGCTGAGGAACAGGGATGAGTCTGGAAGCTTTCCTGGCTTGGCTGCGTGTAACCATTCCCACCCTCTTGGCCTGCTTTACCCGGTTGGCCAAGTCTTCCCCCAGTACAAATACAATCCTTCCAGCAAAATACACATTTGCAAATAAAGAAAACAAATAAAAAGACTAAACCACCTTTCCTAATTGGTACTTACTAAATTGAACAGAAGAGGCTGTTTCAGAAATTTGGAGATATCTGCTTACATGTCTGGCCTCTCTCAGAACCCAGAGAGAACAGAGCAAAACCCAAAAAACACAAACAAAGGCTTCCCTCCACCGAGATTTGAAAGTATCTTGTCTCCTGATTGGTCCTCTTGTCAGGTGTTTCAGGTTCACTGTTTGTTAACCCTTTACAGGTAAAAGAGACATTAATGCTTAACTATCTGTTTATGACAAAAATATTTTAAAAAGACAATGGAGTTATGAATTTGTCAGGAAAACAAAATTGAAAATAAGGCTAACCAAATTGTAGTCGGCATACCTTTTCTTTCTTAATGACTCAGTATATCTTACATATAACCAAACCCTGAGGTTCTTACTCCTTATTCGGCCAGAACTGCCATTGTATTCAGTGAGAGGTTCGCTGATGTGAAGAATAAGTAAGGCTTCTGGAGTTGGCCTATAGAGAGAATGTTTCAAGTTTCCTAGCAACAGTCACACAGAACATTTGATTGTAAAGGTTACTGTCCAAATAATTGATTTTTTATTTTTGAAGCTTAAGCAGTCTTGTAAAGTCCACTGAAAATGGCAGTGGGGTGACCTTCCGATCTGGAGCAGATGTGAGTATGGACATCGGTGTGTCTGGCTTCGGAGCTGATTCTACTATAGACAGAGCAATGCAGATGGTAAGGCTCAATTCCAAAATCATCTTTAACATTTTCCCTTCTTTTGTAGCTGTTTTGTGTGTCAAATGCAAGAATTTTATACAGCAAGACAATGAGATGATAAATGCACTACAAACAAAGTGAATATTGAATTAGGTTACTCTAAAGAAGTGAAAGCAAAAAGTGTTCTCTGATAATATACTTTTCTCAAGATTTATGTGATAGAAATTAAATTAATCACTCTGGAAATACTTCAGCATATCATCAAGGGAATGCATGGGTAGTTTAGTCCTGTAATTCTACAGATATTACTAGACTCCCTGCAAAGGTCTTTGTGTACTTGGGCATCTCATGGAACAAGTAAAAATGGGCAAGTTACAAAGGTTCCCCACTTCCTGTCCCTAGTAATATTATACATAACTGAGGCTTCAGACATAATATTCAGAACAGTCACAGGCAATACAACTTTCTGTATCAGACTGTAAACTTGTGAAATTCACTGCCGCTGGAAGTCTGTGCAAAACCTGAATGTTTCTATCAGTTTTTGAGACATGTCATATTTTATCCAGGCTGACATATTACCCTGTCTGAGAAATAGCACTGTTTTTTGAGTCTTACATGATAAAACTGTGAATTGCTCCCTGCTGGCCCCTCCACCAGCATGCAGAATCCTAGGCAAGCTCACTTCCTGCCGCTGCTTCCCAGCTCTCTTGGGCTCCCTGCTGCAGATATACCTTCCTTCAGGGGTGCTGTGTCTGCTAGCTATCCCCCTCCACTCCCTAACTCCAACCAGGCTTCACTCATTGAGTGAGAGCCAAAGATTTGCTCTCTTTCCTGGTCAGGCCCTAACCAAGCCAGGTTCAACTCTTTTAACTTTTCCCTCCAGGTTCGACATTTACTGCAGGTGTAGCGGATAGGAGGCTGATTGTGCCCACAGGCTCTCATTTACCTGCAGGCCCAGTGTGGGGTGGGTATACACCAACACAGAGTACAACTAGCTGCTGTTAGCAGGGCCGGCTCTAGGTTTTTTGTGCTCCAAGCAAGCAAAAAAAAAAAAGCCAGAGTGCCGCCAAAGCAAACAAAAAGGCCGGAATGCCGCCTCTTGAAGTGTGCCGCCCCAAGCACGTGCTTGGTTGGCTGGTGCCTAGAACCGGCCCTGACTGTTAGCTGCTGACACAGTCACTCTGTCACGTGAATGCAGATTAGAACCACTCAAGTACTGCTAGTCCTCCAGTGCCTGCCCACAATCCGTCCATGTGCCCAGAAAGGACAGACAAGCTCTCCCACAATTCGCTGGGAAAGAACTCATAAAGCGGTTCGGCTTACTGTTCCAGAAAGAAACACACATAATTGAGCTCAGTGCCAGTGTGGACACAGCGGCTTAACTGTTATTTCAGTGTGGCCAGTCTCCCTGGGGCCAGCTCATGCAAGTGCCAATACCCTGAGTTAAATTTGCAATGAAGACATACCCAGATAGTGTTGTGGCTAGCTAAATCTGAAACAGAAAGTCACATATCAAAATGCTGTAAGACTCTGAAATCATTCAGACTGGATCCTCTGCATCACTATGGTCACTTGAGAATTCTCCAGTGCTGGGGCAATCCTCAGGTGCTTGAGAATTGCCATAGTAATTGCTGTCCACCCTCACCCTCCTGGCTGCTGGCAAGGAATTGTGACCTGGGGGAAAAGAGGCGTGGCCAGGGCAAACCTATCCCCAAGCAATGCTTGGCAAACCAGGGCATTTAGAGAGGCCTTCATGTTGCTCTAATCTGCCCCTGGGGACTAGCCCAGGGCTCAGTCCGCCAAACATTAAACACTGTTTCTGGCAGCATCTTTATACATCTACCCAGAGCACTGCAGCCACTGCTCAGGTCTGACACAGTAGCTGTGTGAAGTAGCTGCCATTTATATTATGCTCTGCAGGAATGCAAAATGGTGTCTTTCTAACTTAATTCAGAGGTTTTTAAATGATCAGATAAACTTATGTTTCTGCAGAAAAATATAGCAATCTCCCTGCTAGGGCAATGTGAATTGATCCCATTCTTTAATATTTCAGATACCAATGGTTAATTTGTATGTCATGTTGAAGCCTCTACAGTGAAACACCTGTTTGGGGATTATGCTTCCTTTGACATTTCCTTGCTCCTGAAGGCTTGCTTTGCGGAAGCCATCCTTCCGCTTTGTAACACATTTTGAGTATTATTGAAATGTTTCATTTTTGCTTAGCTATGAAATGGACTATGAGCCATTATTATGTGTTCAGGCTTTGAATGTGATGTGCTCAGTGGTGATCTGATAGACAATTAACAAGTCATTGAGCGGAATAATGCATGGTAAAGTTACACATTGAGTTTCATATATAACTTTACAAAAATAAAAATGTATTTCTCCCTGAGGTAAAGGATTAGATTACAAAGTGCTGGCTATATTAGCTGTATATTATACTGTGGGTTTTTTTCACAGAATGAAAACTTTGCCGTGGAGTCAGGGAAGCAGCCAGTCACGTTTGAAAATCCAATGTATATAACCAGAGAAGGTGGAGCCAGTGTAGTAAATGTAGCTCAGCCTCCATGTGTAAGAAATCGAGTGTTGCTTTTCTTCTTTCCTTCTTCTTACATCCTTATTCCTCTTCTATGCACTGGATCTTTCTTTCTCCAATTTCTTTTTTCATTATTATATCAGTCCTTGTCTGTGGGTCTTAACTTTTTCTGATCAATACTAGGATCTGTATAACCCTTTTAAATTATTTTTACAAACAGGTAACCGCATCTGATAGTGAGGAAAATGAGAATTTTGGAAATCCTGTCTACTCCGCTGCAATATCTGCTAGTTCACAGCAACTTCCTGCAAGTACAGAAACAACACAGGTAACACATTGGTGCTTTAAAATTTTTTAGAGCTGCAGCTAATTCATTGCTGTATTGTTCTTAGTCCTTGAAAACCCTTTAGTGCTCCATACCCAGAGCACTCTTTTATTTGTGATCAGTGTTAGGATATCTGAACTCTCACACTTAATGCAGGAAAGATGTGCAATATAATTTTCACTTTGCATAAAATAATGACCTGGAGTGAAATTGACACATCTCACTGCACAAAGTCCAACTAATCAGGCGTTATATGACAGTAAGAAGGCTGCAGTTCATCCTCTCTGCTGTTGCTGTTCCAGCATGCAAGCTCTTCTTCAACCTCATATACAAGGCTTTTGTCAAAGCATCTCTGCAAGCATTCTCTTCTCTTGTCCACCTCAAGAATCCGCTTCATGTTAGTCGATTTACAGTCTATGCAGAGTTTGCCTCCTCATGAAGTGCAGAGATCATACATGCACAGTTCCAACACAGCACTGCTATAGGGATTGAATGTCTACACTGCAGTTATAAACCTGCAGCTGGCTCATGCCTGCTGACTCAGGCTCATGGTGCTTAAGAGGCTGCTTAACTGTAGTGTAGATGTTTGGGCTCCGGCTGCAACCTGAGTTCTGGGACCCTCTGATCTCTCAAGGTCCTAGAGCCCAGGCTCCAGCCTAATCCTGAATGTCTACACCCCAGTCAAACAGCCCCTTAGCCCGAGCCTCTTAGCCCAAGTTAGCTGGCATGGGCCAGCTGTGTGTTTTTAATTGCAGTGTAGACATACCCTTAGGCACCTGATCTACCCAAGAAGTTGCACCAGTTTAACTAAAGATATGATGGGGGCACTGGTTTAGTTAAACCAATATGACTCTGTATATGGACGCTCTTACATCTCTTTAAATCTGGTTTACAGCCATTTAGACAAACCTTTAAAAAGGAGTTGAGGGCATTGGGCACCTCACAGAAAGTGTCTGTACCTCAAAGGATGTGGCCCATAATCCTATTTACTCTTCTTCCTTATCTCTGCAGCACAGATGCCAACACTTCTGAATACTGAGTATGCTTGACAGTTGTAGGAACCAGCTGCTAAAATTTGTCAAGTTTTATTTCCTGCTAAGACTGTTTCAGCCCCAGATGGCTTCCCAGGGTTCTCTCTGTTTCTCTCCAGCACTGGCTATGCTTGTGACGTTGAAAGTGCATTTGAATGGCAGTACTTGTACAGTGAAGAGCCTACCAGTGTTTTCATTATAACCCTCTCTTTTCAGGGCCTTCTCTCAGCATGAAAGTTGCAATGTGAGAAGGGAGATCCTCAGCTAGTGTAAATTGCCATAGCTCTGTTGACAATAGTGGAACTATGACAGCTTTCACCAGCTGAGGATCTGTTCCCTCCCACTCACAAGATAAGTGATATTTTTTTAATAAACATTCATATATTCAGCAATTGACAAACAAATCCCTACTGAAATACATCTGCATAAAAATAGTTTGGTTTTTCATAGACAGTAACACTACACTTTGATCTAAAATCTGATTCATTGTAATGAAAATGTAAGAGGTTTATCATTTGTGTAGTTTACTCATGTTTTTATATTCTATTTATAACCATAGCAACATTAAACATTGCAATTTCATGCATCACCTGCGCACAGAACGTTTGTTTCAAGTATTGTTGAGTATTTTCTTGCCTAACTTAGTCATGTGATTCCTGGAAGTCACATTATTATTTCTGAGAATACATATAAGCAAAGGCTATCATATCTCTTCAGCTCATCTCTCTCACATAAATTACGAATTGAGGCTCACTGTGAATTTCAGTGGACATATGCCAGAGAATATTTTGCTGGCTGCATGCTTGTTGCTAAGGTAACGATAACAACGTGCATATTTTTGAAGTTTTCTTGAGGGGCGGAGGAAGTCCATTAAGGCAATCAGGATAGAGTTTTGCTTGTGGTGGAAGCAAAGTCCTAGGCTTATCTGGTGAGTGGACTGAAAGGCTGAGTGCTTAGCTTAGATGCTAAGTTATCCTTCCTATTGAGTCAACAGCATGCGAGTGTAAATGCTGATGCTGCAGAATGATATAGCATCCCTGGAACTCCTCTGGAAACTGAGGCTAAGAGAAATCTATTGAATTACTTTAGTGTGGCTCTTTACAGGTCAGCGTTCATTTAGGGGCTAATTCTACAATTTTCTCCTTGTGGGTGGACCTGAGTTTCCAGGCAGAGCTCACTATACCTCATATCCCTGCATATACTTGAGTGTTGCTCAGTCGTTAAAATAATTTCTCATTTTATAATTTCACACCTGTTTTTTCTTTTCCATTTGATTTGCATAGAGTCCATTGGTAGTGTTATTCTCTATAAATAAATGTTGTCATTTTATCTGCTGTCATCTTACCTTGTGGATACTGCTTTAGTTAAAATAGCAACAATTGGCCTATTAGATTAGAAACTGGACAGAATCCCAAGAGAACTGGGCTCTATTCTAAGCTCTGCTACTGACTTGCCTGACCTCTGTTTCCCTCCTTCCCTTCTTCTGTCTTGTCTACTTCAAATATGAGCTCTTTTGCGGCTGTCTCTTTCCATTTGTTTGTGAAGTGCCTAGAACAGTGGGGCCCTGATTTCCGTTGGGGCCTCTAGCTCAGTGGCTCTCAAACTTTTTTATTGGTGACCCTTTTCACAGAGCTAGCCTCTGAGTGCAACCCGCCCCCTTAGAAATTAAAAACACTTTTTATATATTTTACCCCATTATAAATGCTGGAGCCAAAGCAGGGTTTGGGGTGGTGGCTGACAGATTACCCCCCATGTAATAACCTTGCGACCCCCTGAGAGGTCCCAACCCCCAGTTTGAGAACCCCTGCGAGCTGCTACTGTATTACAAATAAGAAAATAATGCTAACAACAAAACAGGGGTGAAGGGGAAATAGTCTAAGATGAACTCATTTGAATGACATTATTGAGTATTAAAAGGTAGGTTTAGGGAGATGACTGTTAGCCCATATGGTGAATTAAAATAAGAATTAATTGAGTGGTAGTGAAAACCTAGCTAATTTTCCCTGTCCTGAAAAGATCCACTGAATTGCCTTCTGTGGTTGGTTGACTGGTGAAGGATTAGAGGCCGTGTCAGGAATAATAATATAACTAGCCATTTCAGGTATGATTTGTGGGTGTTCGTTCCGTTATACAAGGCACGATGAGACCTCATCTGGAATACTGTGTGCAGTTCTGGTCTCCCATGTTTAAGAAGGATGAATTCAAACTGAAACAGGTTCAGAGACGGGCTACTAGGATGATCCGAGGAATGGAAAACCTGTCTTATGAAAGGAGACTCAAAGAGCTTGGCTTGTTTAGCCTAACCAAAAGAAGGTTGAAGGGAGATATGCTTGCTCTTTATAAATATATCAAAGGGATTAATATTAGGGAGGGAGAGGAATTATTTAAGCTTAGTACCAATGTAGACACAAGAACAAATGGGTATAAACTGGACACTAGGAAGTTTAGACTTGAAATTAGACGAAGGTTTCTAACCATTAGAGGAGTGAAGTTCTGGAACAGCCTTCCAAGGGGAGTAGTGGGGACAAAAGACATATCTGGCTTTAAGACTAAGCTTGATAAGTTTATGGAAGGGATGATATGATGGGATAGCTTAATTTTGGCAATTGATCTTTGATTATCAGCAGGTAAGTATGCCCAGTGGTCTGTGATGGGATGTTAGATGGGATGGGATCTGAGTTACTGCAGAGAATTCTTTCCTGAGTGCTGGCTGGTGAGTCTTGCCTATATACTCAAGGTTTAGCTGATCGCCATATTTGGGGTCGGGAAGGAATTTTCCTCCGGGGCAGATTGGCAGAGGCCTTGGAGGTTTTTCGCCTTCCCCTGCAGTGTGGGGCATGGGTCACTTGCTGGTGGATTCTCTGCAGCTTGAGGTCTTCAAACCACAATTTGAAGACTTCAATAACTCAGACATAGGTTAGAGGTTTGTTATAGAAGAGGATGGGTAGGATTCTGTGGCCTGCTTTGTGCAGGAGGTCAGACTAGATGATCATATTGGTCCCTTCTGACCCTAAAGTCTATGAGTCTATGAGTTCCATCTAATATGTTTTTTTCTGATGAGCCTTCAGAAAACCCCAAACAAGCAATGCCTGTACTCCTAAGGAGAAATGACATTTTTAGACACTTTAACTGTGCTATTACATTTTTCGTTTCTTCCTTTACAGGTGGGTTGCCATGTTAACGATTGTTAAAGCACTTAGAATCTGAGATAGGCTTTAAAAAAATTACATCAGAAGAACATATTAAAAACAAATAAATAAATAAAATGATGATGGGTTGACCGTTTCCTGAATAAAATCACTTACGGATATAGCCAGTAGGAAATGCTATTGAAACCCTCCCTCAACAGTATTATCATTTTGAAAATGAAAGGGGAGAAACTGTTCTGCTAAAGAGTTTATTAGTAAAGTTCTATTATTTTTATCTTTCAGGAAACAAAGTGGAGTTTCTTCAAAAGAAAACTGAAACTAAGTACTAATTTTGAAAATCCAGTCTATGCAGAGGTAACTCTGAATTGTATCACTCTCATTCTCAGCCTGCACTTTTCACCTAGCTCACGAGCGGGGCTGGTTCTTGTGGTGTGGGAAGCATGAATTAACGTTTGTTTTCACAGTATAAAGATTATGGGTAAGAGTCTGTGCTGCACCAGTAAGAGGCACAGCACAGAACATGCAGCATGGGGAAAAGGGGCTGGGGTGGATTTAAAGCCACAGTTACGCCCTCCCAACCTTAGGCTGTTCCTGGGGCTGAAGAAGCTGCTGGCATAAGTCCCCAGGGCTATCTAAGGTTATGTCTACATGAGGCACCTGTTAGCGACACAGCTGTGCCATGCCGCCAAAAGGTGGGCAGTGTAGCTGCTCTTTACTGGCAGGAGAGAGCTCTCCCACCGACAAAATAAATCCACCCCCAACAAGAGGTGGTAGCTTTCTCCCACCAACACAGCACTGTTCACACCGGCACTTTTCCTCAATAAAACTTGTCGTTCAGGAGCGTGTATATTTTCACACGCCTGAATGACGAAAGTTTCACTGACAAAAGTGCAGTGTAGACAAAGACTAAGTTACAACAGCCCCTGGCACTGCCCTATGAGTCACATCACTGCCCAGAATCTCTGAAGTGCTGAAAGCTGTGGCTCAGCCCTGAGCTCTCCCCTCTATCCTCAAACCCACCCTTGGCATGCTTGTGAGGTGGTTCTTGTAAGGCAGCTGTACAGTCGTCTTCTGCAGTGCCTGCATCAGGGGAATTCTCCCCTGGTGGGACACTGGTGCTTAAGGCCCTTTTATCCAACATAAAGGGGCCAGATCAAGAGTCTCATGGTGGATAAAATTTTCAAATGCTCAGGAGTGACTTAGGAGTCTAAGTCCTATTTTCATAAGTGAATTAGGCATGTAGGAGCTTAAGTATCATTGAAAGTAACTTCTCCTCAGTCACTTTGGATAATGTGACTTAGGCTTCGAGACATGTAGATGCTTTTGAAAATTTTACCCTATTTGTCCCGTACTGTATGAGATGTGAGTGGGAATTTGTAAAACGAAGGATCCAGCCCAGCAAACACTACTGAGATAATGCCTCCTTCCTAAGTAGTGTTAGTTACCTCAATAATTATCTACAGTAATGAGTGTGTATAGACATATAAAATCACTCATTGTTAAATACATGGGTGGTAGTAATTGTTGGCAGGATCAGCCCTGACTAGTTTAGTAATTCATTTTTTCCCCAGCTTTGCCTGCTGAGGTGAAATCCATGTTTAAATAATGATATATGGGCTGATGGTCAGAGGGACTGAGTATCCATGTGCCTCACTGACTTCAACAAGAGCTATGAATGCTTAGCAATTCTGAAATCAACCCTAAAGTGAATGGTTAATGCTAAACCATGGTTTTTTATGGTGATTGTTTCAGATGGAGAAGGAACAACAAGGGGACGCTGAAAATGCCTCTCTCCCCTCTCCTTCACAGCCTCCTAAGATTACTCTCAAGACAGACCCACCTTTAGCTTATACAGCAACAGAGGATACATTTAAAGACACCGCCAATCTTGTTAAAGAGGACTCTGTTGTATAACTAGTTAATCAGTTAGAGAATAATTATCCATACCCATTTGCACATATATTTTTTATAAACAGAAGGAAAAAGGTTCACATTCAAATGCTTTATAAAAAATATATACACCTTTTAGCCAATAGCTGAAGATGTTTTTTGAAGCTATGCCTTGTTTTTTTGACAAATGCCAACTGCTATTTTTATGAACAATTATCATGATGTACTATATGTATATCTTTGCACTGAAGCTGTCTGAAAGTAATGTTATAAATATATTGTACATTTGTAAATTTTTGAAAGATTATCTTGTTTGTTGATGTAGCTAAAGAAATCTGTTTTGAATTGGTTGTTGCATCTTTAGGGATAAATCCATTATATACATGATTTAACTAAAAAAAATCAAGGTAAATATAGAGGTTTTCTGATTTACAGAAACTTTTAGAGCCTATATATTTATAACAGCACCTTCTTAAACTTGTACTGGTGTGTTGTGTATCTCTACTACCCATTTAATATACTACTGTATATAAAAATGGATCTCTCTGTCCTCTATCTCTGTATATCTCATATTAAACAAAAGATGGAGAATTCAGTACAGCGTATTTTGGCTGAATAGCTATCTTCACAGAATATTGTTCTTGAAATATTTTGTCTGGTTGAAATCAAATAATTCCTCCCCAGATCCATAATACATGTATTTTCCCTCTAGGTTCCAATTAAAATATCCCATTAACAGCATTCATAGGAGGGAGCTGATATATTTACATTTTAGTACCATGCTGTAATTTCATACTTAATTTAATGAGATTTTCTCCTGATCATCAATGGAATAACTCTGTTCTTGGCTGGAGTCTCTGGAAGTCCTTTGTACTGTTAAATGAAGTAGTTAGCAAAGTACAAAAGATGCTGGTTAATTTAAAAATGAACCAGCTTTTTTCATGTGAAAAATTAAATTTTTATTGACTATTTATTTCCTGAGGTGGACATTAATAGAAAGGGAAACAGTTTCTACTGATGCAATCTTTGTAGGTCATCTGGTTATATCCATAACGATCTATCAGAATATACTGTACATGTTGCTAGCTTTTCCATTAATTAGCCAGTTTAGTTTCCATAACATGAACAATTTAAGGAAAGTCTAAGCACCACTGCAGGAATAACTCTAATATGTTATTTAGCATTCCTGGCTAGTTACTCATATATCTGCAGGTTCCTAAATTTATAATCAATGAGACTTCTGCTGTTTGATTGTTTCATGCCTGAGTTCTCAAAATATATGCTATCTCTATTTAGCATGCTTGTTGTAATGACTTTGAAATGTGTTTTGATTAGAAAAGATAACTGGAAAATGATGCTGCTGAATAAATCTAATAAATGTGTTATTTTATCATATTCTTAATCCATAAATTATTGAGTCTAATGCACCATACAAATCTGACATAATCTGGGGTTTTCAGTACAGACTGAAAAAAAGCAGTGCTTTAGAGAACACTAATAAAAGTACTTGTACATTCCAAACATTTGAGCCTAGTTACACATTGAGGGGTAAATCAGAACTCTATTGAAGTCGGTTATACCTTGGTAAAGCATGAGATGAAAATCATTCCCTTTTAACATTAATACTCACAACATCCCTTGTAAAGTAGGAAACTATTATTCACAGTTACAGATTGTGAAACGAGGGCAAAGAAACTGACTGGTTGGAAGCCATAAAAGGAGTTGGTGTCAATACTGGGATTAGAGGGGGAAAGTTTCTGGTTTCCAGGCCTGTACGCTGGCTGCTCAGCTCTCCACTCCCAGTAAATCACAGAAGGCCAAACTTTGGCTTGTACGCTCCAACGTGCATATCATACTAGTAATTGTAGAGCTCCCTGGACAAAATACATGCAAGTTAATGCCTACGCTATCATGTTGCTAACGCTATTGTTAATATCCTTCATGAGTTCCTATCCTGTAATCTCTGTTATGATGAGGTAATAATCAGAATAATCTCTCTTCTGATGAGGATGAATGCCTGTCACTGTGTTGGTCAATCTAGGTGTATTAGAGTAATAATTAAAATCCACATGCACAAAAACGGGATCTCAGACCAACACGTGTATTTGCTATGGCTTTGTTAAACTGAACCTGTTAAATACATTGGAAGCCTCCAGTTCAAGGAAATGTCAAATTTTGTCTCCCTGCATCCTTGTGGTGTGTCTGTCTTCTTGGGCCAAGTGTTTTTCTAATATTCCTGTTCTTGTGGGAGTGCTAGCCTTATACTTGACCCAAGAATCACAATATGACAACTGACCTTTTACCTGGATGACATGGCTCTTTCTGGTGTCTATGTGCCAAGAGAAAATAGGGCTTGCTGCACGTAGGTGCTTGATTCCTCCTCCAGCTGGAATAATAATATTGTGTAGCTGGCACAGCTTTTGTGTTGGTTTTGAAAGGCAGCTTACTCAAAGGTTTTGCTTTGGAGAAACACATCCACTGTTGTTCAAGCCAAACCCTCTATTTTAATCTGTACCCATTCATAAAACGTATGCGGGTGTGATCATGAACTGATTTTAATGATGGTGCAGATTTGCACATAAGTGTGATTCAGAAGAGGTACTCCGTTCACGCGTAAGTTGTTTGCAATTTTAATTTAGTGCATGAGTCCAGCTCACCCCCAAAGTTGGCTTGGAATGTTGTAAATCATTATCATTTTTACAACTTTTCTATGATACATTTTATTCACAATTTAAAGAATAATGCAATATCCTACAATACATAAGAATTGTTACATCCTGGAAAAGTTATGAACAGGGTCTTTTGCACAAAAAATGTATAATAAATTGCATTTTACAAATGAACCTGTGTAAGCATGTCCAGTATCTCTCTTATTCTGTAAAATCAGGAGCCAGATTGGCAGCTGGTATGTATTGGTGTAACACCATTGACTTCGACTAAGCTATACCAGTTAATACTAACTGAGGCTCTGGCTTCAGATTTGTAAACCTTTTCAAGTACATAGTTCTGTTATAATGTCTCTGATCAGTATTTTGGAACTACCAGAGAAGGGACTACTTCAAAGAGGATCTTTCCAAGCCATTACACTGAGCTCAGTTTGTGGTGGAAAAGGCATAGGGAGTGTAGTTAGTACTTTATGAATATAGATCTGAGCAAAACAAATAATGGCTTGGTAACTCCATTTTACCCCAGTGCTTTACTTTAAGATGTTCCTAGTAATCCGTGGAACAGTTTACAAAAGATGTTTTTTAAAAAGTGGCTTTTTTTCTTTTTGAAGGAAAGAACTATCTCAAACCCACAAAGTTCTTATACTTGAATTTTTAGAGAGAGATGATATTGAAGCCTGTATTTCCCAAATCTGGCCTCCCTTTGCACCCATAAAAAATGTAGGTGTCAATTTTGCAAATTATACCCGCAGACATAAAGCTTCAGCCGTGCTGAAACTCTACTGCTAAAACTCATGCTCACTTGAAATATATAAGAACTGTTTTTCTCGCAAGAATTGTAAGTTGTCAGACACAAATAAAATGTAGTCTCTTTGGGGCTGTACTGTTTATATAGTGCGTATGTTTGTTCATAATTTAAAAAAAAACTTTCTTTTTCTGGCAGAGGGACCCCCAGGCACCGGTTTGGGCTTCCTCTCTTTCTCAATAAAATGTATAGCAAAGGCTTCCCCTCCCTTCCACGAGTCAATGAATGGAGAGTAGCTATGGTACTCAGTCCAGCAGAGATTTTAAGGTTTTTGTTCACAGCTTTATTCTCTGATTTCTTTCACTTTATGATCCCCATCCCTTGTTGTCTTTCTGAACTCTAGACTGATGGTCCTTTTCTATGAGCTTTCAGTCTCTCTTTGTAATCTGCCACTGTTTGGGTGATAAATGACATTAGTTTCTCTCAGATGTAGGATCTTTCAGGCCATCAGACCAGACAGTGAAAAATATTTATAAATGTGTGTTTATTGTCAAATAAGGTAAAATGAATTTGCTTTATCGGAGAAAATTTTGTAGAGAGGTGACGCTGAGTGCAGTTCTTTAATTTCACACAAACACATGATGAACCCCCTTTCCTCATTCAAAGTTCTGACTTTCTGTGATATTTTTGTAAACTTAATTGACCTGGATATTAATCATTAATCAGCAACTCAAATTGCTAGCAAACAAAACCTTTACCCTATCAATTTTCAGACCATCATGTCAGCTACTCGCCAGCGGCTTATCAGGGAAAAAACCTATAGTGCACTTAGCATTATAATGTCAAGAGGCATTACAACCTCAATAAAACTATTTTACTATGCTTAGTGCATTGCATATAGTAATATTAATCGATGACAGCATAAACAAAATGATCTGTTTCACGAAATTAGCATAGGGTAAAATGTAAAAACCCCTGGGATCCCTCAGGATAAAAGGCATCACGTACGTATGTATTATTTTTCGGATAAAACTACACTAAAATTAGGAATCAGGGTAATGTATAAATATTGTAGTAATGTATAACAATTGTCTTTGATTGTCACTTATGTTACATATTTTTGAAATAACCTGTGTATTATCTCCACTATAGTAGCTGCCTATTGAATGGTAAATAGGCGCATAGATGTAGCTGAGAACTGGAACTAACATTTTGTGGATATTTTTCAAATGCTAGGGGCTTACTTTGACTGAATCATGCACACCAGCCACTGAACTTCACAAAGCTGTGAACGTTAATGGCTTAAACTTGATCAAATCAAATACCCATATTCAACATGAATAGGTGTATCAGTTCTTGAGTAAATGGGTTCTTATAGAACATGTATATTCTACCCTCTAGAATATATGGATTAACAATGTTGCACTTTGCATACCAACGTCATGTAATTCATAGGCTGACATTTGGTCCAACTTTAAGAGCAGAATAGATTGGCATACAGAAGGACTGATTCAGGAAATAAAAGGCCCAAAGTCACCAAATTTTGTATCTGGTAAATACTATTTGACCAGCTCTGCAGGTGAATGTTATGCTGCAAATATATCTCTGATGAATATAACAAAGAAAAACTTTCTCCAGACTGAAGTTAAATAAAAAAGTGTTTTCTAAAGAGAATTAAAGCAGTCAGTTAGTTATAGGTAGGAAAGCGAATGGCTGATTTTGAAAAGAATAACAATCATCACTTTAGCATTGATAAAGAAAGCCGACCCCAGGCCCAAAGACCGGGTCTTAATCAAGCTAATAATCATATCAAGGCCTTAGGCCTCAATCACACTAACATACATAGCAAAGTAAAAACATTGATTTTATACTAACCCTCCTGAGGCTCACTTTCTGATTTAACTATATCATACACTACTAATATGTTACTTAATGCTGCTAAAACACAAAATGCTGCTAAAACACAAAATGCTGCTATAAGGGGTTAAACTGACATAAAGTCCCTTAAAAACCCCATCCATTACTGCCAAATAAACTAACAACTGCTAGGCTACTATAGTTTATTAAGCAGCTTATGCACACAGAAAATTAACCTCTAATAAACTTGGCTGAACATGCAGTTTGGGCCCAAGTTCCTCAAATTTGCTTAAGAAACATAGCTGCTGACACTGCAAGTAGGCGAAAACCAGGTGTCAAAGTCCTGACATTAACAAAAACCCGTATAAAGGGGAAGTTGCAAAAAGCAGGCTTGCAGATTAGCTCATAACCAGTATAGTAATGGTAAAAGTTTTTGCAGATGGTTAAGAAATGTCATTGTATTAACCAAATATGGTATCCTCGGATGTATAAGCTCATATGGTAATTTGCGGTTTTAAGCTTTATAACCCCAGGTATTATTGCTGTAAGGTAGAGCGACTTCCCTCTTGCTAGAGGTCCTGTCGTCTCTCCCTGCATATATGCTTGTAATCTATGATTAATCAATAAAGGAGCCTCAGGCTGTCTGATCAACTCAACTGACTGGTGGTCAATTTCCACGACAATTTGGTGCGTTGGCCGGGAACCCACAAGAGGGCTTCTCCTGGATCGGAGGACCGCAGGCAGTCTCCTTCCAACCCCCGGGCCCAATTAAAAGGTAAGAGACCTTTTGAAATCTCTATGGGGTTTGGCAGAGGACTAGTCTGTAGGCTCCGGTTTGGGTAAGTCACAAGCTGGGTTCGAACTTTTAGCTATCAGACAGACCAGATGCCCTTTCTCCAAGGTTTCTAAGATTCCAAGGTTTTAGCCTTTCCAGAGGCTCCCGTGGTTTCAAAGGTACCGCTAACAACCCACGGACCACGCTCCTTTTGGTCCGGAGAGTCCTGATCCAGGCGTGGATCAGGGGTCCCCTTCCTACCAGGTCTGATGGGGATCCGGGTTTAATGTTCCAGTGTTCCGCGGTTTCGCCTTGACGTCTGTGTCAAGAAAGTGCCTGTGTCTGTGTGTGTGAGGGTCAAGCGGCCAGAGTGAATGCAGCTGTGGGAAGACGCCCCGAGCCTTGGTAAGTGGCTAGCCTGTTGGGTGCTTGTGTGTTTCCCCGTCCCTCTTCCCTTCCCTTCCACGACCTATGACCCTGTGACCGCTCCTCGAGCACTGTCCTTACAGGACCGCAGAGTCCCTATTTTGCCCACTGGAGCCATAAGCTCCCTTCCCTTCTCGGAGAGGAGGGAAGCCCCCAGGAAAACCGTACCGCTAAGTCCGTAGCTTCAGAAGCATCGTTGGCTTAAGGCTGGTGCTCTGGGCTAACGACAGGCGTACGGGGACCGCGGGTTCTCCGGAAAGGAGCCCGTCCCATCCTTTACCTCCTTCCTTGTAGGTACCTGCTGTTTGGCGGGTCAGAGAAAGCCTACTCCACCTAGTTCCCCTGCCCAGGGCAGGTAAAGACACCACCGGTGTTAGAACCGTGGTAATCCTGATTAGCGCTTCCCTGGTGTGAAAGGCTTGTATGAAAAAAGGGCTGAAGTGAAGATGGAGTCTGGTCCAACAGGCACTCCTGCTGCTTATATGTATGTGCACCGTGGCCCGTCGACATGTAAATATTTGCAAAAGTGGAGCTGGTATACCAGAGATAGCCCAAAGCTGCAATTCCCTGTAGAGGGCAGTTTTGATCTTGACAGGATCGTGCACCTCCGGGGTGCCCTTCTTGCCAATTCTGTGGGACGAGGGCAGTTTAATGCTTATTTTGAATGGTGTGATGAATCCCAAGCAAGGAATCAAAAAAGTACCCAAGAAAAGTTAAAAACTCAGCTTACTGCACGGAAAAAATTCAAAAAAGAACCCCATCCCTCTTTAATAAACGAGACTCCCCTTAGCCCATCCAGGACGTGCCTGAAACTGGCTGCCCCAGAAAAAATTTACCCTTCACCGTCTTCTGAGGAACCAATCGAACTGTTCACAGGAGACCGACAGTGGCCAGATGCTCCTGCTCCTACTCCTATCCCTCCTCCCTATGATCTAAGTAATCAGGGTGACTCCCCTTGGGAAAAGTCCCCAGCCACAAACTCCACAGACAGCGAAAAGTCCCTAACCACAAACTCCACAGACAGCCTTGAAAATGAAGAAATCCTTCAGGACCTTTCCTCCTTATCTTCCCCGGGTTCTGACAGATTGACCCCTTCCCCGACCCTTTCCAGTGAAGCCTCATCACATTCAACTTTGTCGCCAAAGTTGGTGGACGCCCTTGGGGCTATAACAACAACAGGAGAACTGTTAGTAACCAAATGGCAACTTGAGGCAAGCAAAGAAGGTGTAGAATGGGAGGAAGGGGATATAAATTGGGAAAAGGTGTCTCCAGACTCCCCGCTGTGGCGATTGTCAGGTACCATCGCCGAAATAATGCAGCTTATGACATCATCAGAATATAAATCCATTCTAGAAAATCCCATTCCCAGTTGTAATCTTGCTGCCCTTCACACTCGCGGTAATGCTTTACTGCGTAAGACAGCACATATAAAACCCCTGCCATGGACCGTTAATAATTTCTCTCTTCACCAATTGCCAGGCCAAGGGGGGTTAGTAACAGTTCAGGCCCCCTGGTCACCTAGTGATCTTTATAACCTCGTTAAAGAGTTTCCAGAAATCAGGGAAAATCCCGATAAATTCCAAGAACAATTAAGAATAATAATTAACTGTTACAACCCCTCGTATGCTGCTATGCACCAACTCTTATCAGCTATAGTACCCGAGGAAATTCTTACCAGCCTCTATGCAAAGGCAAATTGGCCGGTTGACCCTGATCAAATGTCTGAGGCCGATTTGGTCCAGAAAAGGAATAACCTAATTACTGAAGTTCTCAATGTATGCCCAAGAAAACTGGACTGGGCTAAAATAAATGCCTGTAAGCAAAGTGAGGGAGAAAATCCGGCTAACTATATGGAACGTATAAAGCAAGTGTTTCAAAGGTATTCGGGGATTGAAAATGCAGAGCAAAAAGCCACGCAAGCAGTAGTGACGGCCTTTGTGCAAGGACTCTTGCCAAAGGTAAAAGAAAGGTTAAAAGGCAATGTAGTAAATTGGAAAGACAAAGATCTAAAAGGAATCCTGGCAGCTGCACAGCATTTTTACTGTCAGTTAGAAAGAACAAAGAATGAAACAGAGTCTAGGCTTACGGCCTCAGGTTCCCAAACAATTCAAAACTCCGCTGGGGAGAAACCCAGAAATAAATCAAAACAAGCAGTAATTGAACCTTATAACCCCCTGACTAATTCTAACCCCATAGTTTGCTTCTGGTGTGGGAAAAAAGGACATTGGAAGGCCAATTGTCCACAATTAGGGAAAGTTCAGTGCAGATATTGTAAAAAGGAGGGGCACCTTCTCAAGGATTGCCCTATTCGACCTGATAGACCATACCCACGGCAGGAGACAATACCTCCTTTTCTCCCACTGCCCCCCGCTAGATGGCTTCCCTACCCTCAGCCGGGTGGTTATGAAAACCTCTAGCTCTGAAAAACACAGTCCCCTCATTTCCTTTTCTAAAGTTGTAACAGTGATAAGGGGTGTCCCCAAAATTTAGTGTACATTAATCTAGTTGGTGTGTGTCTGGGGGGGGGGTGCCAAACCCTGCTCACAGTAAAGAAAGGACTAACCCAGCCCTTCCTCGTTGCAACAGGAACGGTTGGTTACAGTCTCTCCCTCCGTGTGAGCATGGTAATGCAATTGGGCACCTTGGATCTGCACAGTTGGCTGTAGTTAACCTGAACCCGGTAAGACCACTTCCCATAGTACCGTTAAATTGCAAAATTAGCGTTATTGTTTTTCTTTAAATATAGTAAAAGGGGTCTATACGGTATCTAATTTCTCAAAAAGGAGTCCTCATTTAAAACACAATAATAAAATAATGTCTGCAAATAGCGCATCAAACTCAACCGTACAGGTCACATACGACCTAGCCCCCCTATTGGATGAACAGCTGGTGGGACTATCGCTGGCGGATCTACGTAACTACCTGTGGGGCCTCCCCGGGGAGGAGGCTAAACAATTAAAGGAGCGCCGGCGCAAATTAAAAAATCGGAAAAATTCAGCCACTTGGCGGAGAAAGCACCTGTACAAATGGGGAAAGCTAGAAGAACAAAATACAACACTAAAATGGGAGGTGCAAACCTTGGCCCAAGAAAATGCACTCCTACGTTTGCAACTAAAGGTCCTGCAGGACCCATCCAAGCCATTGCAAAGCTCCGCCGCTTGCATGAACCCCATTAAAAGTGACAATTCCCCAGGCTATTCCTGCTCTCTTAACTAAAAGCAAAACACAGCATCTTTTAAATTCTAGACTTACTAAGTGTAAAATGCTTTTATTACTTGCTGTAAATGTTGCTTTAGTCAACTGTCCAGTACTAAATCCTGCTTCCCTTCTCCCCATAGCAACCACATGGAAAACCCCATAATTGCTTATCTATAGCCACTGAATTTTCTGCTCCCAGATCTCATCTGTATAAATATTCCCCTGCAAAATCCCGAGTTGATTTATTATGTAGATGGTTCCTGTTTAAGAAATGCGGAAGGGCAGCTGGTAGCAGGCTACGCTGTATGCAATCAACACAGTACCATAAAAGCATTCTCTCTCCCTTCAGTAAAATCAGCTCAGGTTGCTGAACTGTTTGCTCTTACTCGAGCCTGTTGTTTGGCAACCGAAGCGTCTGTTACTATTTATACTGATTCAACATATGCTTTTGGAGTAGTACATGATTATGGGCAATTGTGGAAATATAGGGGATTTCTTACTTCTACCGGAGCACCTATTAGCCACGGCCCATATGTCAATGCTCTTTTGTCTGCTTTACAGTTACCGTCTGCTATTGCTGTAGTCAAATGTGCAGCCCATAAAAAACCCCATGACGATGTTACTCGAGGAAATGCACTGGCGGACTCCTCCGCCAAGCAAGCGGCCCTTTCCGGGTCTCCGGCTCCTACTGAAATATTTACTCTTTGTATGTCCCAGCCCATCTCTTTAGTTGACTCTCTACAGGACTTAGCACTTACACAGGAGTCAGCATCAGACGATAACAAAAACTGCTGGAGACAGTCTGGATGTTCCAAACATCCAGAGAATGCCTTGTGATATGCTCCAGATGGTCGCCTGGTGGCACCCTTGGCTCTGCTCCCACACCTTGCCCGGCTAGCACACGGGCTAGCCCATGTAGGCAAGGAGGGGATGATTGCTTCTGTAGCTAAATATTGGCATGCTCCAAAGTTTGCAAGCATTGCCCAGCAATACTGCCAAACATGCCCTATCTGTCTGGCATACAACAGTGGGCGACCGGTTCGAACCACCCAGGCAGCACACCCACCGCCCTGGGGATCGTTTGTAAACATCCAAATAGACTTTATAAGTATGCCTAAGTGTTGTTCATATGAGTATGTACTTGTGTGTGTGTGCATGTATTCTGAATGGGTGGAAGCTTACCCATGCGCCAAGGCAGACTCAACCACTGTAGCAAAGAAGTTGCTCAAGGAATTTATTCCCCGCTTTGGTATCCCTGTCTCAATTAACAGTGACAGAGGAACCCATTTTACAGGTCAAATCACTCAACAAATCTGTAAGGCCCTTCATGTGGACCAACGCTAGCACTGTGCTCACCATCCTCAAAGCGCGGGAGCAGTGGAACGCAAAAATGGGGATCTAAAAAAACAAGCTAGCAAAGCTGTGTGCAGAGACAAGCCTTAAATGGCCGGATGCACTCCCTCTAGCACTAATGCAAATGAGGAACACTCCCATGCGTAAACATGGGTTGTCTCCCCATGAAATTCTCATGGCTAGACCAATGAGAATGCCAGTGTCTCCGCCCCTATCCCCAAACTCCCAGCATTTGCAACTCAGTGATGAAAATGTACTAGAATACTGCAAGACGCTAACTAGACATGTCAGATTTATTCATTCACAGGTCCAAAGTGCCCTACCAGATCCAGCTGAGACCGCATGCCATCCCTTGGAGCCTGGTGACTGGGTCTACTGTAAGGTGTTCCAACGAAAGTCTGCCTTGGAGCCCAGGTGGAAAGGTCCGTTCCAGGTCTTACTGACTACTCACACTGCAGTAAAGTGCCACGGACTCCCAAATTGGGTACACGCATCTCACTGCAAGAAGGTAACGCCTCCTTTGGATCCCATCAGTACCCCGGCTGTTCTACAACCTCGGCTGACAACGTCAGCAGGTGAACCTGAACAAAAACCCAAGTATCACCTTCGAGGTCGGCAGGTTATATAAGGCATCATGACCGATCCACAGACTAAGATCAAACAGACTGCTCGAGTGCGAAAGTGGCTAATGCCCTCTATCTGGATTATTACCATTCTAATGTTTTTTATGTTTCTTTTGAACATTTATGACTCTTACTTACTCTCAGTTGCTGCCCGAAAGACTACTTCGCTACGTCTCCTGTCAACAGGAAAACCAAAAGCCAAAACAACCACCCCACCCTACCCAATGTGCGGGATAGCAGTTAAAGAAAAGGGAAAAATCACTCCCCGTTCCACTCCGTGTGACGAACAAAACCTTGCTGCCGAACAAAGGAAGAAAGTAAGAAGGTCTCGAGAAGCCTCCACTGCTAAACCCAAAACTCTTACTATAGAGGACGTTAAAAATTGGCCATGGTATAAAAGACGTTACGTGATGTGGTATCAGGGAGGCTCTTGTGGCCGACAGGCTTGGTCATGTGGGGTACATTGGTATTTGGGATTTCTCCCCGGTACAGCTGATTGCAACCCACCACAGGTCCCCTGGCCATGCTACGTCATTCCAGAATTACTAGACCACACTTCCACTGTTCCCCCCACGGTCCCTCCACTAAGTAATCCTCCCATAGTAACCCCATCTATTAGTACCCACCTTGAGCCCCATGCAAATCCATACTTACCCAAAACCTCAACCATCAGGCAATGGCCTAGGCCCTCTTCCACTAATTTGTTTTCCTACTGTCTAACTAAGTTAATTTTCTCCTTGCAGGGTCAAGTGTACCAACGGTATGTTAAATGGAATGCGTTTGGTATGGTATACCTTAGTTATCGTAATATAACCTCATATTTAACATACACAGGAGAATCTGACCAAGCCGAAAATTTTATAGACATGTGGGACACTGACCATGATATAGACCTTATGTTAATCCCAGGCACATGTTGGCCCCTCACGGATGAGGGTCCCGAATGTTTTGTAGCCACTCATGCCACAAGAACTAATGTTACTGTTAACAGAATATGTTTAGCTGCTGTAGGGTTTGTTTGTGCTCAGGACATTCCCATCACTGAAAACCTGACTTGCACATTACTTCAATACACCCCTTCACACTCAATCAACATCACACTGGCCAAAGAGGGCATTCAGGTGCAAGGCCAACAATTGTGGTATGAGCCCACTGAAAATCCCCATTTATCAGGGTTCAGATGGACAATACTAAATGCTACCTTGGGAACTGTCCATTTCTCCATACCTCTCACTCACTTCCAAATTACTAGTACTTATTCTAATTGCTCTAAGGGTGCGGCTATACGCCTACTAGAGCAGCAGGCTAGACTTGCAGAAAGAAGAAAAAGGAGAGATATTGTTGACACTCTACTGCATGGTGCCAACACTGCAGCGTCAGCCTGGACTCTATATAAAACGCAGGAACATGACAGTCATCTGGGACAACTAGACCAAGCTCAGGGGTTTATTTCCGGGGCTCAGATAACTGAGGAGAAGGCCGGTATAGGCGCACTCCATACTATTTCGGCACTAAGTATTGTTACCCAGGACCTACTTAAGCAAATGGTTCACCAGGTTGCCACATCAGGAAAGGCATTGCAGTGGGACCAAGCGTGTTCAGAAGTACAGGATTATCTTAACACTATCCTTTTTTCCTTACGTAAGGACCTTGAACAGCAGCGCTGGCCCACTGCCCTTACTAATACATCGGGTATACCCCTCGATTTGTGGCCTTGGAGACTTACGTGGAAATTCTCTAAATGGAGGTGTTGGCGCTCACAGTGTTCCTTCCGGGCTTATGGACCCGTGAAAGGATTTTGGGCCCCCACTTACCGTATCCTTCCAGGCCCTTGGGGTGGTTGCTTATGGGACTGGGTAATTCATCGAGATGTTTGGGAAATTAAACCCCCTGGCGGTCCTAACCGCTTCTTAATCGGTGCCCCAGCTATAACCCCTGACCTTTGGATAGGTCTAGGTGATCTTTGGACCTATTGGCCTTTGCAACCCCCACAACTGCAATGTTTTAAAAAATTACACCCAGGGGAGGTAGTAACTGTTTATCACCGAGTATGTTGGGAAGGTCTTGGTACTTTACAAGACCTAACCTCCCATGATCTATTATCTGCTAACAGCAGTTGCGTTCATGTTAATTCCTCAATCATACACGATGTGGCCTTTAACCTCCACACCAGCTCAGGCACTCACAACATTTACTGGCCCGCAGAAAAGGATTATCAGGTTTATTTGGAATTTCAGGTTCCTTTTGATTGGACCTCTGTTGTTCCTGACCGATTCCATTCATTGTTATCCCTCCTACCAGACATTCAATCTATTTCACATTTGCAAACCCAAATTCACTACTTAGAAACTGTCTACCAAGAAGCTTTAAATGCTCTTCAAACGGTTCATTTGGTCTCCACCCTTTGTATTAAAGGTGATGTTCTGTGTCAGCTCACAAAAAGTTTCCAGTCGCCCCAAAAACACCCTTGGTATGTATGGCTTCTTTTTGCCATTGGTACAGTTACCTTTGTATGTATTTGCTGTTGGTGTTGCTGTAATTGCTTGTCACATTGTACTTGCCTTAGTACAACTTCCCGTTCCTATCCCCCACCACAAATGGTCTCTATTAACCCTGTTAGAACTGCATCATATTACACACCCACCAATGCCAGTGATGATATTTATGTTACATTCGACATTGAAACCCCTTCCAGTGCTCCCCAGGAAGGCAATTCAGGCCAGGAAACAGTAAATCAGCAATTAATTGAAAACATTGCGCAGGAACTTATGAATATTTCAAATTTCGATGAAGTGTTTGCTGCTGAGGAGAGCCCAGTAGCAGCAAACAAAGGAGGGGATTGATAAAGAAAGCCGACCCCAGGCCCAAAGACTGGGTCTTAATCAAGCTAATAATCATATCAAGGCCTTAGGCCTCAATCACACTAACATACATAGCAAAGTAAAAACATTGATTTTATACTAACCCTCCTGAGGCTCACTTTCTGATTTAACTATATCATACACTACTAATATGTTACTTAATGCTGCTAAAACACAAAATGCTGCTAAAACACAAAATGCTGCTATAAGGGGTTAAACTGACATAAAGTCCCTTAAAAACCCCATCCATTACTGCCAAATAAACTAACAACTGCTAGGCTACTATAGTTTATTAAGCAGCTTATGCACACAGAAAATTAACCTCTAATAAACTTGGCTGAACATGCAGTTTGGGCCCAAGTTCCTCAAATTTGCTTAAGAAACATAGCTGCTGACACTGCAAGTAGGCGAAAACCAGGTGTCAAAGTCCTGACATTAACAAAAACCCGTATAAAGGGGAAGTTGCAAAAAGCAGGCTTGCAGATTAGCTCATAACCAGTATAGTAATGGTAAAAGTTTTTGCAGATGGTTAAGAAATGTCATTGTATTAACCAAATATGGTATCCTCGGATGTATAAGCTCATATGGTAATTTGCGGTTTTAAGCTTTATAACCCCAGGTATTATTGCTGTAAGGTAGAGCGACTTCCCTCTTGCTAGAGGTCCTGTCGTCTCTCCCTGCATATATGCTTGTAATCTATGATTAATCAATAAAGGAGCCTCAGGCTGTCTGATCAACTCAACTGACTGGTGGTCAATTTCCACGACAGCATTGACCCTAGTGTACTAAATATTAAACATCAAGTGGAACTCTGGATAGTGATTTCCTACTGGCTGCTGGAGTTGGAAGCAGCATACGCAACATCATATCAGATAGAAGGGTTGGTGCGTAGGAGAGGGGCAGCCAAAAGAACTTTGCATCCCATCCAGATCCATAGCGTGTCCTGGGGTATTTTGCCATCAAGGCATGCTCCATGCATTTTGTGACTTTAGAAATGTCAGAGTCGCACAATCTTTTCATTGAAAATCTTTGAGCTCTTATATCTGCAGGGAAGAAAATAAATGCTTATGAAACATTCTCTGATAAAAGAATTTTAAATTGTTGACAGCTAAAACTCTGTAAAAGAAAAAGCAGAGCTATAGATGCTCTCTACACCCAAATGTTACTGTTAACTGCATTGTAAAGCTTGTAAATCATTCTTTTTTTATGTTAGTAATAGTTGCTTATTTGCTGCTCATGAAACAAATATTCAATAGCCCATAATTAATCTATGAAACTACAGGCTTTGTATATTGTACATATGTTTCCAAGTTTTGCTGTTTATCTCTCTGCCTTCTGTAGCCTGAATTAAGTATATTTAATAAGTAAACTTCACTTTCTTTCTTCTTGAAACTTCCTCAGGCCATCTACTTCGCTGCAAATGTTCTTGTACCCCGTAAGAGTAACTCAAAACTAATCTTCAGCAGAACAGGAAATCCTGCAGCAGAAGAGGAAATACTCTTTAGTGAAACAGAAGACTAGAAAATCCTATGTAGAAAGAAAAGCTATTCTGTAAAGCATTGGGAAGTATATTGACTCTTCAACATTGTGATGAATTGCCTGGAAGAGTGAGGAGTGTCCTGCAAGGCAAAGACGTGACAACCCCCTAGAATCAAGTTCTCCTGCCTCCTGTCTCTAGCTGTCAGTCGTTGAGGACAAAGGACAATAATATGTTTTACCAGGTCATCAATAGAGCACTCTGTCAGCTGAATAGCATTCTTTCCCAGAGTTATCTGACCCAGAACATGTTCCACCAATCTAATAGGTGCACCAGGAGACCAAGCCCTTCACTCCAACAAGAGAGTTGTACTCCAAAGGAAATAATGGTCAATCCATGATAGATTAGCCAAGTCCATTCCAGTCCAGTGATGTTAAGTATTTGTACTTACACTCAACAAAGTATTTATCTCCATAGGATTCTCTGACCTCAGGAGTTAGTTGGTTCCAAAGTCTTAGCAGGTCTCTCTCAATAACCTCTGAACTAGTTACTCCAGTCTTAAAGCATCCTGGCTCAATTATGCTCACCTTCACTCCGAAATGCTGCATGTCTCTCCTGGAATGGAAATAAAACAATAGCAAATGTTTTCATTCTGGGAGACCCAACAATTACATGATCTTTAAATATTTGGTTCTGTAATAACCAAAGTGAAAGTGTGTACCTTAAGAACATAAAGGTCAAATGTTGGTTTATTTCTGGTTACGTAAAAATGTCCAAAAAGTGCAAATTAGCTTTAGTATATGGCATATTGTCTTTTTGTTGTAACCTATCACAGGAAAAGACCCACTGTACAGAGAACTATACAATCTAGCTAGGAAGAGTGCTTGAATGCAGCAGCAGGTATACTAACACCTATTCTGTGTGGTTTGCTTAGGAACAGTGATGATCAAGGTAACTCCCAAATCCATGTGAGCCACACATCTAGCTGAAACACTGTACATTTCTATTCAAAGATGTAGAATACAAAGAAATGTTTCCAGTTCCTACTGCTCTGTTATAATCTACTTCTGCTGGGAGACCATTAACAACCTGAAAGAATCAGAAAGCAAAACACAGCTGGGCAGATTCATTTGACTGCATTAGGAGTCTCAACTCTGTAGATTTCATTGCCCAAATATGTGCTGAAGGTGAATTCATTTACAGTTAACTAATAAGAAAGGGAGCAGATGTTTGCAGTTTATATTTTGCATTGTAGTTTCACTCCTTCACTCCTTCACCATGAAAATTGCTTGTCTCCCCTAGGGGGCAGCTTCAGAGACTTTTGGGGAGCTGACTCGTTCATGTGCCATTCCAAACAATGCCACGGAATTGAACACTCTTGCACATCAGCCACTAAATTTGTTTCTTGGAGCATGTTCTGCTTTATCTGAATGTTCACAACTGTGCCCAGTCAATTTTACTAGTTCTACCTGCCTGTTGAGAGGAACATCTGGATCAGCTCTTCAGCCGCTGTAAATCAGCATAGCACAATTGACAGCAGAGGGATAGATACTCATTGAGTCTAATATTCCAAAGTTATGTGTAAGTATCTTTGACATATGAGGGCCTAATTGCTGCCCAGCAGCACTAGTGCTTAGATTATTATGGGATATTAAAGACAGCAGAAGTTAAGGATAAAAGGGGCAACAAGGAAGTTTAGGCCAGTGGAAGCATGTGATTACAAGAACCAGGCAGAGGAAAAGACCGGCTAGCGCAGGAGCAATAGAACTCAGGAGCTAGTTTGCAGAGCTGGAGAATGAAGAAGGGGCACAGCAGGCAGTAACTGAAGGTGGGAGGGCAAGGAAGAAGAGAAGAGCAACTAGTCCTGTAAGAAGAGGAGAAGAGTCAATGGGTCATTCAGAGCCCCAGGGGGATTAAGGATGACTTGGAGAACATTACAAAGGAGAATAAAAGACAAGAGGACTTGCAGAAAGAAAGAACAGGAATAAGGCTAGAGGAGAATCACACCATCACCGGGAAAAGATAAGTCTATATGACTGGGGACTCCCTGCTAAGAAGAACAGACAGGGCTGTCACCAGAGCTGATCCAGAGAAAAGAAGGGTGTGCTGTCTGCCAGGAGCTAAGATGCAGGATGTGGATCTGAGGCTGAAAATGAGCCTAATGGGAGCAGAAAAGAATCCACTGATTGTCCTTCATGTGGGATCAAGTGATGCAGCTAGATTCTCGATTCTCGCTAGATTCTATAAAGAAGACTATGCCAGGATAGAGAAGACCCTTAAGGAAATGGATGCTCAGGTGACCTTCACTGGGATTCTATCTGTCCCTAGAGGGGGAGAATGAAGGAGAGACAAGATCATGATGATCAACAGATGGTTCAGGCAGTGATGCTATAAGGAGGGCTTTGGGATGTTTGACCACTCGGAGGCATTCATGGACAGAGGAGTGTTCTCATGGGATGGATTCCTCCTGAGTAGCAAGGGAAATAGACTTCTGGGATGGAGGTTGGCACAACTCATTAAAAGAGCTTTAAACTAGAAACTCAGAGGAGACGGTTGGGAGATGCTCATGTAATCTCCATGCCTGATTTTAACATTGAGAGGGAGGAAAATCAAGTAAGAAATGATACAGCAATGGAGAAAGGAACAGAAGTGGGTAGGAGAATGGACATTAAGAGGAAGGATAGTGTTGAAACCAGTCAGATAGGCAATACTGGCAGTATAATGACAGTATCCAATTGGGCGAGGAATGTGGGAAAAGCCAAGTAGCAACAGTTAAGATATTTGTACACCAATGCAAGGAGCCTGGGTAAGAAAATGGAGGCATTATAACTACCGGTGCACGAAGTGAAACCGGATATAATAGGGATAACAGAAACATGGTGGAATATTAATCATGGCTGGAGTACAGGTATTGAAGGGTTTGTGCTGTTTAGGAAAGACAGAAATAAAGGCAGAAGTGGTGGAGTAGCACTGTATATCAATGATGGAGTAGACTGTATAAAGAAATTAGAAGTGATGGAATGGATAAGACAGAATCTGTTGGGGCAAAATCGCTTTGGGGAAGAAAGCTACAAGAGGTTCCCCTGGGCTGGTGCTTGGGGTGTGCTACAGACCTCTAGGATCCAATTTGGATATGAATAGACACCTCTTTAATGTTTTTAATGAAATAAATACTACTGGGAATTGAGTGATTATTGGAGACTTTAACTTCCCAGCTATAGATCGGAGGACAAGTGCTAGTAATAATAGTAGGGCTGACATTTTCCTGGATGTGATAGCTGACAGATTTCTTCACCAAATAATTGGCAGGCCAACAAGAGGTGATGTCATTTTAGATTTGGTATTGGTGAGTAGTGATGACCTCACAGAAGAACTGGTTGCAGGGGACAACCTTGGTTTGAGCTAATTCAGTTTAAACTAAATTGAAGGATAAACAAGAATGGATTTTCAACTAAGGTCCTGGATTTCAAAAGGGCAAACTTAAAAACATTAAGGGAATTAGTTAGGGAAGTGGACTGGACCAAAGAACTCAAGGATCTGAATGTGGAGGAGGTGTGGAAATACTTTAAGTCAAAGTTGCAGGAGTTATTTGAAGCCTGCATGCCAAGCAAGGGGGAAGAATTCGTAGGGAAGGGTTGCAGATCAATCTGGATGAACAAGCATCTCAAACAGGTGATTAAGAGGAAGCAGAAAGCCCACAAGGAATGGAAGATGGGATAAATTAGGAAGGAAAGCTACCTCTTGGAGGTCAGAAAGTGTAAGGATAAAGTGAGAACTGCCAAAAGCCAAGCCGAGTTGGACTTGCAAAGGGAATTGAAACCAGTCATATAAATAAAAAGAAAACAAGGAAAGAAGTGGGAGCACTAACCACTGGGGATGCGGTGGAGATTAAGGATAATCTAGGCATCGCCCAACACCTAAATAAATACATTGCCTCAGTTTTCAGTAAGGCCAATGATGAGCTTAGAGAGATCGTGGCAGGGTGACTAATGAGGATGTGGAGGTAGACATTACCACATCTGAGGTGGAAGTCAAACTCAAACAGCTTAATAGGACTAAATCGGGGGGCCCCCGAATAATCTCCATCCAAGAATATTAAAGGAACTGGCACATGAAATTGCAAGGCCAATAGCAATATTTTTTAATGAGCCTGTAAATTCAGGTTGTACCCTATGTCTGAAGAATTGCTCATATAGTTCCTCTTTTTAAGAAAGGGGAATAAAGTGATCCAGAAAACTACAGGCCGATTAGTTTGACCTCAATTGTATGCAAGATCTTGGAACAAATTTTGAAAGCGAAAGTAGTTAAGGACATAGAGATACACAGTAACTGGGTAAAATACAAAATGGGTTTACAAAAGGTAGATTGTGCCAGACTAACCTGATCTCTTTCTTTGAGACAATAACTGATTTGATAGACAAAGGAAATGCAGTAGATCTTCTCTACTTGCATTTCAGTGAGGCATTTGATACAGTTCTACATGGGAAATTATTAGTTAAATTGGCTGCCTGCTCAGATAGGGCTGATTGGTAGTCTCATAACAGCTCTAAAGATAAAAGGGCTGCAAGACAGGAGGGCATGTTGGCTGCCAGAGGAACTCCAGAGAGGAGGCCCCTTCCACAGACTGGCAAGGAGCTGCAAGGGACATCAGACATCCTGAGAGGAAGCACCGGAACAAGACCATTGGAGAAAGCCTAGCGAGAAGGCGAAGTAGGAATCAGCTCAGGGAGCAGCAAGGGTCTGGGAGGAACTGGTTCAAGTTGCTTCAGACAGTGTCCCTGAGCTATAACCCAGTGATATTGGTGGGCGTGGGTTCCCCTACTACCGTCCAGCACAAGGCATGGTATAGACTTTGGAGCAAGAAAAGACGCTAGGCCTGCATGGCCTAGAATTGTCCATTAGAGCCACTGAACTCCTCCTCATCCTTTATTACCCCTAAAGGGTAGCAACTAATAAGAGCCTGGCCAGACGACTGGGGTCATAACAAGAAATCAATATTAACTGTGTGAAGGGGAGAAACTGAATCAAACTCAGGGTAGCACCCACACAGCCACAAGAGGGCGCAAGCTGGTGAAGGCAGCCTCAGACATAGGGGTAAAGTGACTACACAGAGCAAGACAACTCAGATGTTAACTATGCGGGGTTTTCACCTTGTTAGCTGAGTCAAAGCTTCATTTCCAGCACTTTGTACAGGAAGGTTTATGCTGTTAAAAATGGGATAAAATTAGAGAAAGCTCCAAACTAACCCCTCACTAAAGGGAACAACCCAAACCCTGGTGAGGATCAGAATTTCACATCTGGTCTTGAACCTATTATGATCTCAACCACAGGCTCAGATTCAAACAGCTACAAACTGTAGAGCATTTGAAATCCAGAACTAGCATCACAAATCTATCTCTAATGACTCACCGTAAGATGTCTGAGAAAGCTTCCACGCCCCACTTTGACAAACAGTAGCCACCACCTAAAAACGCCAAGCGACCCATAACACTGGCAACGTTGACTACTCTTCCTTTAGCCTTTTTCAAAAGCGGGAGAAGCTTCAGGGTGATTTCAATCAACCCCATCAGATTAACATCCAGAATTGTGTGAAAATCATCTATCTGCATCCAGTCGGTGGGTGCCATCGGCGTTGCTCTTCCAGCATTATTTACCAAGCCAAAGAGGCCTAAGAGTATTCCAAAAATATCACATTCAGTACGTGCCAATATTACAGCAGGGAGTGAGGTTGGAGACAGGATGCATGGCAATAGACTGCGAGAGCTCACATTTTGCACACGGTTTAACAAGATGAATGTCGCTGACTGGGTTTCCTCATGACTATCTAAATTTATACCGTACAGCTGGCAAACTTTCTTTAACCTTCCTAATGCTTTAGTCAAGGTTCTAAACTAGAACTGGGTAAAATATGAATGGAGAAATGATTTCAGTTGGAGCCATGGCTTCCTAGGCCTTCTCAGTACTAGACCTGAAGGGTGTGTCTACCCTGCAGGTGGGAGTGAGCCTTCCAGCCCAGGGAGACAGACTGCTGCGAGTGGGACTTGCTCTAGCATGCTAAAAATAGCTGTGTGACAATGTGGCACTGGGAGAGCTAGCTCAAGCCACCATTGTGCTGCAACATGCACACGGCTGCTTTTGAATGCTAGTGTGAGCCTCACTATCATGAGTTTGCCTACCTGGGCTTAGAGCCTTGCTCCCAACTGCAGTGTAGACATACGCTAAGTGGGCCTAGAGCTCTCTCCATTACCCCATCCATTACCCCATCCATAAAACGGAGATGATAATGCTCCTCCACCTTGGTAACATACTTTGGGCTCTACAGATAAATAGTGCTGTACAAGTGCCATGTTATTAATATTACTGCACCCTGCTCAGACCGGCCTATTTCTAAAGAGAGAGGATAGTGTAGACTCCCTGCTAAGTCAGTGCTTGGCCTCTTTGATTACACAGCTAGAGTGAGGATTACAGTGAATGTTCGCTGCGGTTGCCTGTCCCATGTAGACTAGCCTGAGAACAGCCTGGTTTGGTGCTTTTCAGATGCAGTATGTGGAGAGGAGTTCAGCAAAGTCCCTGGCAAGATGAGCTGTGCTTATTTTTCCTAGTCCCACCACTGGAGGTAACACAGTGCATGTCAGAATAATATGAAGGTTGAATTGATTTTGGACTTTAGAACAGCAGAACTGAACTTATCATCCGATTATTCAAATGAAAAAAATGCCTTATTGGTAAAAATATTTTGCTTTGCTGTTGGACCTCAGTTATCAACTTTGCCAGCTTCTAAGTACCAGTTACAACTATATACTTTCTTCAGCTAAATAAAGTTGTTGTGCTCCCCCTTGACCTTACTCAAAATAATTAGTCTGCATTCAGCATCTTATTTCTATTGCTAATGTGAAAGTAAGAGAGGAATGGACCTCTTGCCATAGCAGAAAAATTCATTGGGTTAGGAACAAGACAGACTTTTTACCATTTTCTGCCAAAAGCAGAAGCCAAGTAATGATCTAAACTCTCTGTTCACAGGTATTCAGCGACACATGTTCTTCCCTCTTTCACATCATTAAACTCACTGGTGTGCACAGAAGTAGCGCTCTCTGGTACAAAGAAACACCACTGTATTAATAATCCAAAGGGAATGATGGATTTGGACAATGCCCCTTTTGATTGCTACACTCAGTGTCATCATTATGTGTGTATTACAAAAATCAGACTTCTTGACATAGAAGAAAACTAACTGTTTGCTTTCCCAAAGGAGAGCGTGAACTCAGATAGGCATTTTTAATTGGCCAGGCTGACTGATTGCTTAAGTAGGTCAATGATGTTCTGATTGACTCCAGTTAGCACTCCCACAAGCTGAGTTCTTTACCTACAGCTGAGTGAGACTTAAAAACGCGTGCAAGTATATCTTCTGACTGTTAAAATATCAAGGAATCTGATACTTAGAAGGTCCCTGATTGATAAAAGTGGGCAACAGTTGAAACTGGCTTCTGGAACATAAAACATTCTTGGAACTATGGTGGTTGGTGTTAATAAATACCTAACCAGATAGAACCATAGCACTGAGGAAAGTACAGCTTTAATCAGCACAAGAAATGCTCCCGTGCGGCTATTATGGAAGATTACTACCAGAACTCTTCTGTTTTATACTGGAGTATATTTCATAATTTGTATGGAGTGCGGCTATACAACTTACCCTCCCCATCTGTCTCTTGTTTCACAAACTCCACTGCGTTGGCAATGCTGCTGGGGTCAGTTAAGTTCAGGATCACAGTCTTCAGTGAGAGGGATGTGCAGGCTAGTAATTCTCGGCTTCCCTTTTCTGTTAGACATGCGGCAATGACATGGAATCCCCTTTGGTCAAGCTGTTTAGCCAGCAAGTTTCCAAATCCACTGTCACATCCAGTTATGAAGACGTGCTTTCCATTCAGATCTTTCACGTTAAGACTGTTTCGGGTGAGCCAGCAAATAATGAGGAAAAGTATGGCAGCCAAAATTCCTATCTGCGCTGAGTTTGAAAGCAAGGCCTATAAGCAAATCATGTTAGAGATCTGGGAACTTAATGGAGTAAATCTACTAAATCTATCTCCAATTTTAACACAGTTCCTGTAAAAGGCTTTGTGTCTAGTTCCAGCTTTTTCTGTCCTACTGTGAGTAAAATGGGGCACAGGCTTAAATGCTTGGGCACAGTTTGAATGGTATCCATGAATAATATATGTATTGACAGAGCCTTTCTCTAAACTTCCTTGTCAATAGATTTCCATTGTTTTCAAGATGCAGCTTCACTTGCCCTTCTCCCTAGTCTGCAAGATGGTTGGAGAATGTTTTAGGATGACAGGAAGCATGTCCCTCACCAGCATCAGAGCCTCCTGTTGTGAACACTTCTGATTAGTGAGGGTATTGCTGGAGAGAGAAGAATTCTGCTGCAAAGGAGTGCAGTTTGGTATGATCATCTGCTTCTTGCCACCCACAGCACTTCTTTGCTTCATAGCACAGAGACTGTGTGAGCCCTGAGTGAGAACAGAAAAGTCTGGGCTATATGGGGTGAGTGCACTGACTCCTTTGTTGTGTGCTCTGTAAATGTCAAAAATGCTGGTGCTCACAATCTGCTTTTTTTAACCTCTGGTTTTTGAGCAAGGCAGCACTTCAGAGCAGTATCTGAAGCTGTTTTCTCTCTCATTATCTCCTTCTCACTAAATAAGTGGTAAAATGAATGGAAATACCTATAGCAGGCAAGTGCTGACGGGATCGCCGATCAGCCTAACTTGATTGCGAGAAAGAGGATTTCAAGAACATTGTTCAGTACAAGTTGCCACAGTGATTATTGTTGCATATTTAAATAAACAACATTCTCATTCATGGTGACAGTCCACACTCACATATGCTTCTTCATTATCACGGGCTGGCTTTGGATGCATTTGCGCTTTGGGTTGGGGCAAGAATTAAACTGAAGCTCAGGGCCAAGGAGGCTGTTTTCAAACTTGCACACTGAACACTAGATCCCAAATCCATTTGTAGACACCTAAGCAGAAAAGGTCTGGTTTTCAGAAGTGCTGAGCACCTGCAGCTCACAGAGATTTTTATGGGATCTGGGGCTGCTCAGCACCTTTGAAGTCTACTTTTATGTAGGTGCCTAAATTTGGCTTTAGTTGCCTGATTTTAGGGACCCAGATTGAACATCTGAGCCTTTACTGTTAGTTTTTCAGAGCATTTAAAAAATAATTACATTTTAGAGAAATGTGACTGATCATTTTTAAATCCTTGAAGAAGTTAAATGACCCCCCCACAATCTTTCCAATTTTTGTTTACTTAGACTTCAAAATTCTTTTGTTTTTTAAAATTCATGTAGACAGGCAAAATGTCACACAATAATCAACTGTTTGGATAAATGAACATTAAAACAAAGATAAAATGCTGAAATATTAGGCCTGGACCCTGCAATCCTTACTTGTGTTTGTATTCCTGTCAGACCATTGGAGTAATCACATCATTTTCTAAAAGTCATAGAATAAACCAATCTTTTATTGGACTAACTGCAATAGCCAACAAGACACTGTGTGGAGCACAAAAATTATTCTAGTCAGTAGGACTCATGTCAATAATGCCTGACAATGGAGTGTTTTATGCAGAACCCATAGCTGGTTGGTTAACAGTCTCTAGAAATCATTCTGGAAAAGTAGCAGTTTAAATCTGAGTATCCCTTTGTCACCTCTTCGCCACTGTAATTTCTTCTATTACTAGTCTGCAAACTCATATAGCCTCTAGTTTTACGCATTGGTTTTGTTCTTGTGCTGGTACTTACATTCTGGGGAGGCATCTGCAAGCTCATTATAAGATTCCAAGAGAACAGTGTCTTTGCTGGTTACAGCTAGTGCTGGCCTGAAGAAGTTGTTGCAAATTTTAATTCACAAGGCTTTTCAGTAGGATCTGCACAATGATACCTCGCTGAGAGTCTCAGCGTAGATTCTGTACTCTGTGGTACTGTGTGATCCCTGTGCAATAGCTGACAAGCCCAGGACAACTCCCTTCTGTTGATTATGACTTACATTCTGATGACTATTTTAGTCTCTCACCAGGAATTAATCTTATGTGTATTCTAAATACCTGTGTATCCCACCTAAGTTGTCTAAGCTTTGCTGGCCTAAATACGGTAATTCCCAAAGCACAGGGATTGTCAAGACTCATTAAGGAGATAGAATTTATCCCATTTAGAGGCCTGATCCAACTCCCATTGATTTCAGTTCCTCCATTGTTTTTAACTGGCGTTGGATCAAGCCCTCTGGGAATTAATCTTGTTTTTTTCCCCTATACATGTGCACAATTTCTGTTTGCATCAATTGGAGTTGCAGGCTCAAAAAATGAGGAAAATAAGCTCTTGTGTTTGATCATAGTTAGGGCCAATTTCTTTTTTCTGATCTACATTGCCTATTTCTGATCCCTAGAATAAATGAAGTATCTAAGAAGTTGACAGCAACTTTTTTTTTTTAAATAAAATATTTAGAATCTGTGAGAGCTAAAATCCCCATCTGGGAGAAGAATCCACACAGAAGTATGACAGCTAACAAACTGCAAAGCCCCTCCTCGCTCCCACAAAACCTTGTGAGCTACATTTTGGACTTAGATGCAAAAGAGTTTTCTACCTGTATCTTGTTGACTTCCACTCTTTTATCCTCAATCCTACATATCCTCCACCCTCATTAAGGCAGAGCTGCCCTGTCATAAACAGATAGCTAAGGGTTAATGTTCTTTTACCTGTAAAGGGTTAACACAGGGAACCCAAACACCTGACCAGAGGACCAATCAGGAAACAAGACTTTTTCAGATCTGGGTGGAGGGAAGTTTTGGGTGTGAGTCCTTTGTTCTTGGTCTGTTCTTTTCTCGGCTCTGAGAGTGACCACAGGAATCTCTAGGCTTTCTAATCTTCTGTTTCCAAGTTGTAAGTACAAGGATAGTAAGACAATAGGTTTATATTGTTTTGTTTTGTATTTACATGTGTGTAATTGCTGGAGTGTGTTCTTTTTGGATAAGGCTGTTTATTCATTTTCTTTTAAGCAATTGACCCTGTATATTGTCACCTTAATACAGAGAGACCATTTTATGTCCTTTTTCTTTCTTTTTATATAAAGCTTTCTTTTTAAGACCTGTTGGAGTTTTTCTTTAGTGGGGACTCCAGGGAACTGAGTCTGCAGCTCACCAGGGAATTGGTGGAAGGAAGAAGTCAGGGGGAAAATCTCTTTGTGTTAGATTTACTAAGCCTGACTTTGCATACCCTCTGGGAGAGAGGGGAGAGAGATTAGATCTCTCGGTACTTGTGTTTCAAGGACTTGAAGCAGAGAATCTCCTAGGGTCGTCCAGGGAGGGGAGCCTGGGAAGAAGTAACAAGGAAACAAGGGGAGGGGATTATTTCCCTTTGTTTTAGACTCAAGGTATCTGAGTCTGGGGGTCCCCCAGGGAAGGTTTTGGGGAGACCACAGTGAGCTAGGCACTGTATAATTCCTGGCTGGTGGCAGCGATACCAGGTCCAAGCTGGTAACTAAGCTTGGAGGTTTTCATGCTAACACTCATATTTTGGACGCTAAGGTCCAGATCTGGGAAGAAATGTTATGACATGCCCCAGGCAGGATAGGCTGGACAATTCTGGATTTTGAAATGAATGCATAAACTGCTTGTGAAAGGTGATCTGAACCTAATTGAATGAAAATTTAAACTGGAAAGAAAAATGCCCACTCCTTATGCCTGCTGTGTGATGTAGCCAATAGAGACCTCTCTGGCTCTATGAACATATATGTGTCTTTTAGCTAAATTAGAACTCCTGAATGAAACTGTACCATTCATGACACTATGTGGATTTGCAACTTTCTCTGGGGACTTGGGTCAATGCTTTATTTATTTATTTATATATATATTTAAATCCTGTATTAGCATACAGCATTGTGGAAGAGAATTTTTTTTCCCTGGGTGGGAATTACACTGAATGTCACTGAATTTAAACGTTTATTTAAAATAATTAGGAGCTAGTTTGTGCAGGCCTTACAGTGCTGAGCCTTTACTCATGTGAGTTCCTATTTTAAAGGTTTTTGTTTTAGGTGTAGATGGAAAGGAGATGTTTGCGCTTGTTTTGTAGTACAATCCTCATTGACATTCCTCCCTTTTTTGTTTCTATTTCCAATTGTTCCTTTTCTTCTTCTCTTTCTCATAGTCTCTCTCTTCTGCTGCTTCTTTCTCACTCCACCTCTCTCTCTGTCTATAAAGGTGACTGATGTATGGCTCCCCAATACATGCCTGGCAGTCTGGACCTGCCCAAAGATTCAAAATGTCTGTCACATATGATTTAACATTGTCAGTATATACAGTATATAATGCAAAACATAGTTAACGTGACCCCCTCACTGCACTATTTTCCATCAGAAGTCCCAGGCTATTTTTGGAGGAGCATTCCTCTAGGTCTCTTTGCTGTCAGATTCTATCCCTATTTTGAGATGTTATAGGCCTCCCCTGACTGAAAACAGGTGTAGTAGAAAAAAGTCTAAAGGGAGACTCAGTACTGACTGTTCGTGCTGAGGATCCTGGGTTCTGAATGGTGTGAAATCTTTTGGGAGGGGTGTAAAGGTCCTGCTTAGCTTTCCCAAATCAGTGACTAAATGGTACTCTTCCACACAGGTAGCTGATAATTTGTCAGCCTCCCGAGCACTCTCAGAACACGAGGTCTGAGAGAACACAACAGAACGGAAATTACTTAGGCAAAATGCGAGCTTGGGCTGCGACTCTCTGAGAGAGAGTGTAGAGCCAGGCCCAAGACAGCTTGTCGTTTACAGAGTGCAATCACTGAAAGCTGGCATTTCTCACCTCTTCCATGGGCTTACTTTGTAATCAAACCTCTAGGTCTGAGAAAATAGAAGGAAAAATGACAGTGCTTGAAGGCTGACATTGGGAAGGGGAATGAGATGTACAACTCCCCAGGCGCAAAGAGTTCAACATTATTCATGCTAGACACAGGGACATTCTTAGGTATATGTTTCGTACACCATGGTTATAATAACAGGGAGTGTGGAATATTGACTGGAATAGGGAAGTGAGAGTCAGGACCTCTGAGTAGGGTTGTCAACCCTCCAGAATTGGCCTGGAGTCTTCAGCAATTAAAGATTAATCTTTAATTAAAGATCATGTCATATGATGAAATCTCCAAGAATACATCCAACCAAAATTGGCTACCCTACTCCGAGCTACTTTTATTTGCTGTATGACCCTGGGCAAGTCCCATCATCTCTCTGTGCCTCAGGTTTCTGATCTGTAATATAGACATTTAAAGACTTACCTGCCTCAGGGGGTGTTATGAGGCTTAATTAACCACAGATGATAACTAGCTCTGAGAGCTGTAGCTTGAAAGATGCCTTAGGAGTGCAAAATATTATTAAAATACCTTCAAGTTAATTAAAATCAATCACTACATCAGATGACTGGAAAGTAATCAATGTGAAAAAGGTGGTGATTGTGGGAATAACCGACCAGTGAGTCATACTTCAGTGTCAGGTTAACAAGTTAAAACATAATTACAGTCTGATATGATATTGGAAGGAAAACCGTCTTTCCAGTCTACTAGAATTCTTTGGCAGAGTCAACTAAATAGTGCGTAAAGGAGAACTGGACAATACAATTGATCTGGACTTTCAAAATGATTTTGTAAAAGTCCCTCACAAAAGGCTACTGAGGAAACTACAGTAAGTAGTTACTGTGTGAGAGGTAAAGGTCTCTCAGGGGTTAGGTACTGGTCAAGAGGGAGAAGGGAAAAGAGGAATGAATGGTACATTTTCAACATGGGTGTGGAGGTTAATGGTTGAAGGAGGCCTTGGTCTCACTTTCACTCCACACCTGCCAGCTCCCGTTGGGGTAGGTAGCACCAGCAGACATCCTAGCAGAGAGCCCCACATGCACTCTTGGAAGGCACTATGTCAAATCCTGTAAGGGAACACAGCACAGGGTGCCCCTGGTGCACCCAAGCAAGGCTGGGCACAGTCTAGCCCCTTTTGCTGCTGTTATTGCAGGCAGATGTTCTCCCAGCTAGTGAAAGATTAGTCACATCTTGGGTGCAGGTCAAAATGTGAGGCTAAGAAGTGCCAATGAAATCTGATTACAGAATGAGAGTCCCCAACCTCCTAGGGTCAAAACCAGCAGAAGATTAAATCACAGAGACCCCCCCCCCAACCCCAAAACTCTGAGAGAGGAGACCGAATTGCCCTGCAGGTTGCCAGAATCCTAGCTGATACTGATCAGCCTCGTCACTGATCAAGGTTAATATTTCTCATTCCCATTTTCAGCCCCTGAGAGAGTAACAGACCATTCATGTTTGTAGTGGTTTATGATCAGGGAAGCAGCATGTACCCACTCACTGAGGACTGGCCAAATGTCGCCAAGATTTCTATTCTGAGAAGTGAGAGAGGTTGTAGGAACACAGGGTGTGTCTACACAGCAATAAAACACCCATGTCTGGCCCACGAGAGCTGACTTGGGCTCCCGGGGCTTGGGCTGCTGGGCTATAAAATTGCAGTGTGGATGTTTGGGGTCAGGCTGGAGCCCTTGAGTCCTAAACAGATTGAAGGTAGGGAAAGGGAATGATGAAAATATGGAGGCCTAAGATGCAAGAAAACACAAAGGGCTAGACCATGACACCCTCACTCATTGCAAACAGTGCTTTAGTCTTTGAGCAGTCAGTGGGACTACTTAAAGAGTAATGGGTCCTGCTGGTGGGCACTAAAGATTCCCTAGTGTGCTTTAACTTTCTGCCATTTGAAACAGCATTATGTTAAAGTGCACTAGGGAACCTTTAGTGTACACCGGGGTTTACATGGACCAATTCAAGTGCAACATATTAGTGTGCTTTAGAAATCACACCACCACAGAGTGCATTACTCCCCTGTGTAGACAAGCTGCCGGTCACTACTCAGTGGAAGTAATGATGTCACAGTCTGGCCCTCAATAAGCAGCTTACTTCAGCTTGTGTTTTGTTGATTTCATGTTTCTGAATTCTCCCTTTCATCTATTTTCCCTTTTGGAAGAAGTGAGTTTGAAGGAGGAGAGGGTATAGGTGGAAGGACAGTGCCTGTGCCAGTGCTCTACACAGGGACACAAGGAAATAGGAGGAAACTTTCCGAGCCCTTTCTGTACACCCTTTGATCACAAGAGTCAGCTAACCCTAAGAATGATAGTTTTTTTTCTCTTCAATGAAATATTCAGATCGAGTAGCCCAACTGTTCGAATGGAAGACTCCAGTTTAAAAGTTATTTCCACAACATGATGCACACCGTATGCAGTATTATATGTGTACATTTTAACTAGCTGAGTACCCATAAGTATTTTAATAATACTGTGCAGAATTAAGAATCAGTGGGGAATGATAACATCCTTAACACAGGCTTTGGTGTGCAAAATGCCTTTAGTGGGGTTCAAATACCCCTGCACTTTAAGCTAATGTGCAACTAGGTAAACAGATAATTTAATGTTTTAGTTATTGCATAATGTAGTGGCTTGAAGGTCAGCCCTAGCAAGAACTCTTTAGCTGCACATAAAATTATTCAGGTTCATCCCAGAAATAAATTTTACAAGAAGGAAAGGCCACTGACTAATTTTATATAATAACCAAACAAATCAATTCATTAGATTTAGTAAAATTGTATTAAAGAAAGGAGGTAGTAGAAGAGGGTATTGAGACAATAAAAAAATTGATTAAAATGCAATTTTAAATGGAGTATTCTCTGAATCATTTACTATTACAAGTGGCTGCTAGATACTGGTCCAGAATATGGGCCATAGATGATTCTGTCCAGTTGTTTTTCTTTCTGTCTCAAGCTGAAGAACAGACTGTTAAAAATGGTTCTGGCAATTGGATTAGAATAGAGTTGCAGACCAGTTTTGCATAAAACTACATGAGTTCAAATGCCTGGAAAAGAGTAATAGGAAAAGTCACAATGTCACAGGAAAAAGTTCTGCTATTATACACGCAATTCCATTAACATTGCAGGGAATAAAGGCACTTAATCAGAAGTAGAAACCATGTTTTACTTCCATAAAAATATAATAATTTCAGCTCTTTTCTATTAATTACTTTTATCACTGCAGCTCATTTCCGATAGTCACTGGCCAAATGCTGTTCTCAGTGACACTGAAGTAAATGAGGAGCTTGGTTACAATGGTGTTGCTGACGGCAAAATTTGGCCCTTTATATGATGTAGTATAATATATTTGGGGAAGAGCCAGCTGTTCAAATAGCTACATTATATAAGGCACATTTAGGATCATCTTACCCACTCCCAAAATTCTGTTTATTTCTTATTTTGATTTTCAGATTTCATAGATCTGTAATATCATAGCAGGTGACAGTATGAATGAGCTTCTGAAGGAACTGATGCAAACAGGTATAGTTAGCTATATAAATAATGAAGATCAGAGCAGGATGGTAAGTGGCATTGATATATTCAGGATTATTTCTATTGGTTAGATACAACTCATTTTCTTTCCTTCCTTAATCACTCCAACAGCCTGGGTCTGGTTTGCTCAGGGCTAGTCTATACTAGAAGTGCTATGCTGGCACAGCTGCACTGCTATAGTGCATCTGGTGAAGATGCTCTGTGCTGACGGGAGAGCTCTCTTCCATTGGCATAATTACTCCACCTTTGCAAGAGGTGGAAGCTATGTTGGTGGGAGAGTGTCTCCTGCCAACATAGCGTCGATGTGGACGGCGCTTAGGTCATGGTAACTTGCGTCACTCAAGGGGGGAGGCTTTTTCACATCCCTGAGTGACATAAGTTATATCGGCTTAAGTGGCAGTGTAGACCAGCCCTTGGTGTATAAAATACTTTCCTTTAACATCTGGAGATAGAATTCAGGTCTCCTAAGTGATATGAATCTAAGTGTCTCAGTTCAGTTCTGAGGACAAGCAGCACATAAGCATAATCTGGTGCTCTTGGTTCTGCAGAGTTAACATAAGGACCAAATGACCTCTAGCTTAAAAACCCAGCAGCTTTTCCAGGCCTAGGCTAAGGTTATTGGGGTGGCAACATGTGGATGCTCACATTGCAGCTATCTGGCTTATGATTTAAATAAAAAGAGTTTGCTTTCCCACCACTCTGTACCTTTGCCTTTATGAGTACAAATATTTTTAGAAGAAATCTGCAATAGCAGGCCCACTACTACTCACTGCAGTAAGAATAGCTAATCCACAGGCATTTGTACAGCACACCTCAAATTTGTTCTAATAGGAAATAACAACCATACAATTCTCTTCATGCAAAATATAAATGAACTCCACACACTGATGACTAAATACAAGCTGCAGTCAGAAAGCAGAGTGATACCTTGCAAGCTCCAGAGAAGTTAAATTGAAAACCGGCAATATTTAGACAGGCACTGGGTGGCTTAATGTTTAGCCTAGTCATGTCACAACAAAGTCACCAGACCAAAGAAAGCATTTGGCTTTGCCATTGGCCAGTTTTCTGCCCAGTGGAAAACCACTTTCTGGGCAAACCACTAAACAGTTATGACTTGAGGTAATTTTGTGCTGTTCTGGAGCACTCTGGTCATGTCTAATTCGAAATGAGCCCAAGCAGCCACTTGTAATAGTAAATGCTGCGCTCCTCCTGTCATGTACTATGTGCCTTCATTTCCCATGTACTTTAACACAAGTTAAAGCCCCCTTGCAGGAGTCACTCAGCACTTAGCAAAACCAAGGCTGTCATCTCTTTGCCTGGAAATAATTTAATTGAAAGACTCAGGCCTACATTGTGCCAGAGTTACTAAGTGCCTAACCTGAGTGTGGGTGCTCAGTACTGACTGTAAATCTGAAATCTTTGAGGTTTCACAAGGTGAGCCCCCCAAATCACTGGCCATTTTGACCTCTCTAGTTCATATTTTCCAGAATAAAGAAATATCCTACACGAAATATTGTAAGGTTTGTAGTTGATGATTTTTGGCCCAATTCATAACGCTTTATGCACTTAAAGCTAGATAATACATGAAGGATCAGTCACTTCTTTGCAACCTTTCCATTTTTTTACTGATTCTTTGATAAATGTGGCCTGACTTATACATAAGATTAAAAATATGGCTATAATATGTATCACAGATTTGAGAAACAGGCACTCTAAAAGCCGTTAGAAATATAAAAAAGTAGGTGTCAGGCTCAGTTTGGATCAGCAGGCACAGGGCTAAAATAAACGGCTGGTTCTTGTTGACTCAGACAGCTGGGCCGTCCCGATTTGAATGGGAAAGTGTAAATAAAGGAGGAGAATTCACCCTGCAGTTGGGTCCGCAAGCTCTGTTTTGTTTCTCAGGAGTACAAAGTCCTGTATTGCTGCAGGCATGCTTGAAAGGGGGATCCAAAGAAGCTTAGCATCCCAGCCTGCAGTGTAACGTGAGCGAGGATTAATGCTTGTTAGAGCATGCTCCATACATTGCACAACCAGTGAGAGGTTTGTGTTCTGAAGCACCTGAATCAGCTTTTCTCTCCTTGCTGCATCTGCAAAAAATCAACGAGGGCTTCATTTTAGTGGCAGGACCTAAAGGAAAGGAAAGCAAATTCTATCCCATTTCCTGAGTGTGCATTTGTGATGGTTACTTTAGGCCTGGTCCACACTACAGCATTAAATCGATTTAAACAGCGTTAAATCGATTTAACGCTGTACACGTCCACACTACAAGGCACTTTAAATCGATTTTAAGGGCTCTTAAAATTGATTTCTGTACTCCTCCCCAGCGAGAGGAGTAACCCTAAAATCGATATTACTATGTCGATTTAGGTTTAGTGTGGACGGAAATCGAAGTTATTGGACTCATTCTTTTACTGAGCTACCCAGAGTGCACCGCTCTGGAAATTGATGGTAGCCTAGGACCATGGACGCATACCACCGAATTAATGTGCCCTAGTGTGGACGTGTAAAATCGATTTTATAAAACCAGTTTTATAGAACGGGTTTTAATAATTTCGATTTTATGCTGTAGTGTAGACGTGGCCTTTGATTTTCAATTCTGGCATGACTGAGCCAAATGGCAGTTGCTGTTCTCCCCAAAACAAGGAGGAAAAGCGATCTATATTAAAGGCCAAGTCTGGCCATTCTTACTCAAGCTGAGTAGTAATTTGCTCCCTGAATATTCTTATTGATTTCACTTGTGGAGTAGGGCACTACTGAACCTGAGCAAGGGTGGCAGAACCTGGCTTATGATGTCTGAGGAAAGTGGAACTGAAGGGGGCATAGGTATTTCTGGTGCCAGGTTCAGTGCTGGTGTAAATGGGTGCAGCTTCATTGACTTGAGTGGAGTCACGCCTGCTGATGCCAGCAGTGAATCTGGCTCACTGGGGTGGGAGAAGATACAAAAGGCAGCTGTAGAGAAAGGAACTAGGGGAGGAGGGTGTAGGGTATTCCAAGGGTTATTGGATAAGCAGATCCCATTTCAAGCTGGATTCAGCAATAATCTGTCTGTCAGGGGAGCTGATCCTGCAGTGAACTTTCTGCAGGTGCAGGGAGCTGCCCATGCAGAGCCTATTGCCAGAATGAGGTCTTAGGTTTTTTCCATGGGTTCCATCACCATAGTATCTAATAGGAGCAAAGAAGGTTTGTCCTTGGACTATTTGAATTACCAAAAACTGGTAGTAGTGGGGAAGACACAAACATCCCTTCCCTCCCCTCTCATATGTTTCTGCTTGTATCTTTGGGTCAAAGGTATGTGCATATGCATGTTTGTTTATTTAAGGGTCATATGCCAAGCTGAATATTCAAAACTCAGATGAAATTGTAGGCAGTATCATGGGCAGAAGGAACAAAAGAATGATTATTTTGTGCATAGTCATTCTACGACATCTAGCATTTTAAGCTTATATTTTTTATGTCAAATTTCAGAAGAAAGAGGTTCACTGTAAATCAGAAAAGTCAGGGCCATTTTCCAAGGACTGTGATGCTGCAAATGACACGGTCCCTTCAATACAAAATAATCAAGTAATGTCTCACCTTTCTGTACATACCCCTCTCCATATTGTTTTCTAATGGCAGGAGGAAGTTGATTCCAAATGACCTCCCTTTCTTCGATGATCTTTTTTCGATTGGATAGTCCAGTTTTGAACAGCCCAGGTTCAATGCAAGAAACCTTAACTCCGAAAGCTTTCATGTCCCGTCTGCAGAAACAGCCAGTTAAGGATGTCATTGCTATTTTAGACAGCATTGTTAATAGCTGATGTATTTATATCTGCAGTAATGTTCTCTTCCTATCTCTGTAGCTCATTGTGCATATTGGGAAGGCCAAGATCAAACTGTAAGTAAGTGTTATCTAGTGGTGGGCCAGTGTGGAGAGGTCACAGGGAAGCAGCCAGTGTTTTTATTTATTTGAAGTCCTTTGCAGTGATACATCAAGGGGGCTATACATACAAGACTATATATATATACACACACATTTTAAACTTCAAAAGTTGCCTTTTGTTTTAGTTTTAAACAAAAATATGGGGCATTGCATTTTAAGTTATGCCAATTGCAAAGTGTACTGCAGTCATCATTAGAATGAGACCCAATAAGGCCTTTTAATTCTTAGCCTCCCCAACCAGCATTAAATGACAGTCACTCCTTTGGCGGGTACTACCTCACTATCAAGTTTCTCAGCATTATCGAACATGTATTATTTCCTCAAAATTAACGTTACTGTACCTTAAACTGTCATTAAATGCTTCCACCCCAAACTTAGAAGGAAAATAGCCACCCCCATAGACTGCCAGGCGGCCTCCGGTGCTGGATATATTTACTAGTCTCCCTCTGGCCTTTTTTACCAAGGGAAGCAAATGTAATGTAACATTTATGAGGCCAATTAAATTAATTTCAATTGGTGCTCTGAAGTGCTCAATATTCAACCAATCTGTTGGCGCTGATGGTCCCATAATCCCCGCATTGTTGACCAGCCCCCACAGACCTGCAGAGAAACAAACAAAAAATTAAAGTAGTGATTTAGGAAGCAAATATTCACCCCTATGTAACATAAAGAGAAGCCAAACCAACTGAGAACTCATCAAGAACTGTCTGAGAACCAGACGGATTACAAGATGGGCAGGAACTTATAAATAAACTGCCTCTAGATCTCCTGCAGCCTTCACCATTTTACCTGATGCTTACGTTTCACCACCACTCTTTCCAGGCCACTTCACAAACTGTGTTAACATTTTCCTTTCATGACCTTTGAAGGTGGGTGGGTGGGAAGTCTAGGGGCTTTGGAAGTCTGGGCGGCAGTGAGGTGTTAGAAACCAAGGAGCTATAATATTTTTGACACAGCTATAAGTCCAGAATATCAGGGTTGGGTGAGCTGGTCTGGATAATATAAGAGATCTAGACTTGCAACCAAAATTGAAGTCAATCTTTTTGAAAACAGCTGAGAACACAATAAATGGGAAATTTCAATATCATGTGTCCCACACCTCCCACTTATGATTTGATTGTAGTGAAAGGCTTGCACCTCCTGGTTACAATAATCTCACAGTCATTCTGTAGACTCTCTTCTCATGGCTTCTCTTGTATCTATTTCTGTATTGACAGAGCAGTTAAAGTTGAATTGCAGGACTGTTTTAGGCATCTTTTTCGCTATGGGTGCTCCATCCAGAAAATGTTTATTCCCCAAAGGAGCTCCCATATCCTAGCTTCTCTTTAGTCACAGCTATGTAGTATGATAAATCACCACCTAACAAAGGTGATGGTATTAAAATTGGCATAAAGATTTGTAGTTCTACTAGTTATAGGAGCTTCTGGCCTATTTGCCTTCTGAAGCTGTGCTTTCTTAACTCAGCTGCCCTTAGACCTGAGTTTCTGAGAGCTGAGCTCAGGTTTCGCTTTGGAAATGTGTCCAAAAATTCTTCTATTACCCAGGTGTGAAATTGCCAGCTTTAAAGATTCATAATTTTACAAATCCTGAACTGATATTTTCAAACTTGGATTATTTTTCACATTTCAGTGAAGACTTTCAAACAAGATAAGTCTGAAGATTTGTTCTTCCATCATTTGAGTTATGTGAGTTGAAAGTTTGATATTGACACAGGAAAGTGTATTTTTCTTATCATCACAAAACTCAAAAACAATTGAATGGATATTCCTCCAACGTTACAGAAAAAACATCACCTTTGGGTTTAGGCCAAATGTTGAAAATGTCAACCTCAAAACAATTTGTTTGAGTAAATTATAAGCAATTTAAAAGGGAGAGAGGGAGGTTAGCCTGGAAGGTGCAGGTTGCAAGCTCCAGGCTGCATGGTTCAAAGGGCCAGGTTCTGTTTTATCTTAATTCTGAGTAGTGCTTTTATTCCACCAGTGGCCCCATTGCAATCAAAGCAATCAATCAATCAATTAACATGAGTAACAGTATCAGAATTGGGTCCTATGAAGATAGCCTCTGGATAGTTAATGTGGGATTGCATATGAAATACTAATTTATGGCTGGATAAATAACTGATCTAGGTGATTAATATGTAAATAAATAAATTGTTCAAATATTATGTCTCTTTTCCTGTTTGAAAATGATGCAATTTGTTGTGAGTATTCAATATTAAAAGTTTAACTCTGCACATAGCTCTCATGGTATAGTTAAAGAACAAAAGAATGGCCATATTGCTTCAGATTGATGCTATATCTATCTCTGAATCCTGTCTTCCAACAGTGGCCAGTGTCAAATGCTTCAGAGGAAATGAACAGAACAGGGCAATTATTAAGTGATCCATTCCCTGTTATTCATTCCCAGCTTCCGGCAGTCGGAAGCTTAGGGATACCCAGAGCTTGGGGGTTGCATCCCTGACCATCTTGATTAATAGCTATATTGATGGAACTATTTGCCATTAAATTATCTATTTTTGAACCCAATTATATTTTAGGCCTTCACAACATCCCCTGGCAATGAGTTCCACGGGTTGACTGAGTGTTGTGTGAAGAAGTACTTCCTTTTGTTGGTTTTAAACCTGCTGCCTATTAATTTCATTGGGGGACTCTTGGTTCTTGTGTCATGTGAGGGAGTGAAAACACTTCCCTATTTACTTTCTCTGCACCATTCATGATTTTATAGACCTTACTCATATCCTCCCTTTAGTTGTCTCTTTTCTAAGCTGTTCTGTTCTCTAACAGGGGACTTCATTCTGAAAAGTGCTAACTCCTCTGGCACTGATCCAGCAATGCACTTAAGGAGGTGCTTAGCTTGAAACACATAAAGAGTCCCATCAAAGTCAATGAAATTCAGTTTCCATTGTGAATATTTGTCCACTTTCCAATAATGTTCTTCAATATTCACCTAAAATTAGCTGTATCCAGAAAAATTCCTTCCAGTGATGACATCCACTAGAATATTTGTGGAAAGTGATACAAAAGAGACAACACAGCCAAATACAAATTTCAAACAAATATCCAGAGGGATCTATTTTGCAGTTTTTATCCATGCCTATTAAACAGTTGCAATTCATGTAAGTGTAACCTCTCCTTGGAGTTTGCTCAGCTCCTGGAACTCTCAACTGAGCTTCCAGGGGTTCCTACCCTGTGGACTATAACAGTAGCAGCTACCAGAGCCCTCTGACACCATTTCCAAGCATGCATGGAGTCAGGGGTGGGGATAGAATGGTTTAGGAACTCTTGCTGAGGCCAACAGAGTGGTTTGTGGATGAGGTGATATAGGCCAGTGATAAGCCCATATCATGTGCCAGTGATGAGCCAGGGCTGCTCAGCCCCTGGATGGGGCTTTGTTCCTGACTCAGAGACAAAGGGACCAGGTTTTGTTCCAGTTTTGAGTTTGGGAGCAGAGCCAGAAGCAGAACAATTTAGAGGATCGTTGATGAACTTCCTCTCCCCACAAAGGAGAATCTTTGAATTGCTGTAGAATCTAGTGCATGGGTCAGGCAGTTCCAGCTCTGTAGAGACCAGTGTCCAGAGTGGCAGAGATGCAATCCACTAAGACCTCCATTGGACTCCTGATCAGGGAGCCATGACAGGACTTTCCTCACCTAGGGGTAAAGACACTGTAAGAGGACCATTTTTTTTTGTTTTAGCTGGCCAGTAGTGCTACAACACTCATCTCCAAACTCATCCCCAGCATACCACCTACCAGGGATGTGCCAGCTGGGGACTGGGGGGTGTTGTGCATGTCAAGAGGTGGGAAATTGGTTGATTTATTCATGTTTTAATACTTATTAGTCAACCCTAACCCTTTCTTTCCCTAGATCCTATTTTCCTGTTCCCAATAAAGGTCACTGCTGTTATATTGTTATTCTTGGATTTGTCATTTCTTTACTGGGGTTTATGTTGATGTATTTGTTTTTCATGTGCTGGGATTTATACTTCTTACTACCACAGGTAGTATTAATGTTCTCCAGGGACAGCAACCTTGTGTCACAGGCACAGTGAGAAGTCATCTTGGGTGGAGACACCAGCCTCACTAAAAAGAACTCAGGACCCACCCCATGTGAGGAGAGGGGAAAAGCCAGTTGTTCCAAGAAGTAAGCCTCAAGGAAGAGATAAGAGCCACACCTCGAGGAGAGGCTACATAGGAAAGAATCCAGATCTTTTGTCACTCACCTGCTGTCCCCACTTCAGCTTTAATCCACTCAGCCACCTTCCTAACGTTGTCTGGATCTGTCACATCCAGCAACACTGTCTGGAGCCGGTCTGAGGTTGCTGCTTTTAGCTCCACTGCTCCCACTTCAGTCAGACAACTGGCAAGAACTCGAAATCCTTTCTTATCAAAAGTCCTTGCTGCCAGATTTCCAAATCCCGAGTCACATCCAGTGATGAATATATATTTGTCTGTGAAATCTCTAATCTTCTGCCCATCTTGTGCCCCGCATCTCCACCACAAATAGAAGATGGCCAGAAAGATGAGGATATAGAAAAACATTTTCACTAAAGACTTCTGGTCCCCTTTCTCCTGAAACAGAAAGAACCAATGAAGGGAGGCTTCCCTCCCCTTTTGTTCCAAGTTTATTTAAACAGGAGAGGACACAGTTCTGTGAAGTGGCTTCCTCAGTGTTCTGCACCTATAGGATTACTGCTTGTATTAAAATGAGGACAAAAGCTAACATGGCAAACATATTATGATGGGATTCTACAGAATAAAAGGACCCTTGGACACTGCCTCCCCTTTTCATAGCCTCAGCCCCAAAGGAGACATAGTTGAGATGTAAAGAGTCTAGAGCAGGGCAGCAAAAATGAAGGCTATATAGGAGTAGACTGACAAGACTGGGCTGCACTCACCCATTGATTTGCACTAGCACAATAAAGCAACTGGTATTGTAAGGTCTATGAGGGGCAAGGGTCCAGCTGCACAAGTCACCTCCAACCTTTCTCTTTGCAGCAGCCCAAAACTGTGGGCTGGGCCATTGTGGAAGGGAGCAGACCAGTAGAGCACATCGCAGAATGGGGTCCTGATCTATGACTAGAGCTCCGAGGTGCTACGGTAATACAAGTGAAAATAAATAGATAATTATAATGACAAATATGCTGATTACTGGGATTATGTATTTCCGGGGGATGCTCCACTAGCAGTGCTCCTCCCAGCTAGAATCTAAGACTGTCTTTCCCAGACAGAGTCCCAGAGGAGGATGGTGGCAGTTCTGCCACTCATCCCCCTCAGGGAGTAAATTTCCTCTCCAGTACATTCGTCCCATGAGTTCAGTAGGGTGCAATTTGCATCCCTGCTCTTTAAGAAGTGAATCTGACTGTGTTGTGTTTTGTGTTTCATAAGAGTCTACTACATTTTGGGATCTACTGCAATAACAGTAATAAGAAGTAAATAATTAATAATTAATAAATAAATAATTAACAATGGACATACCAGCATTCTATACAATCATAACTTGAGTGAAAAACGGATAGAAGGTAACATAATATTTTTATACACTGCATATAGACACTGCTATCTCACTGCTGCAGGAAGTCATTGCTGTGACATTAACTTTGGCCAAATTCTCCATCAGGAACAAGACAACCCCTCTCCCTTCAACTGCCAAAGAGTGCAAAACCAAAACACATGCATTTACCCTGTTGTTCTGTATTGTGGGAGGGAGGGGTGTTCCTTTCTTATCCCCACATGTAATCCCTTTATGCTCTGAAACACAAGGACCCATATACCCCAGACCTTTTGCCTGATTTCCTAGCTAATGTGGCTGCTTGTCAGAGGCTGCTCAAGACTATCTGCTGCCCTTGGCAAAACATAAAATGCGCCTGCCCCTCCTAGGACAGTAGATTTGCCCCAGATGTTCCTCCATCACGATGGCAGGGCAGCCAGGGCAAATTTAAGTAAGTGATGTTGTGACTGGGCCCCCTGGGTTGCAATGCCACTCAGATTTGGCTTAGCTGATTCTCTGTTATGCTGGAGGGCCAGCTGGACCAAATCTGCCACCCTGGAGAGCTGCTCAGAAATCTGCTGCCTTAGACTGTTTCCTCTTTGTCTGTAGCTAGAGTGGCCTCTGTTGCACATATGCTCGTCTTCATGTAAATACCTGTGGTGGAAGTGGGTGTAGCCTCTTGCACTGCAAGGTGTTGCACATAAGTGTTGCAGAACAGGATACATACATATACTAGTTTGTGTTGCTTAACTTTGCTGTCCTCTGTGATTTCAGCTGTGGGGAGAGAATACTGAACTAGATAAATGCTTGCTCTCAGTGTGATTAAGTATATTTCCTTTGTATTGTAGAACAAGGAATTCTAGTATGTAAATTTACGTATATACAAAAGAATGTTGCATTTTCACTGCTTTTGTCTATGACCTTTATTTTAATCAGCTTCTTTCCAGTTTATCATAGTGCAGATGGGTGAGGCACTACTTGGGTGTGTAGAGAACCATGGAGGGTACACACTCTAAGGGTGTGCCTACACCTCAATTAAACACCCATGGCTGGCCTGTGTCAGCTGCCTCGCTAAGGGATCAGGCTGTGGGGCTGTTTAATTGAGGTATAGATGTTAAGGTTCAGGCTGGAGCTGGGCTTTGGGACCTTGTGAAGTGGGAGGGTCCCAGAGCCCAGGCTCCAGTCTGAGCCCAGACATCAATACTGCAGTTAAACAGCTCGATTGCCTGAGCCCCATGAGCCTGAGTCAGCTGACACGGACCAGCTGTAGGTGTTTAATTGCAGTGCAGACATACCCTAAGGTTCTGGTGTCTCTACTCACCTAAGCAGTGTCTCACCATCTACACTGCTATTTATGCCTGTGCTGGGGGGAGCTTGCAGCATATGTTCTCTACTCGCTGCCATGAGGTGTGTACAGTGTAAACAAACCTTTACACTGAAATTCAGTCTAATCATTTTGCTTTGTTTCAAATCGACATTTCGGAATGAAATTTTTTTCATTTTCAAGCACTGAGTTGAAAGAATAATTTTACATCAAATCATTTCATTTTGATTGAAAATGTCCTAATTTTCTGTTTTGACATTTCCAATTTGAAACTTTTCAGAATTTTGTGAAATTTTTTGTGAAAAAATTCTGACACTTTGTCTTTTGGCTCCAGTTTGGAATGAAAAGTAATTTTGAATTGTGAAAATGTCCTGTGAAAGAACAATTACGTTTTTCAAACAGCTGTAGTCAGTACTTTTATGTTTCTCTGTAAAGTGCATTTATATGAGTGAGACCACATGAAATGAGCTGGTTTTATGTAATGAGCTCCCTACCAAGGTCATTAGTTGTGATAGAACTTACGATGTTTCTGGACCAAAAGCACAGACCGCCACCCCTTGATCTGAAGGAGTAACTCCACTGGCCAATGGTGATAACAGACACATATCTTATATGTAGGCAGCCACAAGCAGGAGACAGGAGCACACAGATTTAGCCATTGTATTATAGTTACTGTACCTAGCAGTTCAATTTATTCCCCACACCAATATAAGAAAATTTCATTTCATTAAATGAAATGAAAATTGATTCTTATCAGCAAAACAGCTTATCACTTGCAGGAAACAATGCCTTTCAGAGAGGCAACTCCTCTCTTCTGGCTGGCAAAGTCACAAATTACATACTTTTTCTTAATGGTCAATTTATTTTCTTCAGTTCTGCTTGAGATATTTCATTTTCTTCTCCAAAATCATGCACTGATGAAGGAAAAATGTTGTAAATATGTAGTGGCATCTCACAGAACAGACATGCCACTTCCGCTTTTGAACAGCAAAACCTCAAAAGAAGTAGAGGGTAAAACCTGTGTTGGACAAAGTGAATACTAAAGATCTCTAGCAAGTTTCCTGTGAACACCAAGAAAAAAGTGAAGAGACGTATTTTCATGGTACTATACCTGAACCAGCAGGAGCTTTGAAGCACTTTCTGTGCACAGCCACACTTCAAGAATTGTGCACTTGTGGCAATCTTGTGTTAATAGTATTACTTGTAATCCAAAACAAGAACAACTTTTTCCAGAAGCATAGCAAGTAGATTAAGTCCCTGCCTCTCAGTGAGCTCATATGTGAGGGAGAGAAAAAAGTATCCTGTTATTCCTTAAAATTGCAAAAACAGCTGAAAATATTTCCCTGGCAACTGTAAAAGGCAAAATATCACAGAACTGGAAACATTTACCAGTAACTCTAAATGAATCAGATTCAGAAAAGTTTTTCCTTTTCATCCTCTCTATGTGTAAGGTTGTCATGTAAAGAAAAGTTTGAGCAGAATAAATAAAATGTTTACATGAAAAATTTAACTCTCACCTGATTTAGGGGAGATATGGTCTCTGACAGGTAGTCATTGCCTTGTCTCTGTTGTCTTCTTTCTCTGCCTCTGTTTAGGGGAGATATGGTCTCTGTGTGCTTACTAAGGAAGTAGTGCTGAACCAGGAAAAGCCTGGTTACATGAGTTTCACAAGTCACTTGTCATAAGCAAGAGCTATGTTTTGATCATTCGAAGGTTGGATGAGCTCTGTTAATGTTTGTTCCTTATTCATGAGTCATGTTTGTTATAGGATCCATTGCTGGGTATTATATATTTCACCTGTGCACTCCAAAATGAACTAAAACTTCACTGCTAGTGTAGGTGAGCACAACTCCAGTGACATCGGTGGAGTAACTGATTCAGTGGTTGGCAGCTACTTTGGTTTCAGTGGGTCTTTGATTTGATTCTAGCAGGGCTACACAGAGCTTTTTGGGGACGCGCGTCAAAATCTGAAAATGAGCTCCTCCAACTTTTCCAAAAAATTACCATCGGTTGGTGGGGGAGGAAGGTTTAGAGAGGGACCGCACCCTGCAGCAACAGTGCCCCAGGAGGCTGGGTCCTGCTCCCTGCTCTGGGCATTGTGACCTGGTATGTGGAGTCCCGGTGCCATTCGAATTTGGCCCAGCTGTCTCTCTTTCATGGTGGAGTGACCTCCACGGACACACTTCAGTGGCACTGCAGCCCTGTGCACCCAGTTACAAGGCCACTTGGTTTGGGGAGAGGATGGGGCAAAAATGTCTCTTCCACCACCCCTCACACCCCCCTCAGCTCCTGGATTCTAGAGCTGGGCAGATAATGAAAAGAATTCACCATGACCATTTCCTTGCATTTGTCATAAACGGATAGTTAAGAGTTAATGGAACAGAAGTACTTCATATCTTTTTGCCTGGAAAGGGTTAACAAGAACAGTGAGCCTGGCTGTCACCTGACCAGAGGACCAATCAGAGGACAGGATACTTTCAAATCTTCAGGGAGGGAAGTTTTTGTGTGTGCTGTTAGTTTTTGGTGGTTGTTCACTCTGGGGGCTCAGAGGGACCAGACGTGCAACCAGGTTTCTCTCCAATCTCTCCGATACAGGCTCTTATAAATTCAGAATAGTGAGTACTAGGTAGATAAAGCGAGTTAGGCTTATGGTTGTTTTCTTTATTTGCAAATGTGTATTTGGTTGGAAGGAGTTCAAATGTGTATTTGGCTGAAAAGATTTTAATTTGTACTTATATACTTAGGCTGGGAGGGTATTCCCAGTGTCTATAGCTGAAAGACCCTGTAACATATTCCATCTTAAATTTACAAAGATAATTTTTACTGTTTTTCCCTCTTTAATTAAAAGCTTTTCTTGTTTAAGAACTTGATTGTTTTTTTATTCTGGTGAGACCCCAGGGGACGGGGTCTGGATCCGCCAGGGAATTGGTGGGGAGAAAGGAGGAAAGGGGGAGAGAGAGGTTATTTTCTCCCTGTGTTAGGATTACTGTCTCTCTCAGGGACAGTCTGGGAGGGGGAGAGAGAAGGAGGGGGGAAGGTGCATTTTCCTCTCTGTTTTAAGATTCAAGGAGTTTGAATCACAGTGATCTTCCAGGGTAACCCAGGGAGGGGAAGCCTGGGAGAGGCAACGGTGAGGGAAAGGGTTTTCTTTCCTTGTGTTAAGATCCAGAGGGTCTGGGTCTTGGGGGTCCCCGGGCAAGGTTTTGGGGGGACCAGAGTGTACCAGGCACTGGGTGGTGGCAGCACTACAGGTCCTAAGCTGGTAATCAAGCTTAGAGGAATTCATGCTGGTACCCCATCTTTTGGACGCTAAGGTTCAGAGTGGGGAATTATACCATGAAAGCATTTAAAAATGAATTTGCTTGGATTGTTCATTTATTATTATTTATGTTAACCTGAATCCCTCAGTCATGGAGCAGGACCTGATTGTGCTAGGCACTGTACAAACACAGAACAAAAATGGTCCCTGCCCCAAGGGGAATACAATCTAAGCATAAGATAAGAGACAAGAGATGAGTACAGCCAGCCCAATGGGGGAATACAAGGGAACAATGAGACAGTATTGGTCAACACGATGGGCAGAGAGGTCTTAGCACACCTGCAGCCTAACTGTTGTCAGGTGTTATGTAGGCATCATAACAAAGGAGGGTTTTGAAGGCGGAAAATGTGGAAATTTTGTAGATGTTTATGGGGTGATCCTCCCAAGCATAAGGGCCAACATGGGAGAAAGCACAAAGGGACTTTTAAGGAATTTAACTGGTGGGTGATGGAGACTGACACCATGGTCTGATTGGAGCAGACAGTCAACATCTCAATAATGAATGAGGGATGACAGGTAGGGTGCAGATATATCATAAAGGAGCTTGAAAATTAATGCAAGCAGCTCATTTTTGATGTCATAGAGAAGGGGGCTCCAGTGGAGGGACTTGGAGAGGGGTGACATGGTCAGAGCAACAGGGTAGGAGAATGACCTTTGCAGCAGCATTCTGAATGGAATGGAAGTGAGGCAAGATTGAGTTTGTCAAGGCCAGAGAGAAGGATGTTGCAGTAATTGAGATGAGAGATGATGAGTGCCTGGATGAGAGTTGTAGCTGCGTGGATGGGTAGAAATGATTGTATCTTAGTGATGTTTTACAGAAAGAATCAGCAAGATTTAGACATAGCCTGGATATGAGGACCTATACAGAGGTCTGAGCTGAAGCTTAGATTACAGCTCTGGGTGACAGGCACGATGGTAGTGTTGTGTACAGCAATTGAGAAAGCAAGTGGTTGGGAGAGCTTGGGGAAAGGCTCAGAGCTCTGTTTTAGCCATGTTGAACTTGAGCTCATGGCTAGACATCCACAAGGCGATGTCAGAGACACAGACTAAGATTTTAGTTTAGACAGAGGGAGACTGGTCTGGAATAGAGAGATCTGTGAGTTGTCAGCATAGAGATGGTAGCTGAATTTGTGTTTGCAGATGAGGTTACCCAGAGATAAAGTGTAGAGTAAGGGCTGGCTCCAGGCACCAGCTCAGCAAGCAGGTGCTTGGGGTGGCCAAGGGGAAGAGGCGGCACATCGGGCTCTTCGGCGGCAATTCGGCTGTGGGTCCCTTGGTCCCTCTCGGAGGGAAGGACCTGCTGCCGAATTACCACTGAAGAAGAAAACGGTGCGGTGGAGCTGCTGCCGATCGTGATCGCAGCTTTTTTTCTTTTTTTTTTCTTCTGCTGCTTGGGGTGGCAAAAACCCTGGAGCCGACCCTGTGTAGGGGGAGGGGAGATCAGAGCAAAGCCCTGTGGGATCACTACAGAAAGCTGGAGGAATGATGATGAGGATCCTCTGAAGAGCACACTGATGGCACAATTAAAGAGGTAGGAGGAGAACCAGGAGAGAAGAGGGTCATGGAAGCCAACAGTGGCTGACAGGTTAAACGAGGTAAGAATAGAGACTGGTTTCTGAACTAGGAAGGCCATGTGAGACTTTGGTGAGAGTGGTTTCAGTGGTGTGCAAGTTCAGTGGAGTTCGTCTGTTTTGTGTATGTTTTCTACAGTATTTTAGTGATTAATTTAGTAGTAGTAATGGAAAGAAAAATGATAAATGTTAAGAATATATTGAAGGATATTTGTGGAAAGTGCCTTTTGAATTTATAACTGAATAGTTATATTGGAAATCTGATTCTAAGAGTTCTGCTCAGGCAATCCGGGAAGAGAATCAGACCATGTGACCAATCAAAACTAACCAACATAGCCTAATTTTGAATATTGGAAATGTTTGTGAGTGACCTACAGTTTGAGAATTACTTGCTGAAATTATGTGACAAATTATCCTGAATGGCAAATTAAAAAGACAATTGCAAACGATTCAGTCATGTACCCATCTTCTTGTTCCTTTTTTCTAAATAACTTATAATTTGAATTTAAATTTGTAAAAGATATGAAAGTATATAATGTTAGGCATATGAGGCAGTAACCTAAAACAATAGGGTAAAAATGATCCATGGATAGCTGCAGATAAAAAGCGGATGTCCATAGATCTGCAGAGCTCTATGCATATGTATAGCCATGTTATTTTATTTACTTTCATTCTTATAAGAATGATAAGCAGAAAGGGAAAGGTCACAATAATGTATTTTCGTTAAGCTGGTCAGCTGGTTTGCCCACAATTTTCTTTTTTTGGATCCACTTCTGCAATTTTTGCTAACACTAGCAAATACTCCTATTAAAGTAAATGGGAACTTTATCTGCACTGCAGCCTTCAGGAGCAGTTCCCGTATTTGCGACCTGATGATTTCTTTTCATTGATAGACGAATAACTGAGGAGAACACAGCAGTGTGAAAAGTCAGATGCTAAGCCAAGTATGTAGCCTTTTTCCAAGGCCAAAGATTTAGCATTTTCAAAGTACCAGAAGAAATAAGCTGTTGTTCTCAGAAGTGTCAACATGAGAATAAACTCTCTTGACATGCATGGTAATGAAACGAGGGTCATTTATTTTCCTGATCAATATCTCCGAGGCCACACATAGAAAAATTAATAATTTTAATGTTCATCTTATGGCAGCTTTGATTGATTGTTGCTTCTTTTTATTTCATTTAGAAGCTAGTACTAGCTAATGTTAAAAGTTTTACAGCTCTTCTGACTAAAGACAATGTATATGCAGGACAAGGTGGGTGAGATAGTATCTTTTATTGGACCAACTTCTGTTGGAGTGAGAGACCAGTTTTTGAGCTTACACAGAAAATAGATGACCTGAAGAAAACTCGGTCCAATAAAAGATATTACTTCACCCAACTTGTCCTCTATTTATAACTCTAACATCGCAAGGAACACCAACACGTGCAATGTAAGTGAACTGATCAGGGACTTACCTGCTACAATGAACATATGCTAATTTGCACTGCATATTTACTACTGCCAGCGTCAGTGTCCTACCTGAGTTAGGCTTGGCAGAATTTGATTTATTTTTCATACTTTTGATAGATAATATTAATGTTTATTTTTACTTTTTTTTTAATTGACTTACATTTTTACAATTGTGGAAAATTATTGGAGGGGGGTGTCACAGGGTGCTCTACTCACCACTTGCCTGGCACCTTCTCCTGGTCACGCTGGAGATTAGCTCTTGAGGTCAACAGCCCTTCCTATGGTCGCATACTGCATCTCTCTCTCGGGTCTGCAGCTCCTCTCTCATCCAGGAACCGCAGCATCCTCTTAGTGACTCAGTCCTCCAGCCAGGTCACTCAATGTTCCCCCTTCCGGGTACAATCCTTCTATTCTCACAGTGACTCAGGCAGTGTTCCCATTCACTACCCTGCTGATGCCACTTCCCCAGTGGCGGGTGGGGGACGCAGACCCACCCTCTACTCTGGGTTCCAGTTCAATGACTGTCAACCCAGCAGTTCTCGGCTTTCCTCTCCCAGCCCTCACTGCTTCCTACCGCTGTGGTTCCCCTCCTTTCCCTGAGTGTACCGCCTCCAAACCCTCCTCCTGCTTCCCAGGGAGTGACTGCCCTTTCCCAGCAGCTGCCCCTGTTTGTTACCAGCTTGCTGGCTTTATAGGCCCTGCCCAGTCATACACAGCTGAACCTGCTTGCAATCACTTCCCTGCTCCCTGGCTCTTCCTTCAGGTTCATCCTGAAAGTCTATGAGTCTGTGAGCTAACAGGCTTACCTGGCCACCTTAATGCCTTCCAGTCCTGTCTGGAAATCCCAAAGGACACCCCATCACATGGGGTCAAATGTTAATTATTTAATGACAGTAGATTTTGAGATACAAGAAGTTAAATCTTTATAACTGTTAAAACACAAATGATCAAAATTACAGGTCAAAATATACAAAATAAATATCCTTAAATCAAAATCTAGTAAGGTAACAGTATTTTTCTTGTTTGCCAATCTGTAAATTTTGATGATTACTGATGGAGATATTTTTTTTGGTTTGTGTGGGTAAGATAAAATTGATTTTTATCAACAATTACTGATAAAAAGCTAATCCTTCCAAGCCTTTTGTACCAGAGAACAATCTGTCCCCTTCCCATCTCTTCTATTTCTTCTAAAGTGTTTTGTCTATTATTCATTATTATTATTCAATTGCATTAAGAAAACTAGTAAAAGTTCATGACACACACTCCAAGCAAAGGTGAAAAATGAAGACATTTTACAATGAAGATAACTGCAATTTCTCCCTTAAAGCACTTGCTCCATAATTTAAGTTGCAAACAAAAATAATAGATCCTGTGTCCTGGTTTAATTCTGGGAATCAGTTATACACACTGTTATCCAGCCTCACTGTTTTTTAGGACTTTGTATTATTTGGACACAGGGGAGTGTGATACCATTTGGGGCTAAACAGAAGAAGTTACTCCCGAAGCCTTGCTGTCCAGAAGTGAAGGCCTAGCGAGCTCAGAGATATGAGTCCTCTGCAATGGGAGGAAGTAGGGGTTTTTTTTGCAATTAAACAAAGGTAAAGTGCAATTACTCAACACTAGTAGAAGCAGGATGCAGAGGTATTACGATGTGGTATTGTGGCTTGCCCTTCACTGGCTCATGATCTGCAGCTTTCACACTGTAAATGACAAGGTGGAATAACTGTTTGGAGATGGAGGAACTAAAAGTAAACTGCAAAAATAACAAGCTATGCCTCAGTTCCCACATGTAAATAGGGGACATTAACACTTCCTCTCTCACAGAGCTGCAGTGCAGCTTCATTTATTAAGATTAGTTTGGGCAGTCACTGAGCTCTTCACACACAAGGTGTGAGAACAGCACAGAGTGTTGTCATCAGTATTCAGAAGCGACCATGATGATCTCCCTAGAAGTACCTTACATTGACAAATAAAGGACTCATTTTACTGCCAGGGCCACAACTGAGAATACGGAGTAATTCCACTCAAAATTAAATTTAATTTGAGTGTGTGAAAGATTGAGAGCTTCTCAGGTGACTGTGGGTCCTGACTCTTGGACCAGTGTTATTGTAGCGTAATGTAGTTTAGAGTAACCTGAGGGCTGCTCTGAACCAAGTCCTCTGCCAGTCAGAGATAGTCCAGAATGCTGCACCTCAGAGCAGACTTTGTCCCAAAGCATGGAGGCAACTTGGTCATCTGGTGTATCAATCTGGAATTAATGTGTGGTGACATAAGGTGCCACAGGATTCTTTGTTGCTGGAAATATAAGGTCATCTAAGCACTCTACAGCTATGACTCAGAATAGGGAGTCACAACTTGTGGCTAACTCTCTTGCACTGGAAGCTTTTTAGTGGATCACTGCCGCTAGGGTTTTTTGGGTTTTTTTTTTTTTTTTTTTTGGACAATATACTAATCTACTGTGGTAAAACCAGTTTATTGTAAACAATTATGTCATACCTTGGAGCAAGGGGGTGCCTTCTATAGGAGACATAATAATGTATGCCAAAGGGCATCCAAATGTTGTATGCATGAGAGAAATAATCTGTCTATGAATATTAAAGATATTTCCCCACTAGCTTACTCACATGAAGGATATTGGAAGAAATCCAAAGAATAGATTGTGATTTTATCACTGGATATACAGTGACATAAATACTTTGGTTAAAAGGAAACATAAAATGTATTGCAATTTGACTTTCTTCTGCTCATGCACAGTAATATTAGAATAAAGTGAGATCAACACAATAAGTTAACTACTTCCTTTTAACTCAGATCCTGGTAAGGAGGAACCCCTCTTGCAAAAGTAGCGTACATTCCATGGACTGAACTTCAATGGGATTTTGGCATCTAACACCCTCAGGTGTCTTTGAAAATCCCAGCCCTGACCATTCATGTTTTAGTGCCATGGTTCTTAGTACACAGAAATGCTACTTGAACTGAACCCAGAGAAAGCAATAGATTGTTTTTCTCTTTTCCAGCACATCTGAAGAGTGCCAGAAAGCAGTAATGTTCCAGGAAAAATGCTAGATTTGGCAGGTGCACTAATAGTACTTTGGAAAACATGAAGCTGGATGCGACTGAGCACAAAACAGGGCCTGCAGGTGCCAGAAAGCACTGAAAACGTGGGAATATTTGAATCAGAGTCATAGATTTTAAAGCTGAAGGGATCACCAAATCATTGTCTGACTTCCTGTATATCTCATGCATCCTACACAACCCAGAACCCCACCGTTGGCCTCAACAACCAAATCAAAATATTATAGCCCACAGGAAATGAGACTATGATGTGCCACTGGCAGAGAACAGAAGAGACTGAGGTGCACCAATGCTCAAAGCCCCTGAAATGGCAGGAACTGATACATTGAGATATACCCCATGGTCACCGCAACTGACCCACACCACAGAGGTGAAAAAAAACCATATCTGTCAATCAGGCCTGAGAGGGAATTCCTTCCAGACTCCCAAATCTGGCAATCAGTTAGACCATGAGCATGTGACCAAGAACCAGCCAGACAAACACCTGAGATAACACTTGGTGCCACCTCTGAGCCCTGGTCCTCCCCATCCAGTATTCCATCTTCAGCTGTGGCCCACTCTGATGCTTTGGAGGAAATAGACAAAAAACCAAAATCAACCACCAACCCAACCAGAACGTACTGGGGAGAAAACTCCTTTCTGACCTCTGCAGGTGAGCAGCTAAAGGCCTGAAGCATGAGGTTTTTAGAAACATAAAGCATAAACTGGAAGGGACTCCTGCCCCCGCGAGCCCGCCAAGCCCTGCCCCCTCCGCCCCCCATTACAAGTAACTCTATTCATGGCCAATTTCTACCCATTTATTCTTGTGCAAACATTGTCCATTAGCTAAATAGCTCTGCTCCCCCCAACGTGTATTCCTTCGCTCATCGGCAGCACCCATCCAACCCGGAATTTCTTGTTTGTCTCCCCACAGATAGTCATGCTTTTATCCGCCCACCTGATTGCTTCCTTTTCAAAGATAGCAAATAATTTATCTGAAGGCTGGGTTCATTTTTCTTTTTGTTTTAAACCTTTACAAATATACTTAGCCTGCTGTGTATTCAAATGTATCTAATTGGATGCTCCAGAGAAAGGATCTGTTAACATCTGTTAACTGCAGAACAAATCCCTGGCTCCCCTCAATCATTGTCTAAATAAGTTGAAAAAATAGAGGTTGTAAATCAAAATGTGACTTAGCGACTCTTTTATGATGAGGCCCAGTGAGGAAGTGTTTGAAAGCTAAGGGGGCTAGGGGTGACCAAGAGGACAGAGACCCGCTGAGGCTTTTTAAGCAAGATCACAGCAGGAGAGGCAGGTTGTCATGAGGCTAATTGGCTGGCTAGCTATTTAAGCTTTGTTTTTATTGCTAAAAAAGGTGTGTTTTACTGAGGCTAAATAATGCCTATCTCGCTGTAAAAATCTAGTGGAGATGAGCCACTATAGTTTTACCATGAGGTGAACAAGGTAAGATCAATGACCGATGGGGGGATACAGCACTGACCTCGCCTCATTGCCTCGTGATAAGAACTACAGGGTGCTTGACTTCACTATGATTTTACTGTCACATGTTAGTTATCTAACTGTAGAAAACTCAACCTATTAGCTGTGATGACAAAAGTTAGAGCCCATGTCAGAGAGGAGGGAACAGAGAGCAAGCTTTTGGGGAAGGACCAAATGTTTATTCTCTCTGAACTTAACCTCCGAAAGAGTTTGTCTATTACTCAGCAATTTTTTTTTACGGAACCAATTATTAAGGCTGAAGTTGGTGTTTACAATGGAGATACTAACCTATTCTGACCCACATCATTGCTTGCCAAGTAACGCTATAATATTGTCTTCCTATAATTTTAAGAGGTTCTATGTTTTAACCACTGCAGAGCGAACTGCTGCCCAAGTGCCCTGACTCTGTGTTGTGTGATTACTTTAGTCAAGTTTAAACTCGCCATCTGATGTCAATGAACTGTAGCATGGTGACTGCAAGGTTACTGACCCAGGTGCAAATAGTCAATGCCCACTTAAAAAGCTTCAGACCCCGTTAATGGATTAGAATGATGCAAACTGTGGCTGCAAATGGATGTACACATCTTTGGCTACCTGCACTGAACTGGGTCCTTGCAGTTTCTTCTATGGTTCTTTCTTACATCTTTGGTGAGCAACAAATCTATCATATTTTTAATATTGGAACATAATAATCTGCAATTTACTGATTTAAAAAGTGACTTGTATTTTTGCTCCAAAATAATCTGATGAATAGTATGAGTCCATTGGTGGCTACTCAAGAAGCTGAGTCGCTATTTGGCATGCACACTAGTATTAATTTTTCAGAGTATTCTGGGCTCACATATTCAAAGAGCAAAGAATGATATCTATGAAACTTTTTGCAATGCCTGTTTTCAGTGCTTATTTCTAATTTCTAGACAAAGGGCCTGATCCAAAACTACTGAAGTCAAGGTTTTGGATTTGGATTAGAGTGGGGTTTGGATCGGGCCCTGAAGTTCCTTCGTCTAGAACATATTTTCCTTTGTTATTTTAATGTGATAATTTTTTTTAATGAACCTGGCTTCATTTTCCTCTTTATTTCCCTAGAGATTTTGGCTTATCAGAAGTTTAATATTTATTGATTGTTTGGCTATGGCAAAATGTCATTTCACTTTAATGCCATATCTGATACATCCTGTGCCATTAGTTGTTTCTGCACATGGTGGGGAGAGAAATGAAGATCAGATCTCTTCTATTATTTAATTCTGTCCTAATCCATATATCAGCTTCTGTAGTCTGCAAAGTGCTACCAATGTTCTGTAGCTAGACACCCAATCCCAAAAGGGCAGTCTGTTCTAGCACTCACCCAGCCTATTAATCTAGTGTATTGATCTGTTTCTGGTAATCAGCAGAATGATGCTTGCTGAGGATTACATATTTTTTGGAGCTTCAGAAAGGTAAAAATGCGTATTTAAAACAATTGGTTCCTTCTTTATTATGATCATTCACAATATTACAGGAAAAGTCAGATCATTTCACAAGGTCTGGTACTAACAAAAACTCCACCGAGAATCTTTGCCCAAAGCCAGTAGCAAGAGAGAAAAATGACATTTCATCTTTACCTGTTGATTTTTTTTTTATCATTTTTATCATTCTGTAGGCTTTATGCATCAGAATTTTGGGGTTGAAAGGTTTCAGCTGTGTAGGGATTTATATCAACTGGCTGAATCTAATCTGGATCCTGGGGCTCAAGGTTCTGAGGTCACTGACAGGGGCAATTCATGATATCAGCAGGTGTTTGTCATGCCCTGAGTCTGACTGGCAGCAAGCCAGCTACAGAAACAAAGCCCTTCCTAATTAAAGTACTAACAGTACCTTTTGCTCTCAGCGTAGTGACCTGGAATGGCATGTGAGCATCAGACAAGCAGGCTCTCTGCTTTAGAAAGGTACCAGATGTATTACACAAAACAATGTAATGGCTGTGGTCTTGTGTATTCTAACACAATGATCTTTAGCTGACCGCATACATTTGACATAGGAAATGCAATACAACGCAACATTTGGGCAAGCATGTCAAAGGAACTTGTTATGTGACAGTAAGCAGCAGGCTCAGCAGCAAGTGTTCACAGGATCAGGGTCCATCTCAAATGATTTTACAGAGTTAAACAATATGGTTGCAGAGAGAAAGAGAGAGAGACAGAGAGGGATTCTGCCAACTCAGAATGGACCCTCTCACTGCAGGCTATGACATGTTTCTGAGGTGGAAATGCTTCAATATAATTTTCAGTTGCTTTGGCTGCTTTCCATCAATCCAGTTAAATCAGGCTCATGACTGCTTTGCACTCACAGAGCTGTTGGAAGAAGCCAGAATGTGCCAGTGAATCTCGCCCCATAGCACAATGCAGTTTCCAGATGAGTTTTCAAATATTTAAGAATAGTGGGTATGAGCATTTCACCAGAATTTGCTCACACAGTGCAGAAAATCAACTTGGGGATGAAGTCATCATTACATAGCAGAACATATATTTTCACAATCCGGTTTTGCAATTCCATTTATAATTATACTTGTGCGAATGTAAAGGTTAAAGAAACATTATAGAGTTTGCCTTTGGAAATACTGAATAGTCAACAAACTTCTTTGTGCATTCAGTTACTGTTCTGTAAACACAGTGACAATACAAAGCAATCAGAGCTGAGGCCCAGGAACTAGTCCATTTTAACACGTTTAACTTAATAAACAAGGAATTTCTTTTGCTTAGATCCATCTGCAACATCTAACCATTTAGAAATAATAATCATAATGAATAAGCATGTCTGTTCTTTGTAGTTTAATATCCTAAGCCGAACAAGGCTGATTGACTGTCATGTCTGAACAAAGTCTGTATGTCATAATGTAAAATAAAGAAGTAGTCGTGGGTAGTAGGCTTACTCCCTGTGAAGCCTACATGATAATACAAACAGTTTCTAAGGCCCAAAGGTCAGGGCATTAATGATACTATCTCTACTTACAGCCAGAGAAGTAGATGTTTTATATGCAAACAATGGCATGCTCTCTGGGAGCATAATTCCTAGTAAAATTTTCAGAAGTGATCACGTTCTTTTCATAGAATATGTCAAATGAGTTTGCATGTTGTCTCTTACAGAAGTTGTTAATACAGTAACCAAACTTTTGGCTAATTTAACCCAGTGAATTAATAACTTTGATAAAATTATACTAATTAACAAAACTTTACGGCCTTACACATTTCTCCTACTTTTGTGTGTGTTTGCATGTGTGTATCTGGCATGCATGGAAGAGTTGGAAAATTGGACAAACCTTAGGTTGTTTGCTGCTTTGTATTGACTTCTCCCCACGTCTGTAGGACTCCTGTCAAGTTTATCGGGACTTTGCATAAATGGAGGAGGGTCTGTACTCTGTGTAGCCTGGCTCTGACCCCAGAAGCTAATCAACACTTTTCATATGTGTTTGATACAGACTAATTTAAAACAGATACTTTTGTTACAAAGCATAGCTGTAGCCTGTGATCAGTGACACAGCTGTCCTGAGGAGTTTAGAGAACATAAGAACGGCCATACTGGGTCAAACTGAAGGTCCATCTAGCCCAGTATCCTGTCTTCCGACAGTGGCTTCAGGTGATTCAAAGGGAATGAACAGAAAAGGTAATTATCAAGTGATCCATCCCCTGTTGCCCATTCCCAGCTTCTCACTTTTTCTCAACGTACTTTTCTTTGGACTTTGGGACAGTTTGAAAAACTGCTTTCTGCTGGCCTCTTGTTTTAGAGTTTTAAACTGGTTAGTAAGTCCCCACAACTGCTAGCTGAGGAACTGTTGTGTATTTTCACTGTGGGAGTGGGTGAGTCGTCGTCTACAAAATAATTTTAAACTGCTAGGCATTTATGCTTAGTTGTTTTCTTTTTTTGGGTGGCGGGGAGGGCTGCATATATGTTTATGAATATAAAAATAAATTAGATACTCCCATGTGAATACTGGGTTTTTGCAAAATTTTCTTTCCATGCACCTGATCTGAAATTAATGGAAAGACTCCCAGTGGCTTCAATAAGCTTTGAATCAGGCCCCATGCATGGGAGGGTGAATTTGTATACAGCAAATTCCCAACCCCTGTGACATTTCCTTTAGTTGGCCAAATCCTGGCTTTACATGTTTTCTCAAAAGTCCCCCTTTTCTTCTGCATGTATAGCTTGTGACCATTCTTAACTAAGATCACTTTTCCTTTTCCAACAGGGCTGCAATTTTTTCCTATTGGCCTATAAATTTTTCCTGTTACAGACAGCAGTTTTTCTTCTTGTGATTTTAATCTAAAATCAGGTGCAACAAAGCTTAAGTGCCTGCGTGCCCACCAAACATTTGACACCACAAACCTTGGCTGCCCTCTGAAAAGGTAGTGAGGGGGAGGAGTCTGAATTACATTTGCCTTTGAGAAAATAATTTTTATACGAGATTTTGTGCTCATATTATCATAAACGTATATCATACACAGTCTACAAAAAGAGGATAGACTTCTGTCACTACAAGCATTTTTTGTTTTCACTTGTGGCTTTGAAATCAGGCATAGTGTCTGGCTCCTGCAGCCTTGTTTAACCCAGCTACCATGTCTGCAGGAGGACTAAAAATTATAGTTGTGAAGTGTGTGTATGTCATGGTACAATTCCCCACTCTGAACCTTAGCGTCCAAAAGATGGGATACCAGCATGAATTCCTCTAAGCTCAGTCACCAGCCTAGAACTTGTAGCGCTGCCACCAACCAGGAATTCCAGTGCCTGGTACACTCTGGTCCCCCCCAAAACCTGGCCCGGGGACCCCCGAGACCCAGACCCTCTGGATCTTAACACAAGGAAAGTAAACCCTTTCCCTCACCGTTGCCTCTCCCAGACTTCCCTTCCCTGGGTTATCCTGGAAGACCACTGTGATTCAAACTCCCTGAATCTTGAAACAGAGAGGAAAATGCACCTTCCCCCCTCCTTCTCTCTTCCCCTTCCAGATTTTCCCTGAGAGAGACAGTAATTCTAACACAGAGAGAAATTAGCCATCTTTCCCCCTTCCCTTCTTTCTCCCCACCAATTCCCTGGTGGATCCAGAACCCGTCCCCTGGAGTCTCACCAGAATAAAAAAACAATTAGGTTCTTAAACAAGAAAAGCTTTTAATTAAAGAAAGAAAAAGCAGTAAAAATTATCTTTGTAAATTTAAAAAAAATGGAATAGGTACAGGGTCTTTCAGCTATAGACACTGGGAACACCCTCCCAGCCTAAGTATACAAGTACAAATTAAAATCTTTTCAGCAAAATACCAATTTGAACTCCTTTCAGCCAAATACACATTTGAACTTCTTCCAACCAAATACACATTTGCAAATAAAGAAAACAAACATAAGCCTAACTCGCTTTATCTACCTAGTACTCACTAGTCTGAATTTATAAGAGCCTGTATCGGAGAGATTGGAGAGAAACCTGGTTGCACGTCTGATCCCTCTGAGCCCCCAGAGTGAACAACAACCAAAAACTAACAGCACACACAAAAACTTCCCTCCCTGAAGATTTGAAAGTATCCTGTCCTCTGATTGGTCCTCTGGTCAGGTGACAGCCAGGCTCACTGTTCTTGTTAACCCTTTCCAGGCAAAGAGATATGAAGCACTTCTGTGCTATTAACTTTTCTTATCTGTTTATGATAGTGTAAAAGAAGAGTTTTCTTCACAACACATCTTATTATAATGGGTTATTTTAAATACACAGGGTTAAATTCTTTGGGGGTGTAAATGGATACAGCTCCTTTAATTTCTCTGCAACTTTACATATTTACGCCAGGAGACAATATGGGCCCTAGAGTGTTTGAAATCTTCTCTTTAATCATTCTAGAGGAAGAAAACATTTGTGGTGTTTTAGTTAATTTTTGATTCTAGCAGATCTCTTTTCCCCACAAATGTTAATTTTACCCCTTAAACATATTTAAAACAATTATGCACCAAATTCTCTCCCCTCCCTTTTAGTTTTTCTTGTGATTGTTGAATGCAACACTTTGTTTCTAGGAGTATCACTATTTATTGGCTAGTGGATTAACAGTTCCAGTCCACACATCAATATCCCACTGGCTAGTCTTCTACGTAAGAAAGGTGGATACAAGTACTAAAAAGGGGATATGGGCAAGTCAGAGGCGGAGAGGCCAAAAGGAAAGATGAAGAGTCAGGGTGGAAGTGAATGGTTCTGAAAGGTGGGGATGAAAGGAAGGAAATAGACAGGAAGTGGCAGGATTTATACAGGAAGTGACATCAACATAATTATCTAGTGATCAATCTCCTATTTATCCCTCACTCTTGATTTGATAAGGAGGAGTGTGCTTATATTTCTTGCATCCAGCTGTAACTTAAGAGAGAAATTGCCTCACAACTCCTCCTGCTTTTACGTAACTGCCACTTCATGGATTTCATACAGTGCAATAGGCAGGTAAACAACCACAGTGGAAAAGGGAAGTATGAAGAAAAAAACCATTTAATACTAAGACATGTGAAGACATAAGCAAGTGGCAAGAGGGCAACCTATATGCACAGTAGAGAAGGAAGCCAAATCCATCAACATGACACTCAGAAGCCTGAACAGACCAGCATAAGACCGAAATCAATGGCAGAAACAGGTAGATGCCCTATGCACAAGAGGGCGTAGGAAGATTAAAAAAAAAGTGAGAGAACAGACAAGTGCAGGACCAGCCAATGGTGTTGCAGAGCTTGGGAGAGGTGTGCTGCCATTCTTAAAGGATTGAGGCCTAAGATAATGCAGCAGCAGTGGAGGACTTCTGGGACGGGTTGGGAGGATTCCATGTGTTTGTCCAGTGGTTTCCAGGCCATATAAGATGTCCTGGATGCTACCTTTCCTGCTTTATCCAGCCACTGGTTCACTAATCCCAATGAGATGATGAGGCAGACTGAGGACCCTTCAAAACCCATTCAGGGTTTAACCATGTTAAAACCTCATGCAATAAACTACCCGTGAGGGCAACTTAGCCTGAAGCATTGTTTCTGCTAGCATGACTGTTAAAGGTAAATCCCTGCTTGTATTGTTTAGGCAAACTGTGCTACAACCATGCTAGGTAATTCAGGGCTGGCTTTAGGCCGATTCGCCCAACTCCCCGGAACTGGGCCCCATGCCTTAGGCGCCTTTTTAATTTTTTTTACTCACCCCAGCAGCAGTCTGCTCTGCCAGGGTCTTCAGCGGCCCCGCTCACCTGGCCAGAGCGCTGGCCAGAACTCACTGGCTCCATGGCCCCGTGATCCCGGCTGGAGCTCCAGCCAAAGCAAGGCAGCCCCATAGCCCCATGACCCTGGCTGGAGCTCCAGCCGGAGCACGACAGCCCATGGCCCCGTGACCCCGGCTGGAGCGCGGTGGTCCCACAGCCCCGGCTGGAGCACAGCAAGCCGCTCACTCCCCTCCCCCGGCCGGCAATCGAAGTGCTTCTGAAGACTGGGAGCACGAGCGCCACCTGGTGAGTATAAGCCCTGCCCCCAGGAATCGGGCTCTGCACTTGCTAAGCCGGCCATGCTAGCTATAATCAAGTTGGAGAAATCCTTGCTGAGTAGCGTCTGAGCCATGCTCAGCATGTATTGTAATATTTCACTCCTTTTGAAAGACTAACACTTTAGTCATTGATAGTTAAATGTGCTTTTGTTTCAGCTATCTTCACTATCGGTAGTGTCACTAGACTTGTAGGACTGTATTCTGTTCTCAGTTACACTGGTGTAAATTCAATGTGCTTAGCAGAGTTACACCGGAATAACATGGATGTAACTGAGATCAGAATATGGCCCGTACAATGTTGTCTTATCATTTAAAAAGACATTACTATGGTGATAATTTTTGCCTTTTCAGGGTTTCTGATTAAAGGAGCAAATCATCATGTCCAATCCTGTTGTTCTGCGCGGTATTAGGAGATTTGAAGAGGATAACTACATTTCTGACTCAGATGGATCATGTAAGACATTTATTCTTTAATCAGCTTTTACTTTAATTTCGATAGCCTGTGGAAAACACGTGGCATACTAGATATTGCAGTTCACATAATTATGGGCATATTTTATTCAACACAACTTTTGTTTACAAGCCCAAAGCAACAGTCCATGTAAGTGGATGATCTCTTCTTATCTGCCTAGTTATCCACGGTATCTGTCTATATGTCCCCATCATCTGTCTACCAAATGTAACTAATCTATCTAGATTTTTATACCATGATCATCACCATAGTATCTGAATAACTCCATTGACTTCAATGGCCTTTCAGCAGGGATTGCTCTGGCATTCCTCTTCACATTTTAGAACTTACAATAAAAGCTGAAACACCCATGTTCTGCAGGTTTCTAGGGTTGATTCATTATATTTAGAATTTCTTTTAAATGTGTGACCAGCTCTTGCTTTCCTCACCCCTCTCCAAAGCTTTCTTTCTCTCCTCCTTCCATTCTTGCTTCATTTCTCCTCTTCGAGCTTCTTTTTTTCTTTAAGTGCTTGTTAAACACCAAGCATCTCAGTTCAAATTAAACAGGAGGTTGTGGCAGGAGGCTTGGGGTGTTAGGTGAAGATGAGGAGGAGAAAAATGAAGAGAAGCTGCTAAATGTCTTGACCCTGACTTATATGTTTTCGTATAAGCAGGTGAAAAATTAAAGGGATGCTGGATATTTATGTTTAATTGAAATTGCAAATGGAAGCAAGTTAACACGGTAAAATAGAAACAAAAGCAAAGGCACATCATAAGGAAATACATGTCCATACATGGCCTCTGGATTTAAGCATAAAGCCCACACCCATTACATCTGCCGTTCTCCCATATAAGCCCAAGACGCAGTGGAAATACTGTGCTTTCACTGAGAAGTGTGGGGTGGGCAGGCCGCTGAGTCCCCAGGTGCAGGGAATTCTTTGCACCCTTTGCACTGTGGCACACAGCTTTGCAGTGACTGTGCAGAGCAAGGGGCATGGAAGTGTCCATGCTAAGTGCTGTGTTGCTTGAGAATGGCAGAGAAAGTAAGAGGATGGGGCTTTTCTATTCAAGCTGCAGCAATAATTGGTTGAAAAGTAAAACACGATTCCAGTTCATGTTAGGACCTAAAAATGGGCAGTGGGTTGCCAGTGCACTGGAAAACTCTAGAGATATGCACTGACTCTCCAGGAGCATGCACAATGACTATTCAAGACAACTCTGAGCTTCCAGTGGTGTTGCTGTCCAGAGCTAGCGCTTCATGCTGTGTCGCACAAAATGACTTGTGATAAATATTTTAAGCACTGATTCTTGTGGTAAGACCTCCCCAGTGGGGCCACTGTCAAGACCAAGCTACATTTTAGGGCCCTCATCCTTGATAGCGTCTCTTGATGCAAAGGGTCAGATCGTGGCTGTTAGGCCGTGGCCTGAGTTGCTATGGAGACTGAGGTGCTGTACTGCAGCCAGAGTCCCCAGGTGGAATTCTGTCTCTCTAAGTCATAGTTCTTCCAGGGGCTTCCCAGGAGTGGACATACCTGTGACAGCTCAACCTTCCTCTCAGGGGATGGAGCAGGTACTCCTTTCTATGTACTGTCAGTGCTGGTGGCAAAGCTACAGCCCTTTCTCTTTACTGCCTTTTTTAAGTTGCTGGCACACTGTACGTGACCATGCCACTCATCAGGACTGTGACTGACAGAACCAGCTGGATAATAGTGAACATTATTTACCATCAAATTATTTGTCACTTGATGGGAATATGCCCCAAATAATGTATTGAGTGAACAATATTCAGTCATGTATTCGTGGTTAATTATTCAAGGGGAGAGTGACAACATTTGCAATTAATTCATTATGCGCAATCAGGGGTGCTGGAACAATTTGTAGAGTGAGGGTGCTAAAAGCCACTGAACCAAACCGTAAACTCTGTATATGATGGAAACTACACCCCTAGCTCCAGCACCAACATGTGCAATGAATTATTTCACCAGCATTAGTGCCTGAGGAGCTGTATGAGTGAGAGGAGTCTCCTTGAATCCGGGGAGGACTGGGTACCTTGGGCCCTAAGGTTTATTTCGAGAGTGTGTCTGTTGGAGACTATGCACTTTATCAATAACTATTAACTATGGTTTGTATTTATTTCCCCCTACAGATAACAACCATAAGAAACCAGAGTAAGTCCTATAGTTGCTCATTGATCATACAATCATTATTTGTTTCTAGAATTATCAAGTGAAAAATGTTATTAACACATGACATTAGTGCATTTATGGTATTTGAGATTCAGACATGCACTTTGCTTCTGAAACTGCACTATTCTATTCAGCTGAGGCAGGCTAAAGCAATCTTTACAGAAGAAGTGAAGAGAAGTGTTGAAGATGTAGAGTAATGGCTGCAAAATATCTGGGTCTCCTTCAGCAAATCCCTTTAATATTCATTTTGTGTCTGTTCAAACCACACACACACACACACCCCTAATCACCCAGTGTGGTTTGGCGAATAACATTAACAAAACTTCAGAACTTTTAGAAATATGAGACTAGAAGTGAAAAAGATTCAGTCCAAATCATTCAACAGGAGAGGAATTGAGATTGAAATGCAAATTCCCTGCTATTTACAGGTTACGGTGACCAGATGGGATGAAGACAATATCGGGACATGTTGGGGGGGAAGTCACGCTGGCGGAGCCACAAAAAAAACCAGGAGTGCAAAATAATGGGGCAAACGCCTAAATTTCAGGACAGTCCCAATTTTATGGGGACTCTGGTCACCCTATCACAAGCTGAAAGGTCATAGAGACCCCAATCATTCTCTGTGACCAACAAGTGCATTTGGAAAACATAACACCTCTGTGTTCCTTGATTCTGGAGTTGCTCCACGCCAGATTAGACATCCTGAGAGCTTCTGTAATTTGCACCCATTCTTCATGGCCACAAAGGGAATCACTAGTGTTGTTTTATTTTTTGATTTAGATTTTATTGTAACAGCACATCTCACAGGACACCAGACCTAAATTCAAGCTGCCTCTGCCCTAGTTACTAGCGGTTTCTTGAAACACACCCACGTCACATATGTATCTTATTTAGCACACATGAAATTCACTGGTAGCATCAGAGGCTCAGGCCTCTGAAGAATGTGCAGTATAAATATGGCTGTAATTTATTTGTTACATATTTTAAAAATTTTAAATGTCATGTAAACTCAAATCCAAATCCACTACTCATACAGCTCTCACCACACAAAAATGTTTAGTATAACATAGATCCCATTCCTGTTGACTTGATAGGACCTTTAGGCTTCATAAATTACTGCTGTGTGTAGTAGGCTAATGTGGGCATTTCTGGAGGGTCAGATAATACTCTCCAGCAGAAACCTGTGCAATGGGATAGGGAGAGAGACTCCAGGCATACAGGTGTTGTGTGGTCTGGTCCAGTCAGCAGTGGGAGCAGGAGAAGACACTTACACCGGAGATTCACAGGAAACAGGCCTATATCCTGTGTATCTCTGGCCTTCTTGCATATCAGTTGTTCCTCTCTGTGACCTCAGGGAACTCCCAATCCGTTATAAACAGTGCTGTGAAGTGGGATTAGTGGTGGCCTCATCAGCATAGGCCTTCATGTCTCTTTAACCACAGAGTTTTGTTCCTAATCTGAGTGCTGCATATTAGCATCTGCTTCTCTGATTCATCCCCTCTCATGCACAGTGCACCATCCTCCTGGTACTCCTGGGTGAGGGGGATTTTGCAGGATTGGAGGCATGGGGGAGTTTGTGATGGAGTCACTGCTCCCCTTTTTGCTTATCTTCCACCCCAAGCCAACAGTCCCCTCCATCAGCAGAGCTAGAAAGGCGCACTCAGGCCCAAGATGCTGTTTAAAGTAGGTTTAGAACTGGAGTCATTCTGCAATGGTGATATGTCTACAGCTTTCAGAAAAACTTACATCAAATCACTGCCCTAGAACAAGTCTGAGAGAGAACCACATCATATAGGATTTTAGAAGAAAAGTTGTGTGGCTAAAGTGTTCTACAAAAAAAAAAAAATTTGATGCCCTATATAAGCGTAAAAAAAGACTCATGTTATAGGTATTTCTATACAAATGAGGAATCTTCTCCAGAGAATAAGAAAAAGGGGACAAGGGAGTTAAATTCAGCTCTATATGCAATCATTAGGCACGAGAAAACATATGATATAGCTGGAAATTGCAGTTTTATAATTCTGCATTTTGTTTTCTTGAAGGTCATCAAACAAGAAAGAAAATGACATTCAGCTTGGTTTCTTTCAACTGGTAATGAAAGTGTTGGATTTAAATATTTTACACATATTATATTGTGGGGTCACTGAAATGTACCCTTTAGTTGCAGTATGTAGTTGTGACTCAGGGCTTGTCTACATCAGAAAGTTGCAGCACTGGTGAGGGAGTTACAGCGCTGCAACTTTGAAGGTGTACACATCTGCAGGGCACCACCAGCGCTGCAACTCCCTGTTTGCAGCGCTGGCCGTACTCCCGTTTTGTCTCGGGTGTAGAGGATCCAGCGCTGGTGATCCAGCGCTGGTAATCCAATGTAGACAGTTACCAGCGCTTTTCTTGACCTCCGTGGAAGGAGGAAGCCTCTGGTAATCAAGCTGGTTTCCTTTCCCGGTTTGCTCTCTCGGTCCCAGAGCCAGCCAGCAAACCGCAGGGAAGGAGACCTGCTTGCTCGGGGTTCCGGGACCGAGAGAGCAAACCGGGAAAGGAAACCAGCTTCGCCGCGGTTTGCTCTCTCGGTCCCGGAACCCCGAGCAAGCAGGTCTCCTTCCCTGCGGTTTGCTGGCTGGCTCCGGGACCGAGAGAGCAAACCGCGGCGTTCCCGGTTTGCTCTCTCGGTCCCGGAACCCCGAGCAAGCAGGTCTCCTTCCCTGCGGTTTGCTGGCTGGCTCCGGGACCGAGAGAGCAAACCGCGGCGTTCCCGGTTTGCTCTCTCGGTCCTGGAACCCCGAGCAAGCAGGTCTCCTTCCCTGCGGTTTGCTGGCTGGCTCCGGGACCGAGAGAGCAAACCGCGGCGTTCCCGGTTTGCTCTCTCGGTCCCGGAACCCCGAGCAAGCAGGTCTCCTTCCCTGCGGTTTGCTGGCTGGCTCCGGGACCGAGAGAGCAAACCGCGGCGTTCCCGGTTTGCTCTCTCGGTCCCGGAACCCCGAGCAAGCAGGTCTCCTTCCCTGCGGTTTGCTGGCTGGCTCCGGGACCGAGAGAGCAAACTGCGGCGTTCCCGGTTTGCTCTCTCGGTCCTGGAACCCGAGCAAGCAGGTCTCCTTCCCTGCGGTTTGCTGGCTGGCTCCGGGACCGAGAGAGCAAACCGCGGCGTTCCCGGTTTGCTCTCTCGGTCCCGGAACCCCGAGCAAGCAGGTCTCCTTCCCTGCGGTTTGCTGGGTGGCTCCGGGACCGAGAGAGCAAACCGCGGCGAAGCTGGTTTCCTTTCCCGGTTTGCTCTCTCGTCCCGGAACCCCCCTTGAAGCCGCCCAACAGCGCTGCAGTGTGGCCACATCTAACACCACTTGCAGCGCTGGTTGCTGTAAGTGTGGCCACTCTGCAGCGCTGGCCCTATACAGCTGTACTAATACAGCTGTAACAACCAGCGCTGCAAAATTTTAGATGTAGACATGGCCTCAGTCAAACCTTTAGGGTGAAATCTGGACCCTACTGAAGTCGACAGGAGTTTTGTCACTGGCATTAGCAGAGCCAGTATTTCACCCTTTGTCATTATGCCATATGTACATTGCCTATGGGTCATAATTGTCTGCTAGGCACATTGTCTTTAGAGTAGGTCAGAAATTTTTTTATTTTACAAAATATTTGGAAAAATATGACAATTTCAATGGGAAACTATTTTGAAATTTTGCTATAGAATTTTTAAATTTCATTTTTAATTTAATTTTCTTTTACACTTTTATGCTGTTTTTATTATTTCATGACATGCCACTAGTAGTAGTGCTTAATATGACATAACTTAAAAGTTGAAATATACTACTATTTTTATTTTATTTTATTTAAAAAAATTATGAAGGGCAGCTGCCACTTATCATCAAACACTCATAGTCTCCTAAGGTCCGTTGTTCCAGCCAGAGTGATCTTGACTGCTGGCATTGCACCAGGCATCATGTAGTGAAGTTCCCAGATCTGGCTCAGTCTTGTGGATCCCCCAGTCTCTGGGGCGGCCCTCTGGTTTGCATCAAGTAGAGTCATGGCATGCACTCCTTGGCGTACTGATGGACCGTTTGAGAGCGCGGTGTGCTAGGATGTTTTTATTTTCCCTGGTAACATAGCTGAAGAGCTAACAGTCCTGCTTTTGAAAAGAATGAGCAATTGAAGGAAAGCCAGACCTTTGTAAGATTATGACATTTTGCACAAAGTCCAACCACTTTATGCTCAGGATTCTGACAGCGAATACGGAATGCCTATCTGCTACCATTTAGAACTAACTGAAACATTTTACAATAGTAATAATAATAATAATTACTAACAATTGAAAATAGATACTGACATGTCATGAAATAATGTAATTAATATAAAAATAATAGGGTTGTCAATTAATCGCAGTTAACTCATGCGATTAACTAAAAAAATTAACTGGGATTAAAAAAAATAATTAATCGCACTGTTAACAATAGAATACCAATTGAAATTTATTAAATATTTTTGGATGTTTTTCTACATTTTCAAATATATTGATTTCTATTACAACAAAGAATACAAAGTGTACAGTGCTCACTTTATATTATTAATTTTATTACAAATATTTTCACTGTAAAAATGATAAACAAAAGAAATAGTATTTTTCAATTCACCTCATACAAGTATCGTAGTGCAATCTCTTTATCATGAAAGTGTAATTCACAAATGTAGATATTTTTTATTACATAACTGCACTCAAAAACAAAACTTTAGAGCTTACAAGTCCTCTCAGTCCTACTTCTTGTTCAGCCAATTGTTAAGACAAACAATTTTGGGTACATTTTTGGGAGATAATGCTGCCCGCTTATTTACAATGTCACTTGAAAGTGAGAACAGATGTACACAGGACACTTTTGTAGCTGGCATTTTTTTTTTCCAGGTTGAGCTGTGACATTTTATTGCAAGGCCCAGGGAGCAGCCCATGCCGCAGGGAGTGAGTGGAGGCAGAGCTGGAACTGTCTTCATTTCACACCACCTTTATCAGGACACATGAGAATTTTCCCAGGGTAGACCTGAGACACAGCACCAAGGGCTGTGGGCTACAGCAAGGCCTCCTCCAGGCACAGGATGATGGAGTGTGAGGCCTGGGAGCAGAACAAGGCCAGGGGGTGGGTATTGTTCCACCTCCAAGGCAAGAGGGCAGCTCCAGGGACCAGGGCAGGAGGCAGCAGAGCCCCAGGAGGTAAAGGCCACAGCAGGAGCTCTGGAGAGTGTATTTACCTGCCAGATAAGCTAAACATTTTTGTGCCCCACATGCTTCAGCCACCATTCCAGGGGGCATACTTCCATGCTGATGACACTCATCAAAAAAATATGTTAATTAAATTTGTGACTCAACTCCTTGTAGGAGAATTGTATGTCTCCTGCTCTGTTTTACCTGTATTCTGCCATATTTCATGTTACAGTGGTCTCAGATGATGACTCAGCACATTAGTTTTAAGAACACTTTAACAGCAGATTTGACAAAATGCAAAGAAGGTACTAATGTGAGATTTCTAAAGAGAGATACAGTACTCGACCCAAGGTTTAAGAATCTGAAGTGCCTTCCAAAATCTGAGCGGGATGAGGTGTGGAGAATGCTTTCAGGTGTCTTCAAAGAGCAACATTCCGATGCGGAAACTACAGAATCCAAACCACCAAAAAAGAAAATTGACCTTCTGCTGGTGGCATCTGACTCAGATGATGAAAATGAGCATGCATTGGTCCACTCTGCTTTGGATAGTTAGCAAGCAGAACCTGTCATCAGCATGGACACATGTCTTCTAGAATGGTGGTTGAAGCATAAAGGGGCATATGAGTTTTTAGGGCATCTGGCACGTAAATATCTTGTGATGCCGGCTATAACAGTGCCATGGAAATGCCTGTTCTCACTTTCAGGTGACATTGTGAACAAGACATGGGCAGCATTATCTCCAGCAAATAGTAACCAAACTTGTTTGTCTTGAGCGATTGGCTGAAGTAGGACTGAGTGGACTTGTAGGTTCTAAAGTTTTACATTGTTTTATTTTTGAATGCAGTTATTTTTTATACATAATTCTACATTTGTAAGTTCAACTTTCATGTTAAGGAGATTGCACTGCAGTATTTGTATTCAGTGAATTGAAAAATACCATTTTGTTTTTTACAGTGCAAATATTTTTAATCAAAAATAAATATAAAGTGAGCACTGTACACTTTGTAGTCTGTGTTGTAATTGAAATCAATATATTTGAAAATGTAGAAAACGTCCAAAAATATTTAAATAAATGGTATTCTATTATTGTTTAACAGTGTGATTAATCGTGATTTTTTTAATCACTTGACAGCCCTAAAAATAATAATTAAAGCAAAGTCAAAATGAAATTTTGAAAATCCAAAAAGAAAAATTTCCAGGAAATTTTCAAAATATTTGTTTTTGCTCTGATTCACAATGGCAAAAAACATTGAAATGTCAAAGTTTCCTATGAAACAAAACTTCCAATTTTTTCAACCAGCTCTAGTTGTAATGTACTTAGGTGGTGTATGTGGAGGAAAGCTAGTTCAGTGATTAAAGCACACAACTAAGGATTGGGAGATCTGGATTCTCCTCATTTCTGCCGCTAACTCACTGCATGACCTTTGGAAAATCACTTAACTGCTCTTCGCCTCAGTTAAATCTTTACCTACATCCTGGGTATTCTGAGGTTTGGTGCTCATAAAATGTGTTGAGACTCTCAGCTGGAAAATGGCATAGAAATACAAAGCATTGTTATATATCTCACTGAAAGATTTTGGCGCTTCTCCTTCAGATCATGTGGTTGAGGGCTGGGATTTTGGAGCAAAGGCTTCAGAGTTCTATACTCACATCATACATATGTTAAACTGTTTTGATAGTTAGGTGTAAAATGCCCAGCATATACGTACCATATGTGGCTAGAGAGCTGATGCCACACAAAACAGGGCATTTTCCAAGGTTTTATGGCAAGATCATTAATTTCATTCTTTTTCTCAGACTTTTTTTTTCTTTCTCCCTTTTAACACTGTAGCACTTCACTGTTGATGAGGTGTGGGCAAACTGTTTGGCTCAAGGGCCACATCTGGAATAGAAATTGTATGGTGGGCCATGAATACTCTCAAAATTGGGGTTGGGGTGTGGGTGGGGGTGAGGGCTCTGGTTGGGGGTGCAGGCTGTGGGGTGGAGCCAGAAATGAGGAGTTCAGGGTGTAGGAGGGGGCTCTGGGCTGGAGCGAGGTGAGGATGCAATGGGGTGGTGAGGGCTCCAGCTGGGATGAGGGCTCGGGGATAGGGCTGGGGGATGAAGCGTTTGGAGTGTAGGAGAGTGTTCTGGGCTGGCACCGAGGGGTTCAGAAGGTGGGAGGGGGATCGGGGCTGGGGCAGGGGGTTGGGGCATGGAGGGAGGGTGAGGGGTGCTGGTTTCGTGCAGTGCTTATCCCAAGTGACTTCTAGAAGCAGCAGCATGTCCCTTCTTTGGCTTCTATGTAGAGGCGCAGCCAGATGGCTCTGCACACTGCCTCGTCTGCAGGCACTGCCCCTGCAGCTTCCATTGGCCGTGGTTCCCAGCCAATGGGAGCTCCAGGGGCATCGCTTGGGGCAGAGGCAGTGTCCAGAGCAGAGCCACCTGGCTGCCCATATGCACAGGAGCCGGAGAGGGGCCATGCTGCTGCATCTGGGAGCTGTGTGGAGCAAGCCCCAGACCCCGCTCCCCAGCAGGAGCTCGAGGGTCGTATTAAAATGGCTGGTGGGCTGGATCCTGCCCATGGGCCATAGTTTGCCCACCCTGCTGTAGACATTATCTGTGCCAATGGGAGGGATTCTCCAGCTGGCGTAGGTAATCCACATACTCGAGAGGCAGTAAGTAGGTCGACAGAAGAATTCTTCTGTCAGCCTACCATTGTGTACACTGGGGGGAGGGGTAGGTCAGCTTAACTACGCTGCTATGGGGTGTGGCTTTTTACATCTCTGAGCAATGTAGTTAAGCTGACTTAATTTTCTTGTGTACACCAGGCTTTAGTCTGTCTTATTTCTTCCCCTGATTTTCACCATCAGAATATCTCTGTCTTTTGCTTTGTTTCTGTGCCTTTTTTGTCCCTTGACACATTACAGCATCTGTGTATTATTTGTATCTATACTCCACCTCTCTCCAGTATGTAAACTTCATATTTTACACTGCATACTTATAAATATCAGTCCCCTTTTCAGCAAAGAGAGATCACTTCTCTAATAGTACCTGACCATAACACTCTATATACATCAATTGATTGGGTGTATCTATGCAACATCCCAACCTGAGTGTATTTAGTTAAATTTCTACCATATAACCACAGAACCATTAGGAGTAAGTCACAATAATTTACCTTATTCATATGTTGTGTAGAATGTCCTAATTTAAAAAAAAACATGCAAAGTTGACTATACAAGTAAACATGAATTTCAAGGACATATTCACAGTCAATCTTTGAATCAAAGTGTGGAACACTGATATCTTGCAGTGATGTTTTATTATTTGGGTTTCATTTGTTGTTACTGTCTGCAAGTCTGATTATATGTTCACTCAGAGGGTCAAACTCTGCTCCCGTATTCATGGCATCAAGGGGGATTACACACCCATGCAATGAAAGTAGGATTGGTTCTACATCTGTAGTAAAAACAATTCTGAAACAAATATTCACTAGTAAACATTGCTGAAATTACTCTCCTGAAATATCAATCAGGGAAATATGAATGATTAATGCATAACTAACATCCAAATCACTCAGACAGTATTTTTTTCCCTCTCTTAGTTTCGATTCTCTTCATCATCTGAGATTTTAATGATGGCTTTTGGTAGTTTCTGTGCCATTCTTCATGGAGCAGCCCAGCCATGCATGTTGCTTGTCTTTGGTCTGATGACAGACACATTTATTCAATATGACATTGAGAAGCAAGAGCTTAGCAACCCAGACAAGGCATGTGTGAATAGTACCATAGTGTGGATCAACAGTTCCCTTCACCCAAATGAAACAAATACACCAATAAGTTGTGGGTAAGTGGTCCATGGAGTTTGTTTCTTTTTTTTCTCTTGTTAAACACTGTAAGTGAATTTCTTGCTAGAGAAAAGGGCCCAGTTCAATCTAAGAGGCTAAATGTTCTATCCGTAGGAAACTTGCCAATGTTCTTTCTGTTCTACTACAATGCCTCAAGTCTCACCTGGAGGGGCCACATGTAGGGGTGGGAGGGATCTCATGCCTATTCAGCCCTTGGTCTCTCAACTAGAACTGTCAGCAAGGACGCTGTTAAGTGGTGGTTGTTTCTATGATAGGGAGGGACCCCTGCATCCAGGAACAAATTTGAGACCCCTAATGTATTTCACACAGGTAACTAAACATCCATTAGAAGGGAAAGACTTTTGGTTGTTTTCCGCCTACCTGAACTAGATTTGAACTAGTCACTTCAAGAGAAAAAAGCTCTGTAGCCAGGTATCAATTCCCTCAGTCTTCTAGGCTCCTGGCAACTTTTGTTGAATTGAAAATGATTCATCTGACCGCCTCTGATGTTTTATGTTTCCAATGCTCAGTTTCTGCAGGAGGTCAGGCTACATGATCATAATGGTCCCTTCTGGCCTTAAAATCTGTGGCTCTTCTAATTCTGTGTTTGATGAGCTTTTAAGCAAATAGACTGGCTCCTACTCTCATCACTACATATAGAAATCTAGAGAAATAGCCAGGAAGCGCCACTGAACTATTTTGAAATAATGTAAGAGTAACAGCAACAAATTGGTGTTCACCATGGAGATTAGGGATAATGCTCAAATGAATTGGTTAGTCTCTAAGGTGCCACAAGTACTCCTGTTCTTTTTGTGGATAATTAATATTTCCACATGATCTGAAGGAAATGATTATTTCAGATTGGGTACCTTTTTCATAATATAATGTAATATTTGAATGTACAACAACCACCCCTCACACTTGTCTATAGAACATTGTTTGATTTTTGCTACCACATTAGCATCTATATTGGTAAAAAGTAACTCAGGGCTTGTCTGCATGAACATTTAGTTCACCACATGCTAGGGTGTGACTCTAACCCACACTAGCCTGTTGTGAACTAACTGGCCATGTGGACTCTTCTTTACTGTGCTTTTATCTAGTCCTGTTTGAAAGTGGGATAGATCAACGTACGATATGTACTCCTGAGGGAATTCTGGGCCAAAAAATTAAAAATTCTGTGCACAATATTTTAAAATTCAACATATTTTGTTTGTCAAAATAACACAATATAATCACACTCTTTTCAATTATTTGCTGACAAGTATTTTGAAATATATTACCAAAATAATTGAAAAGACTGTGATTATATTCTTATTATGTTACTGTGTTATGCTGACAAATACAATCTGCAGAATTTTTTTTTTCATCTCCATTGTCCTCCTTCTCCCCACCCCCTGCCCAACTGGAACTAACATCCCTGGGCAGCCAGGGCATCCCCAGACCTCCCCTTCCAAACCCCAACCTCCCACGGTGACTTACCTCTCCCTCTGGCTGCTGCGGGTGCCTGAACAGACACACCCGCGCTGCTGGGGAGGAGTGAGTGAGTGCTGGTTTGGGAAAACAAAAGGAATCTGAGGAGTGGTGGGGGAAAGAAGGGGAGATATGTTTATGCATGCATGCAGTGACAGTGAATTCCCCCAGGAGTAGCTATAGAACTTTTAGTGCACATCAGCAGGGTCCATATAGACAGTTAGTTCACAGCAGACTAGCGTTGGGTTAATTCACACCCCAGCTTGTGGTGGACTAAATGTTACTTTTGTTCATGCCAACCTGGGGTATGAATTTACCCCACACTAGCCTGCCGGGCACTCGCTGTCCATATAGACAAGTCCTATATAAGATCACTATCTACTGAAACTATGTTGGACACCTCTTCCCCCAAACAATCCTTTCCTGCACCTTTTCATTGCATGAGATCCAGTGGTGTTTCACAACCATCCACTGCAAACTACTCCACAGCACTCCTTACACTTCCCAGTCCCCTCCACATCTGCATTAGGCTCAGAAACAATCTGGCCTTTGAGAACAATAGACTGTTAATGAACAACAGTTTACGGGACACCCCATTATTTCTGATATCAGAAGAAGCAGTTTTGCCACTTCTTACCTCCAAGATGTGATGTTGCACCAGCTTTAGAAATCAATTACCAAAGTGCCATTATTTTAAATTATCCTGAATAATAAATGCAGGGAATGCCCTTGAAACATCACTGATAAGTGGACTGTTAAGTAGATTTACTGTCAGAAATTTGTAGCAATATTGTTTAATCTTCTATTTTTATTTTATTTTATAGGTTTCTGGACATTGAAAGTGAAATGATCAGATTTGCAAGTTATTATGCAGGAATTGGCTGTACGGTGCTCGTGTTAGGATACCTCCAAGTCAGTATTCGGTTCCCCATGTTATTTCCAATATATAAAACACAAAATTGTTATGTTTCATAAGAAAGGCTCCTATTGACTGTATTTTTGCACAATGTAATGGAGAAGGCATGCGCTCTTGCAGTGTTTCAGATTTTAATGTCATGGGGTGAAACTCACCTCTGTGCAGAGGGCTGGCCCAAGTCTAGATAATTGTAGGGCATAGGCCCATGTTGGTCCACTGCATGGGGTGAATGTCACGCAGTGTGAGATAACTGCATGCAGTTTCTGTTACACCATGTGCAAAGTTTGCTTCACAGTGGTTAGGGAAACAAAAAATTGACTAACATAGCCAAGTTCAAAGTGTCAAAAGCATCAGATCCAAATGTCAGTGAGGACAAGTTATTTCTTTAGTCTTTATACTATACAATATGATATTATATATTTCATTCTATCTACCGTATAAAGGACCTGATTCTCCTCTGACCTGCATAGGCATAAATCAGGAGTAGCTGCAATGAGGCCAATGGAGATACACTAGTATAAAATTAGTTTAAGAGGAGAATCAGGCCCAGAATTTTCTGAAGTCATGGCTCAGACCACTACAGCTTATCCCTGTGTGATGTGCTTTGGGTTTGGACGATTCCTGTAGAATACTCTGCTAGAGTTTTTTTGTCTCTGCCCCACGCATTATTTTCAACAGGAGAAGCCATTTTTTACTCTTCCTCCTAAAAGCGCATGGAGTTTTGCTGGTGCAGAATGGTTGCTGCCCTAGCACTGGCTTTGTTTCGGCAGTGAGTGATGTGATCTGTACATTATATACACATACAGATGGCCAAATTTTGTCCCAGTGATAACCATGCAACCTCATCAAAGTCAGTTGTCTTGCATTACTTCTCCAACTCTTCTAATTGAGGCAACTACTTGGACAGTCCATGAACATTTTGGAGGCGTCAGAAATTTTCCTATTCTGCACTGGGACAAAACTGAGACCTGAAATAAAATACAAAATGAGAGAAGGAGAGGGAGAAGGGGGGGGGGAGGGAGAGAGAGAGAGAGACCCACTCACTCTAGAATAGCCAATAGCCCGGTGATTAGGGTACTCACCTCAGAGTTGGGAGGCCTATGTTCAAGTCTTTGCTCTGAATCTGGAAGCAGGGTCTCCCAAATCCCAGGTTCTGATGAAGATTCCCAAGCAGCTGTACATCAAGTAGGTGTCACATGTATGTAGTTAGAATTATAATGGTTATTTCATCATTAGCCATGTTACTTTTTTGCAGTTGTGGGAGTGGAAATGGTTTTCTTAACAGTAAGTCAGTATCCACATTACTGTCTTCCCAGATCTGCTTTTGGATAATGTCTGCAGCTCGTCAGATTAAAAAAATCAGGAAAGCATATTTCAGGAAAATAATGAGAATGGATATAGGCTGGTTTGACTGTACGTCAGTAGGAGAACTGAATACACGAATCTCGGAGTAAGTAATCTCAAAGAACCCTATGCCACAGTCAGGGCCGGTTCCAGGCACCAGCATTCCAAGCTGGTGCTTGGGGCGGCAATCTGCAAGGGGCAGCAGTCCCTGTTGTTTTGCCCCCAAGCAGCGCGCCGAATTGCCACCGCGGAGGGCGGGGGCAGTCCGTGTGCTCTTAGGGCAGCAGGCGCATTTCCACGGTGAGGGCAATTTGGAGGCAGCTTCTATGTTTAGCTGTCCGGGGCAGCTTCAGCTAAACATAGAAGCTGCCGCTGAATTGCTGCCGCCGCGGAAACGCACCTGCCGCCCTAAGGGCACATGGACTGCCTCCGCCGCGGCGGCAATTCTGCACGCTGCTTGGGGCGGTGAAAACTGTAGAGCCAGCCCTGGACACAGTGCATGTCTTTTTAGTTTCTAAGGTGTCCTGAACAATGAGTAATACATAAAAGACTTTAGAAGACTCAGTCCACTAAGGGCTAATCCATCTCCAATTGACTTCATTAGAAGTTGGATCAGGCTTTAAAGACCTGATCCAAACCCCTTCAAGCCTTTGGAAAGACTCCCATTGACTTCAGTGGGCTTTATATGAGACCTTAAAACCCAAGTTATGGACTCCTAACTTAGGTAAAACATAGATACTTCCGTGACAGGGGTCCATATAAATACATAGACTGTCAGAGAGGTTATCAGCTAAATTGTACTGTAAGTTACACAGTCCACATTTGGAGAACAGGAGAACTGAATCTTATAAAGAGCTAAAACAATATATTGAGGATCCCATTCATAAAAATATACTGCATACAGAGAGAGCAGGGAAGTTACATTCCAACTATTGTCATTGTCACTTTTCCTTCTGTCTGTTGCCATTGCATAGTGGTGCCTTTCCCTTCCAGTAAAGTTCTGGACCAAGGTCAATTGTGTGAGAGAGAAGAATTTCAGGGGAAAAAGATGATGTAAATAACTTTTGTATTTCCAACTACGCTGATGTAAGCCAGTTCTCATCTTTGGCACCACTTTGTGCCACACACCCAGAGAATACTCAGCTTCAAAACATGCCAGAGAAATCTTACAGACTTGTAAACATGTTTCATAAATCAAACATGTTCATTTTTGCAGTAGATAACTTAACATTTTACTGAATGCACCGATGTGCTAGTAGTTCTGCTTCTTATGGCTATTCCAAACCTCCATGCCCTCTGCTCCTGATAAGGGTGACATGAGTGGACCACTTTGCAGTTCTCATGCATGGGGTGACAACCAAGAGATGCAGAAGTGTGTGACCACTGAGTCATATTAAAACCTGACAGAAATGTCTTCTGCACTGAGAAAGCGCATTACACAGGAGAAATGCACCTGTGTGTTCATTGTTACTGAAAACTGTGCAGTTGCTCTAGGGCTAGATTGTGATAGTCACTGCCTGTCACACAGGAAGGGTAAGGGATTGCACAGGACGCCTTCCAAGGACCTTCCACAATAGCAGTTCATACACTCCCTGCTCCCTCCTGCTCCATTCTGCCACCCCTCCAAGGGAACATGAAGCTGGAAAAGCGGTGGGGAGGGGCTGAGAGAGAGGAAAGAGTTGGGGTCTTGGCCTTGTCCTCCCTCCGAATCATCCCACCAAGGGAGGCAATGCAGTCTATTTTAAGGGACAAAGGGCAGGATGCTCAGTCCTTCTTTAGATTGCGCGCGCGCGCACACACACACACACCCACACCCACAACTCTTGCCATTGGATGGAGTGGGGGGAATTGCACCCACTCCTCACTACAGCCCAGAGTTTCTGGAAGTGGTGATAGTGGGAAAGAATAGAGGCAAGGAAAATTACAGGACCCCAATTCAGCTCTGAATTATAATACAGGGGAAATGAGATTCATCTCTCTTTGCTTTTCTTGTTCTCTACAGTGATGTGAACAAAATCAATGATGCTATTGCTGATCAAGCAGCACTCTTTATCCAGCGCTTCACCACCTTTATTTGTGGATTCCTGTTAGGATTTGCTAGTGGCTGGAAACTGACCATGGTTATTATTGCTGTCAGCCCACTACTTGGGATCGGAGCAGCTACTCTGAGCTTGGTAAGTTCACGTCTTAATGCAACTATCATTTAGAGTGAGATGCTAGTATACCCTAGGGCTGGGGGATTCAGATCATAGTGGCGCTGGTGTAAATACTTCCACTGAACTACGTCAAGACGCAAGAGACTTTGGATTGACACTGCTTTTGCCGAGATCAGAACCTGGCCCACAGCTTTCTTTCACTGTAATACCTTCTGTTTTAGAAAGTTCTCAACAAAGGGCTTGAACTGTGCATGTGTGTGAGAGGAAGGAAGTTCTGGTATAGTGCTGTGTCTTGTTTGCCCCTTTCTCTACTCCCCCATTTTCACTACCCCAAGTGCAAGTGAACCAAAGCTTCTCCTTTTCTGCAACCTTCCTCATTGCAATTCCCCATTTTACTGCCAGGAAATGAAAGGCAGGTTGAAAACATAAAACCAAAATACCCCTCAAGTTCTGCGTGGCTATTCTTGCTCTCCATTTTCTCTGTGGTGGCTGCTCTATTTCCCTCCTCTCCATTTGTCATTTTGTTCTTCTGTCCACAGAATGTCCCCCCACTCTTTTCTTCCATATACTCACTGTCTCGCCCACTTGCCTGGATCCCTCATCCCATCTCTTTCTGGCCCCCGTTTCTCTCTGTTTTCTCCACAAACCTGGTCTCCCTGATATCTGGGCCACCCTCTCCCAGCTTGTCCCGTGGTGTTTCCATCTCTCCACTATCTGATGGATATTCTTTTCGTCTCTGGTGGGTCACTGTACTCCTAGTTGTTCAGTTTATCAGGAGTGTCTGGGTGGAGAAGCCTAAGCTGTTTTTAGGGCTCTGTGGCAGCTCTACAGCTGATTACTGCCATGGAATAAAGGAGGATGTGGAAGGGGTAGACTTAAATAACTCGCTGCAACTGCTCTGCCACTAGGGTGACCAGATGTCCTGATTTTATAGGGACAGTCCTGATATACGGGGCTTTGTTGCACCTATTACTCTCATCCTGATTTTTCACGCTTGCTATCTGATCACCCTACCTGCTGCTGCTCATGCATCTGGTCTCCAGTGGCTTTGCTAAGGACTGCCACAAGAGAACAAGGGGGGAGTGCTGAGGTCTCTACTTAAGCTACTCCTATGGCTACTCTAGCGGCAACAGGAGCAGATACACAAGCAGGTGGGAAACTGAAGTAGTTGCTTGCTGCTTTTTCCCACTCCTTATTGTCAGCTGAGGTAAAGAGTGATTTAGCACTGGAAACTGGATGGCACCTGGAGTTTACAGCCGCTGCTCCTCTCTACTTCCAGCTGGCATCCTCTGGGACTCCTTCCCTTGCTGCTTAACTCTGCTTAACCCTTCCCAGAGCTGCTTAGAGCCAGGCAGGAGCAAGGAAGGAGGAGAATGTGAAACCACTCATTGTCAGCTGCTCTCGTCAGTGACTCTCACATTCAGCAAAGCAGCTGGCAATGGGATATGGCCATGCTGCCCAGAGTGCAGGTATACATTGTGGCCACATGCTAGCAGGGGGTTGTGCACGGATAGGACAACCAGGGCCTGTGCAAGGAAGTTTCGCGCCCTAGGCGAAACTTCCATCTTGCGCCCCCCCAGCTCTGCAGCAACTCCTCGCCCTGAAGTGTGCCCGCCGCCCCCGCGGCAGCTCCCCTCCCCCTGGCCCGAGGAGCCCTGCGGTACCTCCCCACCCCAGCTCACCTCTGCTCTGCGTCCTCCCCGAGCACACTGTCCTGCTCTAATTCTCCTCCCAGGCTTGCGGCGCCAAACAGCTGATTGGTGCCGCAAGCCTGGGAGGCGGGAGAAGTGAAGTAGCAACTGCGCAGTGGAACCCCTGGGCTGCCGGTGGCACGCTGACCCAGGCATGGGTGGCAAGTTTGTAGAAATTTTGATGGTGCCCAGAACCTGCCCCCCAAACTCCGCCCCCACTTGCCTAAGGCTCTGGGAGGGGTTTGGAGGGAGAGCTCTGGGGTACAGGCCCTGAGCTGGGGATTAGGGTGCAGGAGGGGTGCAGGCTTTGGGATGGAGTTTGGGTGCAGGCTGGGGGTGGGGGTGTAGGAAAGGGTGAGGGGTGCAGGCTCTGGGAGGGAGTTTGGGGGTGGGAAGGAGTGTGTGGGAAAGGGGAGGTGGTGCACGCTCTGGGAGAGAGTGCATGCTCTGGGAGGGAGTTTGGGGATAGGAGGGAGTGCAGGGGGATGAGGGTTGGGTCTGAGGATGAGGGGTTCATGTTGCAGGGGGGGCTCAGGGTTGGGGAAGAGCATTAGGGTGCAGGAGGATGAGGGTTGGGGCTGAGGATGAGGGGTTCATGATGCCGGGGGGCTGAGGGCTGGGGAAGAGGATTAGGGTGCAGGGGGATGAGGATTGGGGTTGAGGATGAGGGATTCATGATGTGGGGGGGCTCAGGGCTGAGGCAGAGGATTAGGGTGTGGGGGGCTGAGGAGTTTGGGGTGTTGGAGAGACTCGACGAGGGCGGAAGCACAGGTTAAGGGCAGCCTGCCCTGCCAGTAGGAGGTGGGGGGCACTAGGACCCTGGGACAGCAGACAGCAGTTCTGCCGGAAGCCGCTCCACTCCAGCAACAGAAGCAGGCAGGGGAGAGGCGCTGCAGCTGCTTTCTGTGAGGCACGGACGTGGCGGGGCGTGGTGGGGAACGACACGCGGGGGTCGGGGCCGGGGCCCGATCCAGGCAGGGCCGGGGGAGAGACTGAGCTCCAAATATTGCTGGAGCAGGGCCCCCAGCCCTGAATATTGCTGGTGCTCGAGCACCGCAAACATATAGAACCTGCCCCCTACAAACCCTGGGCTGCTGGCTGCCGCGGCGGCGCCCTGACCCAGGGGACACCCTGGGCTGCCGGCTGCGGATGCTGCCGGCAGCTCCGAGTCCCTCTCGATCCCAGCAGCAGCGACCACTCAACCACTTAAAAAAAATTGGGGGGCGCTTTTTGGCGCCCCCAAATCTTGGAGCCCTAGGCAACCGCCTAGTCTGCCTAAATGCTTGCACCGGCCCTGAGGACAACACAGAAGATTCGGAGGAGATGAAGTGTGTAATAGAAATCTGTGGTCTATAAATTCCACTTAGAGTACGCTGGGGAGGCATAAAGTCTGCCTAGTATTGTTGACAATGAGTGCTTGCTGATCATGCTTGATTGGTTAAACACGGTACTGTAGGCACTAAAACTGGAGCAGGATCATATTTTGCCACTAATATTTCTTATGGCTTTTTAGGCTGTGGCAAAACTGACAGGCCTAGAGTTAAAGGCATATGCAAAAGCTGGTGCTGTGGCTGATGAAGTGCTGTCATCAATCAGAACAGTGGCTGCTTTTGGTGGGGAGAGGAAAGAAGTTGAAAGGTTTGTTCAGTCACATTTCTATGAGGTTTCTTATTTCTTTAGATTCAAACAATAGGTTTAAACTAAATAAATAAATAAATAGGTTATCATAAACCCGAAGGCCCTGGCAATTAGCCTGACAACTACAAAATAATGACCTCCCAACAGCATTCAAAAAACATACACGTAGCTAACCCATAAACTCAGCCTGCCAGCAACAGCATGCAGTCATAAACTTTGACACCTTATAACTCAGCCAGCCAGTGAATAACTCCTTTCCACCTGCCCACCACCTCCAGGACCATACTTACAGCCTTCCCCCAAACCCTGGTAAATATGTGGCTTTTTCAGGGTTCCTGGAAAGTCGTCAATGGCAAGCTATTTCAAGCCAAGCAGGGGGGCAAGTTCCAGCCACAGGGCCCTTGCAGAAAATGCCCTTCCAGCAGCCCTGTCTCTTCTATTTCTTTGAATTAACATTCCAAATGGATAGATATTGATGCATACTGGTACTGTTTCATCCACATTGCTCTAAATAGCAAAAGCCACTTTGCCAATACAACAGCCATTATCCCTGTTGTCATTCCCACTTAAAGACAGCTGTTTATAAAATAAGACTATATCTATGTCTTTAAAATGAGCTTTTCAAAAGAGATTTTAGAAATACAGTTACAATATCTCCATAAGATGGAGTAGTGTAGGTGTCTTTCAATGAGAAATGACTTGAAGGAAATGCAGCCTGTTTGAAAGACTGAAAACCCAGTATCTCAATATGTGAAAAAGGCAGCAGATTGATTGAGGTACTGTAAAGTACATTATATGATTGTTTAGAAATTAACAAGTTTTAATTACAACAGTGATCCATAGCAGATATGAGCCATTATTTAAAAAAATCAAGGATGCTCAGCTCAGTGTGCTCCAAAATAAGGGTTCTTCATCGAGTGCTTGCTCATATCCATTCCAATTAGGTGTGCGTGCGCCACGTGCACGTTCGTCGGAGACTTTTTACCCTAGCAACACTCGGTGGGCTGGCAGGTCGCCCCCTGGAGTGGCGCCGGCATGGCGCCTGATATATACCCCTGCTGGCCCGCCCGCTTCTCAGTTCCTTCTTACCGCCCGTGTCGGTTATTGGAACTGTGGAGCACGGCTAGCTGTTCTCCACCTCCCTAGCGATTCACTCCTGTGTAGTATCGTGTATATAGTTCTTTTATCGTAGTTATAGTTGTAGTTAGTGTTAAAATTAGTAATTTGTAGTTCTGTATATAGTTATAGGGGATCGGGAATTCGCCCCGTTTCCTCCCCCCGGTACCGGGGCCCATGCCCGGTTCACTGGGCTTCAAACCTTGTGAGGCCTCTCATCGGCCGATGCCCACAGGAGATCGCACGACTCCTGTCTGAGGTGCCTAGGCGAGTCCCACCTTGCGGACAAGTGCCGGATCTGCAAGGTGTTTAAGCCCCGGACAAAGAAAGAGCGGGACAGTCGCTTAAAGCAGCTCTTGATGGAGGCAGCGCTGACTCCCCCATCGTCGGCACCGACTCCGGCACCAGGACCAAGCGTTTCCTCCACTCCGGACCACCTGGCACCGACAAAGGCTTCGCTTTCCCGCCCGGCACCGGCCCAACACCCCAGCCGGCACCGCTCCCTCTCCCCGAGGAGCAAGAAACACAGGACTCCTGCGGCACCTACAACTGCACCGCAGTCGGAGCGTGCTTCCAAACCGGACCGCCTGGCACCGTCATCTGCCGCGGCACCGAGCACTGTCGCACCGTCGATTCCAGCTCCTCAGGAGCCGTTGAGTCTGGTGCCTCTCAGCTCCCCAGCACGACCTGCGGTTGAGCTCGTCGCACCCTCCACGCCGGAGACCTTCTCCGTGGCACGCAACCTCATCGCTCTAACAGAGCCCGAGCTGCCCCAACCCCCGGCACCGCCGGTGCAGGTTATTCAGTCGATGGGCAAGCCCACCATGGTGCAGCCGCGTTCGCCGGGCGCTACTGAGCACCGTCAGTCCCGCTCCAGATCGAGGGGCTACTCTCAGCATCGTCGAACAAGATCCCGGTGCCGCTCGCAGTCCCGGTACCGTTCCCCGCGGCACCGGTCATACTTGCGGCACCGCTCAACATCCCAGTCGCCGTCGTACTACTCCCGGCTACGGTCCAGATCGCGGCACCGACGCTCCTACCACAGCCGTTCCCGGCACGACAGCACATGGCACCGGTCGACTTCCCAGCACCGAGCTGGTAGCAGGTCCCGGTCCCGATCGAGATACCGCCACGACTCCCGGTACTGCTCACCGGCACCACGCAGAGGCGAAATCTATGGGCGCAGAGGCCTGGCACAGTCATCGTCAGCTCCTCCGTGGCCTTCACGTCACTCGTCCGCCTCTCCACACTCAGACAGCGCCTCCTACGGGGGTTTGGATGCACAGGCCCACCCGTACCATGGACCACCGCAATGGTCCTTTTGGACGCGTTGGGCATACCACCAAGCCCAGGGCGAACCATTGGGCCCAGCACGCTCCACCCATTCGGAGCACCATGCACCAGAGGCCACAGTCAGCCAGCCTCCCCCCTCAGGTATGGAGGAAGACCCTGCGCATCCCCTGGCACAGCAGGATGTCCCAGAGACGGAGGTCCCTCAGGACGAGGCTTCCGTACATGAACCACTCCTCCCTGGGTTATCTTCTTCCTCTTCCCCAGATGAGGCGGTAGTGGGCACATCATCATCGGGGCCCCCGCCGATTGATCTCTGGGCACATCAGGACCTTCTGCGGCGCGTTGCCCAAAATATAAACCTTCCTGTAGAGGAAGTCCCTGTAGTGGAGGACCCGGTGGTCAGCATACTTTCCGCAGAAGCGCCGACCAGGGTGGCCCTCCCCTTCATCAAATCCATCCAGGCGAAGGCGGACACCATATGGCAGTCTCCGGCCTCCATTCCACCCACAGCCCGCGGAGTGGAAAGAAAGTATATGGTGCCATCCAAAGGGTATGAGTACCTCTACGAACACCCCGCCCCCTGCTCGTTGGTGGTACAATCAGTCAACGAGCGGGAACGCCACGGCCAGCAAGCTCCTGCGCCGAAATCCAGAGAAGCCAGGCGCATGGACTTGCTGGGCCACAAGATTTACTCTGCGGGAGGCCTTCAGCTCCGTGTGGCGAACCAGCAGGCCCTCTTGAGCCGATACAGCCACAACACCTGGGCGGCTGTCGGCAAGTTCACTGAACTAATTCCCCAGGACTCACGCCAGGAATTTTCAACTCTCCTGGAAGAGAGGAAGAGGGTCGCCAGGACCACACTGCAAGCGTCCTTAGATGCCGCAGATTCGGCAGCCAGAACGCTGGCATCTGGTGTAGCCATGCGTCGGATATCGTGGCTTCAGGCTTCTGGACTACCGCCCAAGTTGCAGTATACGATCCAAGACCTGCCATTCGACAGATCCCAGGCTACAGATCCCAGGCTACAGAGCCTGAAGGATAACTGGGTTATCATGAGTTCACTGGGAATGCACACACCCCAGACTCAGAGACAGCCATTCCGCCCACACCCTCAACGTCCTTACCCCCCACCTCGACCCAGACAGGACTTTACCCGGAGACGAAGCCGCCCGAACCGCAGACGACAGTCGGGTCCTCAAGGGGGTAACAACTTGGGGTCCGCCAAACCACCGCAGGGACCCAAAGCAAACTTTTGAGGGTGCGCCCGAGAGCAGTATACCAATCCTCTCCCTGGATCCTCTTCATTTTCTCAACCGCTTCCACCCCTTCCGCCGGCGTGGTCCCAAATGACCTCGGATAGTTGGGTCCTGCGCATGGTGGAGTTTGGATACCATCTTCAGTTTATTTCTCCACCCCCCTCCCATCCTCCCTCCTCGTCCCTCTTCAGGGACCCCTCTCATGAGCAACTTATCATCCAGGAGGTTCGCAAGCTCCTATTCATCGGAGCTATAGAGGAGGTGCCGAAGGAGTTAAGGGGCAGGGGTTTTTATTCCCGGTATTTCTTAATCCCCAAGTCAAAAGGGGGCCTTCGACCCATCCTGGACCTGCGAGGACTGAACAAATTCATCAAGAAGTTCAAGTTCCGCATGGTATCCTTAGGAACCATCATTCCTTCCCTGGATCCCGGAGATTGGTACACCGCTCTCGACATGAAGGACGCATACTTCCACATTGCGATTTTTCCTCCGCACAGGAGGTATCTACGCTTTGTGGTAAATCAGGATCACTACCAATTTACTGTCCTCCCCTTTGGTCTCTCCTCGGCCCCTCAGGTATTCACCAAATGTATGGCGGTCGTTGCTGCTTCCCTGCGCTGTCGTTGTATCCACGTCTTCCCTTACCTCGACGACTGGCTTATCCGAGGCACTTCGGAGGCGCAGGTGATCGGCCACGTCACCATCATCAGGGAGCTGTTTGTGAGTCTAGGCTTGACCATCAACCCAGACAAGTCCACTCTGGTGCCTACGCAGAGGATAGAGTTCATCGGGGCAATGCTGGACTCCAGCCTTGCGACAGCCAGTCTACCCCTGCACTGGTTCCAAGCCATAGTTTCCCTAGTCAAAGGGCTACAAGCCTTTTCGACCACGTCAGCTCAAACTTGCCTGGCTCTCCTGGGGAACATGGCTGCATGCACCTTCGTCACGAGGCATGCAAGACTGCGCATGCGCCCGCTGCAGTCCTGGCTCGCATCGGTCTATCGACCAGGCAGGGACGCCATAGACACAATCATAACAATTCCACCGACTATTCTAGGCTCCCTCGACTGGTGGACGAAGTCCTCCCAAGTGTGTGCGGGCCTACCATTTCACACCCCCCAGCCCTCCGTGTCCCTGACAACGGACGCGTCATCGCTAGGCTGGGGTGCACACCTAGGGACCCTGCGCACACAGGGTCTCTGGTCGCCAAAGGAGCTAACGCTCCACATCAATGTGCGTGAGCTGCGGGCAGTCCGATTGGCGTGCCAAACGTTTCAACGCCATTTATACGGCCGTTGTGTTGCGGTGTTCACAGACAACACAACGGCCATGTATTACATCAACAAGCAGGGCGGGACTTGGTCCTCCCCGCTGTGTCAGGAAGCAATACGCCTGTGGGACTTTTGTATAGCCCACTCTATTCATCTAGTGGCCTCCTTTCTCCCGGGAGTGTGGAACACGCTTGCGGATCACCTGAGCAGGTCCTTTCTATCCCACGAATGGTCCATCCGTCCGGACGTCCTTTATTTGGTTTTCCGGAGTTGGGGGTTTCCCCGAATAGACCTGTTCGCCTCCAGATCGAACAGGAAATGCCAGGTGTTCTGCTCTCTACAAGATCGCTCCCCGGGCTCCCTGTCGGACGCGTTCCTGATCCTGTGGACGGGACGTCTTTGTTACGCTTTTCCACCCTTCCCTCTCGTCCACCGAGTCCTGATCAAGATCCGGAGAGACAAAGCCCGCCTCATCCTGATCGCTCCGGCTTGGCCGCGGCAGCCCTGGTACACCATGCTGCTCGACCTGTCCCTGGCGGACCCAATCCCCCTGCCTCCTTGGCCGGATCTGATCACACAGGATTTCGGCAGGATGTGCCATCCGGACCTACAGTCCCTCCATCTGACTGCATGGCTCCTGGCTGGTTAAGCCAGTCGGAGTTGCGCTGTGTTGCTGTGCAGCAGAAAACCTTCCACGCGTTCAACCTACCTCGCGAAATGGAAGCGCTTCTGCTACTGGTGCAACCAGCACCGCCACTCTCCACATTCCGTAGTAGTCCCCACTATTCTGGACTACGTGTGGTCTCTCAAGCAGCAGGGATTGGCGGTCTCCTCTTTACGGGTACATCTCGCGGCTATATCCACCTTCCATCCAGGCAAGGCTGGCAAGTCAGTTTTTTCTCACCCAATGGTGTCAAGATTCCTCAAGGGCTTGGAGTGACTACATCCTCAGGTCAAACGGCCTACCCCTACTTGGGACTTGAACCTTGTCTTAACCAGACTCATGGCGCCCCCCTTCGAACCTTTAGCCACATGCTCGCTGCTGTACCTGTCCTGGAAAGTGGCCTTCCTAGTTGCTATCACCTCGGCTAGACGAGTCTTGGAGCTTCGGGCTCTGACCGTGGACCCTCCATATACTGTATTCCATAAGGACAAGGTGCAGCTGCGACCACACCCGGCGTTCCTCCCTAAGGTCGTCTCCGCCTTTCATGTTAACCAGGACATCTTCCTGCCAGTCTTTTGCCCGAAGATGCATTCCTCCAGACGAGAGCAACAGCTCCATTCTTTAGATGTCCGAAGGGCTCTCACTTTCTACATTGAGAGGACCAAACCCTTCCGCCATTCACCTCAATTGTTCGTGGCAGTGGCTGAATGCATGAGGGGCATGGCAATCTCCTCCCAGTGTATCGCATCCTGGGTGACATCCTGCATTCGGGCATGTTACGACTTGGCCCACGTTCCGACGGGTCCTCTTACCGCCCATTCTACCCGGGCTCAAGCTTCATCTGCCGCGTTTTTGGCCCATGTCCCCATACAGGAAATCTGCCGCGCGGCCACCTGGTCTTCTGTACACACCTTTGCATCACACTATGCACTGGTCCAGCAGGCTAGAGACGATGCCGTTTTCGGTGCAGCGGTTTTACATTCTGCAACGTCTCGCTCCGACCCCACCGCCTATGTAAGGCTTGGGAATCACCTAATTGGAATGGATATGAGCAAGAACTCGAAGAAGAAAAGACGGTTACTCACCTTTGTAACTGTTGTTCTTCGAGATGTGTTGCTCATATCCATTCCACACCTGCCCTCCTTCCCCACTGTCAGAGTAGCCGGCAAGAAGGAACTGAGGAGTGGGCGGGCCAGCAGGGGTATATATCAGGCGCCATACTGGCGCCACTCCAGGGGGCGACCTGCCGGGCCACCGAGTGTTGCTAGGGTAAAAAGTCTCCGACGAACGTGCACACGGCGCGCGCACATCTAATTTGAATGGATATGAACAACACATCTCGAAGAATAACAGTTACAAAGGTGAGTAACCGTCTTTTTTTGCTGAAGACCCAATAGAAACGATTCCATGATTTTTAAAAAATTCTGTATGGGTTGCAAATGATGTAAGGACTGTATCTGAAAACACATACATAGGTTTCTTACATTGCTTGCAAGCCAAAAATAGCTTTATGGTACCTGAGAAAGGGAAAGTGAAATTGATTACAAGCAATTGTGAAACTGACTAATCTAATTTTGTTGACCAAATTGGGAAAAATGAAAATAGTAAATGAAAGGTATAAATACTTAAAAGTAAATTAGATTTTTTTAAAAATCCTTCATGTTAATAATGTGAAGTGTTATTAGTCGCCAAAATTTGCTTTTTGAAAATATCTCTATAAATATACCTTAGCTTATGGAATGTAATGAACAGTCAAAACAAAATTTTATTTAGAAGTTGCCAAGACATTCATGAACAGTTTTTCCCATTATTCACCCAGGTCTAGTAAAGACATTTTTTAAATGTATGATTTTAACCTAACCGATCTCTTTAACAATAACAACAACAGACCACCCTAAACCTTAATAGAACCTTGGCGTCAACTGCTTGTCTTAGTCACTCAGGTGCTGAGCTGCATTTCAAGCATCATTAGACTGCCAAGATGGCAGATTCCTGTTTAATTAACTTGATTATTTATATGTTTTTCAATGATTTACTCTTTGTAATTAGATATAGTGAGTTGTTGGTATTATACTGCAATTCTCTTTTAAACTAATTTAAAATACAGCATGGTTGCAGGTCTGTCACAAATTATCCAAAACTTCTGCGTCAGAACAACACGAATTTTTTTGGGCAGGTAGTTGCAGTAATTCTGATATTTTCCTATACTTATAAATGGACATTTTACAATTTTAATGTCTGAGGTTGCTACTATAGCCATTCAAATCATTAGCATCTTTGCAGTTAATTTCAGTGAGAGCAGCACGGGGCCCTTACTGCAGAGTAGTAAATGCTAAATTTTTTATGGTATCCACTGTATAACTGAAGGAACATCCCTCCATGAAACAATCTCATTTTACTGGTCTTTATTCATCCTAGTTTTCTGTTAAATGCACTTTGTCCACTTTCATTTTTATTCTTTCCTTAGATATGATAAAAACCTAGTGTTTGCACAGCGCTGGGGAATTAGAAAAGGAATGATAATGGGATTCTTCACTGGTTACATCTGGTTCATAATCTTCCTGTGTTATGCATTAGCCTTTTGGTATGGCTCAAAACTTGTCCTTGAAGAAGATGAGTATTCACCTGGGACTCTCTTACAGGTACTGGTTATAATACTTGCTCCTTTCATATCTGATAGTTTTTCAAAAGTATCCCTGAACATGTACATTAGTTATCACCTAGTTTTCAGAGTGGTGACTACTATCTGACCATGCTTTTCTTTTCTGTGCTTTGCTGTCGTATTTAGTTGCCAAATATAAAATGGCAAATCACCCTATTTTTTCCCTGAAGGACCTTCTTCTCCACTACTCCAGGATTCAGCTGCTATTTCTGTCTGTAAAGTTCAAACTCTGGTTCTTGTAGTGGTGTGCTGGAAGCACATTGTGCCAACTTTTATGCAGCTCTGGAAGCTGTTAGGTGAAGTAGAATGGCTGTTCTAGAAACCAGTGGTTTAAATGTCATGGAACCTGAATCCTTAGATATTTTAATTATTCTCTACTGCTGGCAGATGGCCCTCAGATGGAATAACCTGAAATTACACTTGGCACTAACAGGTCAATGCAGTGATAAAGCCCACCAGAGATTTCCTTGACTTGCACCCAATAACTGTAGTTCCACATTTCCAACTGGTAAATGGCAACCAGCGGGGAACTGGCAAACTGTAGCCAGCATTGGAAGGAAATATCTCCAGTGCTGCCTTTCTTTTCTCTGCTTTCTGAGTTGCCAATCATCTTTCTTTCACTTCAAATTTCTCACTTAGCGCTCTAAACATATACGCTCATTCTCCAAATATTCCTTTCTGGGACATTGAGAGGTTGTGCTGAACACCCATCCAATTAATTCAATAAGGGTTAACCAAGCAATGCTTTCCCTTGTTATAATCAAAACCATTGGGCCTGGTTCCCTCTTGCTTACTCTGATTTTACAGCAGTGTAGCTTGGATGAGTTCAGTGGATGAGTTCAGTCTTGATTTATAATAGTGTGAATGAGAGGAGAATCTGCCCCTCTGTATTTTTCATTCTCCCCGGGCAATCGAGTTTACCTAACAAAGGAGGGGGAGAACTGCAATTTCCACAATGCACTGTTCCATCCAGCATGGGCACAACATGGCTGTATCCTGTTTGGTATCTTGATGGTGAAGCCCCTCCTGGCTGGGCTTGGATGTCGGTGGAGAGTGAAGCACCAAAGGGGAGGGAAGAATCCTCTGAATGAAATTTATGCAGCAAAAAACTACTGTAAATAACTTTTGGGGTAGTTTAAAAAAAAGGTGGTTAAAAAAACCAAAAAATCCCCAACCCGCTGCCAGCCTTTCCTTTACACATGCCTGTCTGCTGGTCTCCGAAGGCTAGCTGAGTCCTTGACGGCTTCTTGCAGAATTCCACAGACATCACCAAACTAATGTAAATGGTTACACATAATCCTTTTCACATTTTTTTAATTGTTTCCAAGCTGATCAGTCATAACAGAGCAAAAAGATGGGCCAAAATCAAAGGGCATGTTCATTATTTGCTACATCAAGCTACCATCTGAGTGATAATAGCCAAGAAAGGATGGCGTAAATCAAAATAAGTTCTAAACAAAAGTTTAATTCTAATGAGGGCAATTTGTACTGTAGCAACAGGAAGAAGATGTACCAGATTAATATTACATAGAATATATTACTGCCCAGTTCCTTGAAATAAAAGCAGCAAAGTAATGAAGAACCCTTCCCCCGTCCTTGATCATTAAGAAAGGGATAGATAATGTAACAGAAAATATCATATTGCCTCTATATAAATCCATGGCCCACATATTGAATACTGCATGCAGATGTGGTCACCCCACCTCAAAAAAGATATATTGGAACTTGAAAAGGTTCAGAAAAGGGCAACAAAAATTATTAGGGATAGGGAACGGAGAGATTAATAAGTCTGGGCCTTTTCATCCTGAAAAAGAGACGACTAAGGGGGAATATGATAGAATTCTATAAAATCTTGACTGGTGCGGAGAAAGTAAATAATACATAATACAAGAACTAGGGGTCACCAAATGAAATTAATAGGCAGCAGGTTTAAAGCAAACAAGAGGAAGTATTTCTTCACACAACACACAGTCAACCTGTGGAACTCTTTGCCAGAGGATGTTGTGAAGGCTAGAACTATAACAGGGTTCAAAAAAGAACTAGATAAATTCATGGCGGATAGGTCCATCAATGGCTATTAGCCAGGATGTTCAGGGATGGTGTCCCTAACTTCTGTTTGCTAGAAGCTGGGAATTGGCGACAGGGGTTGGATCACTTGATGATTATTTGTTCTGTTTGTTCCTCTGGGGCACCTGGCATTGGCCACTGTCAGAAGACAGAATTTTGGGCTAGGCGGACCTTTGGTCTGACCCATTATGGCCATTCTTATGATCTCTGTCCTGCAGTGTCCTATTCTTTGAGTTCCCCACCCCTGATTACAATGACCATCACTTTAAGACTTGGGTGCCTACAGTTAGGCACATAAATGTAGATTTATGCACCTTAATAAAAGTGGTTTGATTTTCAGAGAGACTGAGCATTACAGCTCCCAGTGAAGACAAGTTCTGGCAAATGCTTTCAGCATTCTGGCCTCCTCCCCAGCTACCCTGCCAGGTCCTGTTGGGCTCTTGGAGTGCAGTATCTTCAGCCCACTGGTGTTCGCCCTTGCTGGCTGAGCTCTCTAGTGATCCCTTCAGAGGAGGAATGTGGGTATGCTCTAGGAGTGGAGTTGCGGCTTCCACAAATACAGCAGCTATGAAGTGATACAGCATTCTGCCAAAAGGGCCTGTATGCTGGCCCATCCCACATTTGCTCAGTTCAAGCACTGGCAGGTGGAGTATGGATTCTGATGGCATAGGCACTACTGCTGTGGTCGCTTTTATGTGTCGAGGGGAATCCTCTCAGAGGCAGGAACCTGCCTTGTAGCAAGGTTTGCAGGTGTGATACATATATAGCCATTGGTCCCACATTAACAGCAACAGTACTTCAATCAAAGAGTATTTTAAAGCTGCTGCTCGAGCATAATATCAAGTAACGCAATGCATTTAAAACTCCAGATACAGAGGGCACATCACCATGCAGTCCTATATGTTTTCAAGCATTGGAGCATCAACTGTGCTTGCTGGCCCCAAACATGTCCAGAAGGCTAAGTCCTTATCTAGTTACCACCCAGGTTCTGTACCAGGTTGTTTTCTAAGCTCTAAGAAAAAGATTAACATAAAGTCGTTAATGTCTTCCCATGTTTTTTCAGGTTTTCTTTGGAGTCTTAATAGGTGCTTTAAATCTTGGTCAGGCTTCTCCTTGTTTGGAGGCTTTTGCCACTGGCCGCGGGGCTGCAACAAACATCTTTGAGACGATAGATGCAGTAAGTACGGAATTCCTAAGCTCTGTCAGTTTGCTGTGAAAAATAGTTAAATAAGCCCCACGCAGGGTAGGCTTTTATTAGCAGTGTAAATGAGAAAAATAAGGGTAATTAAGAAACAGCTGACTGCACAAGAAAAAGATCCAGCTGCAATTTATAAAGAGGGCATTGAAGCAACATCTTTAAATGTTTTGTTTATGAATATTCAAGTTTTTAACCAAACACTGATATTTCATGCTCAGGTCTCATAAGTGCAGCTAATGATCAGCTATGAATTAAGGCTAAAGGCACAGAAGAAGGTCTTAATATTCATACTGTAGCCAAGCTCCAGGAAATACCAAATCTCCAGCTGATGTAAATGGATGTAGCACCATTGATGTCAATGGGCTATGCAAACTTGCACCAGCTGAGGCTCTGTCTCTCAAAGTCTGTCTGCGTGTTTAGAAGAGAAATGAAGTTTGTGTTTTTAATGGTTGTTATGCTATCTTTATATGTTATTTAACATGATTCTAATAAAAAGTGAACTTACTCATAATTATACCATTGTGTGCTGTGACTTTTCCTTGAATATTTTTACCATGACAAAGTCACAATATTTCTAATGCTTTGCCATGAGAAACACCCAGCCTTTCTAATGGATTATCCCCAGTGACATAACAGACAGAGAGATCTGTGTGGCCCAAGCATAAGTCATTTCTCTTCCCAACTTTCCTCACCAGTGACAACCACATTGTCACTTTAGATTAGAGTCTTATGCTCCTGTAGCAGAGACTGTACTGCTTTGGAGTACAGCCCAGAGCTCTTCAAACTGAAATGTCATTGTTTTGTATGTTGGAAGGAATACTGTATCTACTGCAGCAAAGTCTCGGCTGTTTAACACCAAATAAATAACATGACAAATTCTACTCTAGAAACCTACCATTGACTGCATGTCAGAAGAGGGCTACAAGTTGGATAAAATAAGAGGTGACATTGAATTCCATAATGTAACATTCCATTACCCATCCAGGCCCGAAGTAAAGGTGATTATTCATCATTCCTCTTTTCAATAATTTACTGTAACTAAATAGAATATGCTGTTATGCCAGTAATCTATAAATTCCTATGTTAGAGCTTACTTTCCAAAAGCACAAGTCCTTTGTTTAAAAGTAGGCAATTAACTATTTTGGTGTCAACAGTGTTAAAAGTTGCGTAGTTTTCATTTCCAGCACATCTATGAGAATTCTTTTCTGTAGACTATGAGCTCAAAAAAATTCAGTTGGGTTCATCTGCATACTGCTTCCCTCCCTTAGACCATCACTGACAGGTGTTTATTCATCCTGTTCTTAAAAACGGCCAACGATGGGGATTCCACAACCTCCCTTGGACACTTATTCTAGAGCTAAAATATGCTTATAGTTAGAAAGTTTTTTCTTACAGCTATCCTAAATCTCCCTTGCTGCATATTAAGCCCATTACTTCTTGTCCTATCATCAGTGGACACTGAGAACAATTGATCAGTGTCCTCTTCATAACAGCCCTTAACATATGTGCAGACATACGAACATAAGAATGGCCATACTGGGTCAGACTAAAGGTCCATCTAGCGCAGTGTCCTGTCTTCCAACAGTGGCCAATTGCCAAGTGCCTGTGAGGGAATAAACAGAACAGGTAATCATCAAGTGATCCAGCCCCTGTCGCCCATTCCCAGCTTCAGGCAAACAGAGGCTGGGGACACCATCCCTGCCCATCCTGGCTAATAGCCATTGATGGACCTATCGTCCATGGATTTATCTAGTTCTTTTTTGAACCCTATTATAGTCTTTACCTTCACAACATCCTCTGGCAAAAGCTTGCTATCAGGTTCCCCCTTAGTCTTCTTTTCTCAAGACTAAACATGCCCAGGGTTTTTAACCTTTCCTCAGAGATCAAGTTTTCTAAAACTTTTATAATTTTCATTGCTTTCCTCTGGACTCCGTCCAATTTGGCCACATCTTTAATAAAACGTAGTGCCCAAAACTGGACACAGTACTGCTGCTGAGGCCTCACCAGAACCGAATAGAGCGAGAGAGTTGTGTCCTGTGTCATACATACAACACTCCTGTTAATACATCCCACAATGATATTAGCCTTGTTTGCAACTGCATCACATTGCTGATTTGCATTCGATTTGTGATTTACAAACATAACCCCCAGATCCTTTCTGCAGTACCATTGTTAAGACAGTTATTCTCCATCTTGTAGTTGTGCATTTGATTTTTGTTTCCTAAATGTAGACTTTTTACTTGTCTATATTGAATTTCATCTTGCTGATTTTAGACCAATTCTCCTATTTGTCAAGGTTGTTTTGAATTCTATCCTGTCATTCAAAGTGCTTGCTACCCCTTCCAGCTTGGTGTCATCTGTAAATTTTATAAGCATAGTCTTCACTCCATTATCCAAGTCATTCATGAAAATATTGAATAGTACTGGACCCAGGACTGACCCCTCTGGGACCCTGCTAGATACCTCCCCCACATTGACAGTGAACAATTGATAACCACTCTTCAAGTATGGTCTTTAAACCAGTTTTGCACCCACCTTATGGTATGGAAATCTAAACCACCTTTCCCTAGTTTACTTATGAGAATGTCATGTGTGTCAAAAGCTTTACTAAAAATCAAGCTATATCACGTCCACCACTTCCTCCCATCCACTAGGCCATTCACCCTGTCAAAAAAGGAAATTAGGTAGGTTTGGCATGATTTGTTCTTGACAAATCCATGCTGGCTATTCCTTACAACCATATTGTCCTCTAGGTGCTTACAAATGGATTGTTTAATCATTTGTTCCGCTATCTTTCCAAATATTGAAGTTAGACTTCCTGGTCAATAATTCCACAGGTCCTCTTTATCCCCTTTTGAAAGGTTGCTCTATGTGTGCCTTTCTCCAGAATTCACCCATTGTCCATGAGCGCTCAAAGATAATTGCTAATGGTTCCAGGATTGCTTCACTTAGCTCTTTAAGTACAGAAGTTGAATTTCATCATGCCTTGCTGACTGGATTATATCTAATTTATCTAAATAGTCTTTAACCTGTTCTTTCCCTATTCAGTCTTGCATCCCTCCCTCTTGTTGTTAATATTAATTGTGCTGAGTATCTGTCCATCATTAAGGTTTTTAGTGAAAACTGAAGCAAAATAGGCATTAAACACTTCAGCCTTCTTAAAACCATCAGTTATTAGATCTCTTTCCTTGCTAAGTAGAGGACCTACACTTTCCTTCTTCCTGCTGTCTTGCTCCTAGTGTACTTAAAGAATCTCTTCTTCTTAAGTCCCCTGCTACGTGTAACTCAATTTGTGCCTTAGTCTTTCTGATTTTGTCCCTAGAGGCTTGTGCTGTTCTTTTGTACTTCTCCTTAGCAATTTGTCCATGTTTCCACGTTTTATTGGATTCCTTTTATTTTTCAGAGCTCCTTAATCAATTATACAGTTCTATATATTTATGCAAAAATAGTATAGAAGGTAGTAAAACAAAATGAGAGGAGAGATTTTGTAATTTAATTCTTCCATTGTCCTGGGGAAGTGCAGTGCATTATACTGTAAAGTGCTAGGAAGAGGGAAATGGACACTGGCTGTATGTCCTCTTGCTTCACTGCTGCTGTGAAAAGGTCTGCTTGAAAAGAGTATTATTGGGCAAACAAATATAGCAGCCACTTCTAGACACAGCAGCATATTAAGTATCATATTATTCTTTACAATGTCTTTGGTGCAAACATAACATGTAGATTTTAGCAGGCACTCATAACACATATGCAGCATTTAGCAAAAGGTATTAGAGCTAAATTATCCTCTGGGATGTATCCAACTCCTCTTCATTTCAGTAGGAGTCTGACATAACCAACAAAAATCAGAATTTGTCTGTATATCTTTCATGGAAAATAATGCTCTTAATGAACTCTAATATCAAGCTTTTCAGTTTATTTAAAAATCCTTTGGTTCTCTTTTCCCCTCTTCATTTAAGATGAAAGGAAAACATGATGATTTCCAATCCATCTGTTTGGCTTCAGGAATTTTGTAGTTACAATGGATGGTCTCTCTTGTGCTTTCAGATTTTGGATAATCTTAGCATGGTTATTAAATCAGGGGATACAACCGCTTTTGTTGGACCCAGTGGAGCTGGGAAAAGCACCACAATGCAGCTCATCCAGAGGTTCTATGACCCCTCTGAAGGCATGGTGAGTGTCTGACTCCAGCAGGGTTTCTCTAGCCTGATTCACTTTAAGGGGTATCATCATTTTTACTCAAAGTTGGGAAGCAGGATTCTGGATTTTTTTAAAAACCCATTCAAAGAAACAGTGACTGAGGAAATGAGCAGGATGCTTTGTTTAGTTCTGTTCTGGAGTCTCCTGAATTATATAAACAGGGATATTTATGGGAAAGAAAAGAAGTGTTTAATGAGGACAAAAGTGGTTTCCCTACAAAGTAAGAATTAAATGCTAAGCTTCAATGAGAACTGCACTTATGCATATAAAGGTCATTTTTAGGGTAGGGAATCCAGAAGTGACAAACAGTTTTAAATCCTGAGAAATATAGTCTTGAGCACTTAATCATTATCCTATAATTAAGGCTAAGATTTAGTCACGGATATGTTTAGTAAAAGTCATGGACAGGTCTCAAGAAAAATTCATGGAAGCCGATTATCTGTCTGTGACTTTTACTAAAAATACCCATGACAAAATGGGGAGCTCAGCTGCGGGGTTCCCACACTGCCCTTAGTGGCTGGGCAGCTGAGGGGGGCCACTGGAAGCTCTGGAGACCCCCATCGCCTGTGGGGGCTCGGTGCTCTGAGGTTCCCCCATGCCCGTGACGGCCAGGAGCTCCAGGGTCCCACCGACACCCTGCAGGAAAATAAGGGAGGGAAATATAGAACTGAAAAACAAACAAAAAACTCTAAATTTTCATTTTCCAGTTTCTTAAAAAAAAACAAAAAATAACCCAACATTTTTTTAAAATCCTTTTTTTTGCATACATTTCTATTTTCTAAAATCCGTTTCTCATCCCAAAACCAAATCAGTTGAACTATTTCCACCAGCTCTATTACAAACACTGATTAGTTCTCATAACCAGCCCCTGAGATGTAGGTATAAGAAACTGAGGCAAATGAACTAAAATTTCAGTTTTGGCGGAAATTTACATTCTGAATTAGGATGAAAAGTCAAATGTAAAATTTTGAATGGGAAGCGATTTATCTTTAGATTTTTGTAGATTCATGGATTATAAAGCCAGAAGGGACCACTGTGATCATAAAATCTGGTCATAGGATTTCCCTGCATTAATTCCTATTTGAGCATATTTTTGGAAAAACATCCAATCTTGATTAAAGATTTCTATGATACAGTACAGCAAACATAATTGTGTACTTCACTCCGGGGTGGGAAGCAGTCATCTTCTTGCCGGGTTGAGCCCAGTATTCTCATTATTTCTTTTTATAGTTTTATTTTTGAATCTATAGTCTGTAGTCCAAATAAGGCTGGTTTTGATCTCTCTTGTACCAGAATGACTCTGGAGTAACTCCATTTGAGGCTGTAGAGTTACAGCACTGTGAGCTCAGCTGCTTTCTCGCTTTTAACTGGTGTTCTTCTGTAGGTTACCCTGGATGGCCATGACATTCGCTCCCTTAACATTCAGTGGTTGCGCTCACTGATTGGTATTGTTGAGCAAGAACCAGTCCTGTTTGCCACCACAATTGCAGAGAATATTCGCTATGGCCGTGATGATGCTAGTATGGAAGACATCATCAAAGCAGCCAAGGAAGCCAACGCCTACAACTTTATCATGGATCTGCCACTGGTAAATTTTGTCTGTTAAAACATTTCATTGATGAATAGTGAGAAAATTCCTCTTCCTTTCCCTCTGCAACCAGGACCAGGACTGGAGAATGGCAAACATACTACTATCTTTCAAAAAGGGGAAAAAAGAGGACCCAAGGATTATAGACCAGTCAGCTTAACTTTGATACCTGGAAATATATTGGAACAAATGATTAAACAATCAATTTGTAACCACCTCGAGGATAATAGCAAACGATGTGAAGAACAAATCATGCCAAACCAACCTAATTGCCTTCTTTCACAGTGTTATTGGCATAGTGGATGGAGGGGCAAGCAGTGAATGTGATATATTTTGATTTTTAGTAAGGCTTTTGGCACAGTCCCACATGACATTCTTATAAGCAAACTAGGGAAATGTGGTCTGGATAAAATTACTATAATGTGGGTGCAAAACTGGTTGAAAGATCATACTAAAAAAGTAGTTATGAATGGGTCATTGTCAAACTAGGGAAAGGTATTTAATTGGGTCCTGCAGGGGTCAGTCCTGCATCTGGTGCTATTCAATATTTTCATGAATGACTTGGATAATGGAGTGGAGAGTATGCCTATACAATTTGTGGATGACACCAAGCTGGGAGGGGTTGCAAGCACTTTGGTGGACAGGCTTAGAATTTAAAACAACCTTAACAAATAGGAGAATTGGTCTGAAATCAACTAGATGAAATTCAATATAGATAAGTGCAAAGGAGCAATCGTCTCAAGTTGAAGTGGGGGAGGTCTAGGCTGGGTATTAGGAAACACTATTTCACTAGGAGGGTGGTGAAGCACTGGAATGGGTTTCCTAGGAAGGTGGTGGAATCTCCATCCTTAGAGGTTTTAAGGTCAGGCTTGACAAAGCCCTGGCTGGGATGATTTAGTTGGTGTTGGTCCTGCTTTGAGCAGGGGGTTGGACTGGATGACCTCCTGAGGTCTCTTCAAAACCTAATCTTCTATAATTCTAACTACATTTAAGAATTAAAAATCAAATGCACAAACATAAAATGGAGAATAACTAGTTAGACAATAGTACTGCTGAAAGAATTTGGGGGTTATAATGAATCACAAATTGAATATGAATCAACAATATGATGCAGTTGCAAACCAGGCTAATATCATTGTGGGGTGTATTAACACGAGTGTTGTATGTATGGCATGAGAGTCAACTGTCTCGCTCTATTTGGTTCTGGAAAGGCCTCAGCAGCAGTACTGTGTCCAGTTATGGGCACCACGTTTTATTAAAGATGTGGCCAAATTGGACAGAGTCCAGAGGAAAGCAATGAAAATTGTAAAAGTTTTAGAAAACCTGACCTCAAAGGAGAGGTTAAAAACACTGGGCATGTTTAGTCTTGAGAAAAAGAAGATGAGGAGGGACCTGACAGCAAGTCTGCAAATATGTTAAGGGCTGTTATGAAAAGAACACTGATCAATTGTTCTCCGTGTCCACTGAAGGTAGTACAAGAAGTGATGGGCTTAATCTGCAGCAAGGGAGATTTAGGTTAGATAGTAGTAAAACTTTCTAAGTATAAGGATAGTTAAGCTCTTGAACAGGCTTCCAAGAGAGGTTGTGAAATCCCCATAACTGGAGGTTTGAAAGAACAGATGTGGCAAACACCTGTAAGGGATGGTCTAGGTATAGTTGGTCTTGCCTCATCAGGGAAAACAGGGGCTGGACTAGATGACCTTTTGAGAACCCTTCCAGCCCTACAGTTTTGTGATTCTATGTGCAACCTGTTGGGTACTCAAATGGATGGGGACAAAGCATAGAATGAATGAGAACAATAGAGTTACAGACATTCCTTTGAAGTGACTATATAAAGTGTGCTACATGTATTCGGCCACGTTTGAGAGTAAAGATGAATACACTCCCCAAGAAACATACACAGAACATTCAGTACCAGGGGAAATCTAGACCTATATGGTCATAGTCAATACATCAAAGAGAGGAAAGGCAGATTTTCACACTTCCCAGGTCTGTTTCTGCCCAGGCAAAAAGCTAGTTAGGATTCAGTCCTCCCACTTACCTAAATGTTTTTCTGAATAGTCTATGAAGAAACTTCCCACCCCTGTATATTAATATCATCTGGCATATGGAGGTTCCCTGCCCCCTGAACCCCAACCTCCTATAGCTGTTGTTTTGTTAGGCCCAGTAACCTTTGTGCCCCCAGCTCATATTAATTGTCACTTTAGTCTCTCAGGATATTATTTAAGTATCTGACTGGCCTAAACAGATTCCTGGACAGGGTTAAAATAGTTTCCTTATGGCTAGGATTAAAATACAATTAATTTGCCCAGAGGCATACATTTTATCATCCCAAGATGCTTTCCTAGGTTCCCAGGTGGAGTAGATAGGCCACGTTAGAAGGACTGCAATACACACATAGCTTGCAGCATCCTTGGCAGTAGAGAAAAGGCAGAATTTGGTTATAAGTGAATATATGGAGATTCTACATTGGGGCTATAGGACATAGACAAGGCCATAGCTGGCTCTCTAGCTCCCAAACTAACTCCACACAAGCTGTGCAGTCACCTAAATCCTGACCTGGACTAAACAGTGCCCATGTGCCTGACATTGCTACACTACCGTCATCAGTCATCTAAGGCCACATGAGTCCCTTCCATCTACAGACAAACCCAAACTGCTGGAATGTTAGCTGGTGAGCTGCCCAGTGGAGTGGGAGAAATGGGTAATTTTCATCCATGGTGCAGTTCTTGCTAATTGAATTATACTGGGTCAAAATGAACCTTAGGTTTTATTTAAGTATATAAGTTTTGTTTGGGACTGGCACACATGAGAAGCCCAGTTTGGGAAGAAAAGGTTTGTTAAATATGGAGGCGTCTGCTCTACAGCTCTATGAAGGATCTAGAACCCTAACACACTGTACATGTCTTCCAAAGGTTGTTATTCATTTTGGGCCTGCTTCCATGGAAATCTATGAGAGATTTTTACTATTGACATCAATGGGAACAGAATAGAATTCTTTGTTATTTATTCCATTTTTCTCTTCTACCCAGCAATTTGACACTCTTGTTGGAAAGGGTGGAGGCCAGATGAGTGGAGGTCAGAAACAAAGGATAGCTATTGCTCGAGCCCTTGTCCGAAACCCTAAAATCCTGCTACTAGATATGGCCACGTCAGCACTGGACAATGAAAGTGAAGCTATTGTCCAAGAAGCACTTCATAAGGTTTGCTATGTTATATCAGTAGTCAGTATTAATGGGACAGAAATACATTTTCAAAGCATTGTGTGGAAGATACTTTTGTACTGTTATAAATTATTGTTTGACCTTTTTTTAAGAATCTCAGCAGTGACAAAGAATTGCTGTTCACATTTTCAATCTAGCTAAAATATTAAAAAAAAATATGTAGAGCTGTCAATAAAAAGTTCTAATTCTTTATATTAAAGTTCCAAAGCTGGCATTTGAAATTATACACAAGAAGAATGATTTTATATAAATGAGAGATGTTAGTCATTGTGCACAGTCTATCAATATGAAAGTCCATAATATAGCTTTTCTACACATTTCAGCTGATGACTATTTTGGAATCAAAATGTGAATGAACATTCTTATTTTGAGCTTATATGTAAAAAGCACCTTTTGCTCAGAAATGATCCTCCTTTTTTCTTCAGAAATCAGCTTGATCTTGGGGGTCCATTTATGAATGAAAAATTCATGCAATGTGATAAAATTTGTAGCTAAATGAAATAAACGAAATAACTAAATGAATAACTAAATGAAATAACTCAGATTTTAAGTAGTTTTGCTTTTCACTGTGAATATAGAAACCATTTTACCATGAACAAACTGTGATATATTTTTGTAAACAGAGACCAAAATTTTCAGTTGCTTCAAGTCCAAGGTCTGCTGTGCTGAAGGGGTCACTGAATATCCTCAGTGGTTCATGGCCTATAGAGGTCTCAGGAAACTTCACATACGCTTAGGGATTTCTTCCATGGACCAGATGGCATTTCTTTTCACAAACAACATGGTTGCAATGGATTATCTGAACAGACAAATGTTCTCTGTCCCCTTCGTTAGGTCAGGAAACAATGTGTCTGTGGGAATGGTGCATTCAGAGCAAGGTAAACATGTCTGCAGAGCATCTGTCAAATGCCAAACATACTACTGCCAATAATCTGAGTCAGAAAGGGGTCGATCAGTGTGATCAGTCACCCAGGTCCTCACTGCATATCTGATTTCTGCCAAGTGAGGTTACCTGGCTTTGGACTTGTTTTAACTTGTAGCAAACAGTTGTGTGAGACTTTGGTCCATGACAGGCAAGGACCCATGATGCTATCAGATGCTTCTTTCACACTAGAGGGAAGGCTTCCTCTGTGCCTTTTTCTTCATTTTGTTTCATTCCCTAGGAATTAAGTGCAAGGCCAGGGTGAACTCTGTTGCTCTGATAGGAGCCTGACAAACTTGCTTTTCAGCTGTGCTGGCTCTTTCCAGGGACCAGCCTTGCATTCTTCCCCTGAGCCAAGATCTTTTGCCCCAGCAGGGAGATTGGGTAATGCACCCAAACATCAAGGGCACCTAGGTCAAGATGACACTTCTTCCAGAGAGCAAATACAATGCTGCTAGAGTCCAGAAAGTCTCCACAGGGGAAATAATTATGCTTCCAAGCAGACTCTATTTAAGAAATTCATCCAGAACAAATATTTTAATCCATTCTCTTGTCCATTTTTGGCTTCCTTTAATCTCTGATGTCTAAGAAGACGAAGGGGTTCCTCACCAAGGTAACTCTTGCTCTCTGATTATACTGGTTCTCCAGAGCAGCATGGACCCTCCTTCCTCTTCTCTACTTCAGCGCTCAAGTTCTAAAGCTCCTGGAGGTAGAGAGGAACTGAGGGACAGTTTGAAGAGGCATGTTATTTATACCTTTGATCAGTGGAATATAAGGGTCCAGGGAGCTGTGTGTGACACCTAACTGTCAAATACTGCTTTAAAAAGTTCTGTGGTGCACAGATACTATGGTGATGTGGGCCCTTTACACACCCAGATAGATTGGCTACGTGCTAGGCATGTTTCCTACAGAGTGGTTCTGAGGAGGCAATAAATTCACAGAGCATGAGTTACCTTGGTAAGTGATCACTTTTCATTGATTGCATGATCATTCTTGAAATCAGAGTGCTTATCAGTTTCCATATGCACCTCAACTCCAGCTTTGCTTTATATTAAAAGCCTTAAACCTTTTAATTACCATTCAAACGAGCATTCATTACCCTTAGATGTAGTATTTTTGGTAATAATTATTTATATAGCATTGCAAATGTATGTGGTGCTCTCTAATACATTCAGAAGAACTTACAATCCAAGGGCTGGGTCCTGAGAGATGCTGATGTCAGTGGGAGAGATTGGTGCTCAGCAGGGGCTTGATCTAAAGCCTATTTAAGTCAGTTTTTTACTTATGGATCATGCTCCAGGTGCTCAGCTCAGCATCTCTCAGGCAGGAGCGGCACCAGGGTTTTTGGCACCCTAGGTGCAGGGCCGGCTCTAGCCATTTCGCCACCCCAAGCATGGCGGCACGCCGTGGGGGGCACTCTGCCAGTTGCCGGTCCCGTTGCTCCGGTGGACCTGCCACAGGCGTTCCTACAGAGGGTCCGCTGGTTCCGCGGCTCTGGAGGACCTGCCGCAGGCGTGCCTGCGGATGCTCCACTGGAGCCGTGGGACCAGCGGACCCTCTGCAGGCACGGCTGCGGGAGGTCCACTGAAGCCGCCTGCCACCCTCCCATGCTCCCAGTTGGAGCCGGCTCTGCCTAGGAGGGGGTCCTTCCTGTGCTCTCTGTCGGTGGCAATTCTGCGGCGGGGCGGTCCTTTTGCGCTCTTGGTCTTTGGGGCACTTCAGCGATGGGTGTCAGAGTGAGTGAAGGACCCGCTGCAGAATTGCCGCCGAAGACCCAGAGCGCGGAAGGACACCCCGCTGCCAAATTGCTGCCGAGGGCCACAAAATGCCACCCCCCCAAAGCCTGGCACCCTAGGCAACCGCCTAGGTCGCCTAAATGGAAGTGCCGGCCCTGCTCTCAGACAGGGCCAGCTCTACAGTTTTCGCTGCCCCAAGCAGCGGGCGGAATTGCCTCCGCGGTGGAGGCAGTCCATGTGCCCTTAGGGTGGCAGGCGCGTTTCCGTGGTGGCGGCAATTCGGCAGCAGCTTCTATGTTTAGCTGAAGCCGCCCCGGACAGCTAAACAAAGAAGCTGCCGCCGAATTGCCCTCACCGCGCAAACGTGCCTGCCGTCGTAAGAGCACACGGATTGCACTCGCCCTCCATGGAGGCAATTCGGCATGCTGCTTGGGGCAAAACAACAGGGACTGCTGCCCCTTGCAGAATGCCGCCCCAAGCACCTGCCTGGAGCCAGCCCTGCTCTCAGGTTATCAGGTTGCTGTCCTAACAATAATGTTGTTCCTCCTTTCTCTCTCAGGCACGCCTTGGGCGCACTGCAATCTCAATAGCTCATCGTCTGTCCACAGTCAAAGCCGCTGATGTCATCATTGGGTTTGAGCATGGAAGGGCGGTTGAGAGAGGAACACATGAGGAGCTACTGGAAAGGAAAGGGGTTTATTTCACTCTGGTGACCTTGCAAAGCCAAGGAGACAAAGCACTTACTGAAACAGCAGTGGAAAGCAAGTTTTTAATTTTGTTTTTATGAAATTAAGTTAAATCCCACAGAACACAGAGCATCTATAGATTCCTTTGTTAGTGTTAATTGATTATTCTCCATTGGTTTTTCTCAAACCTGAATTTTAGTATCGATAAAAGTGATATACCGATAGCACTGGTCAAAATGTGCTTTTTGCACATGTGTGCTGAGCAACCTTCCTCATACAGATCTGTCAGCATATACCTTTTTTGATCCTCAGTACCCTGGCATTTTATATCTTCTTTACTATTGATACTTTGGCGATGTTGTATACGAAAAATAGACAAATTAGGGAATATGCCAAGGCCACCCTATTTGTTTTAATAGTGATCTGAGGCAGAAGTAAAAAGCTATTATAGTGATCAGTTATACTGCTGTGAAACAATAGACTGTGATCATCTTTGAGGATGAAAGCATTTCCTGCCCCTTAACAACCTGTAGTACCAAAATGTTGAAACACCCATACTAGTCACATACACAGTTTCAAAATATGATTGTCATGGGATTCATATTAAATTTACCTAACTTTACTATGTCAAATATAAATTACCAGTAATATAAAATGTATAGTAATCTAAGACATAGTGGCAAAGATGAATTGCATTCCTTTTGCTAATGTAGTCTACAAAATATTCCAGCTATGAATTGGAGATATTTTTTTGTTTTGCAAATAAACAATTGGTTTAGCTCAATTTTAATACAAACTAAGTAGCTTCTAACATTATATTTTACAATTGCAGAAAATAACTTGCTTGTTACACCAAACCTTAAGAAAGACCAGTCATTTAGCCGTGGGAGCTATCAAAGCAGCTTGCGGTAAGCCTTTAAAACACTGACACTTCTTGATACATTTCCAGACATTTGTATTCTTTGGTGACTTCCTAAATCACATGGTGCTGAGGTGGCAGTGCCGTGGATGGTGCAGAACAGGGTGAGCGAATGCTGCAAACACCTTCACTAAAGCACAGAGAGGCATGGCAGGTGTGGAAATGTATAAACTGCATACTAAGACATCCAAACCCATGAAGTCAATGAAATGACTCCTACATTTAGCTTCTCTCCACCCTATGTGCATTCTAATCTTATGGCCTCCTGCTCAAAGGGTGTAGGATTTGGGAGAAAACTGGGGGTGGCCATAGGTGGGTTGTCTTATACCTTTCTGGGCTTCCTAATAAGGCACAAAGTGACCATCAAACAAGACAACATAAGAAAATAAGAATGGCCGTACCGGGTCAGACCAAAGGTCCATCTAGCCCAGTATCTGTCTACCGACAGTGGCCAATGCCAGGTGCCCCAGAGGGAGTGAAGCTAACAGGCAATGATCAAGTGATCTCTCTCTCCTGCCATCCATCTCCATCCTCTGATGAACAGAGGCTAGGGACACCATTCTTTACCCTTCCTGGCTAGTAGCCATTTATGGACTTAGCCACCATGAATTTATCCAGTTCCCTTTTAAACATTGTTATAGTCCCAGCCTTCACAACCTCCTCAGGTAAGGAGTTCCACAAGTTGACTGTGGGTTGTGTGAAGAAGAACTTCCTTTTATTTGTTTTAAACCTGCTACCTATTAATTTCATTTGGTGACCCCTAGTTCTTGTATTATGGGAATAAGTAAATAACTTTTCCTTATCCACTTGCTCTACATCACTCATGATTTTATATACCTCTATCATATCCCCCCCTTAGTCTCCTCTTTTCCGGGCTGAAGAGGCCTAGCCTCTTTAATCTTTCCTCGTATGGGACCCTCTCCAAACCCCTAATCATTTTAGTTGCCCTTTTCCGAACCTTTTCTAGTGCCAGAATATCTTTTTTGAGGTGAGGAGACCACATCTGTACACAGTATTCGAGATGTGGGAGTACCATGGATTTATATAAGGGCAATAAGATATTCTCTGTCTTATTCTCTATCCCCTTTTTAATGATTCCTAACATCCTGTTTTCTTTTTTGACCGCTTCTGCACAACGCGTGGACATCTTCAGAGAACTATCCACGATGACGCCAAGATCTTTTTCCTGACTCGTAGCTAAATTAGCCCCCATCATACTGTATGTATAGTTGGGGTTATTTTTTCCAAGGTGCATTACTTTACATTTATCCACATGAAATTTCATTTGCCATTTTGTTGCTCAATCACTTAGTTTTGTGAGATCTTTTTGAAGTTCTTCACAATCTGCTTTGGTCTTAACTATCTTGAGTAGTTTAGTATCATCTGCAAACTTTGCCATCTCACTATTTACCCCTCTCTCCAGATCATTTATGAATAAATTGAATAGGATTGGTCCTAGGACTGACCTGTGGGGAACACCACTAGTTACCCCTCTCCAGTCTGAGAATTTACCATTAATTCCTACCCTTTGTTCCCTGTCTTTTAACCAGTTCTCAGTCCATGAAAGGACCTTCCCTTTTATACCATGACAGCTTAATTTACATAAGAGCCTTTGGTGAGGGACCTTTCAACGGCTTTCTGGAAATCTAAGTATACTATGTCCACTGGATCCCCCTTGTCCACATGTTTGTTAACCCCTTCAAAGAACTCTAATAGATTAGTAAGACACGATTTCCCTTTACAGAAACCATGTTGACTATTGCACAACAGTTTATGTTTTTCTATGTGTCTGACAATTTTATTCTTAACCATTGTTTCGACTAATTTGCCCGGTACCGACGTTAGACTTACCCGTCTATAATTGCCAGGATCACCTCTAGAGCCCTTTTTAAATATTGGCATTACATTAGCTAACTTCCACTCATTGGGTACTGAAGCCGATTTAAAGGACAGGTTACAAACCTTAGTTAATAGTTCCGCAACTTCACATTTGAGTTCTTTCAGAACTCTTGGGTGAATGCCATCTGGTCCCGGTGACTTGTTAATGTTGAGTTTATTAATGAATTCCAAAACTTCTTCTAGTGACACTTCAATCTGTGACAGTTCTTCAGATTTGTCACCTACAAAAGCCGGCTCAGGTTTGGGAATCTCCCTAACATCCTCAGCCGTGAACACTGAAGCAAAGAATCCATTTAGTTTCTCCGCAATGACTTAATCATCTTTAAGCGCTCCTTTTGTATTTTGATCATCAAGGGGCCCCACTGGTTGTTTAGCAGGCTTCCTGCTTCTGATGTACTTAAAAAACATTTTGTTATTACCTTTGGAGTTTTTGGCTAGCCGTTCTTCAAACTCCTCTGTTGGCTTTTCTTATTACACTCTTGCACTTAAGCTGGCAGCGTTTGTTCTCCTTTCTATTTGCCTCACTAGGATTTGACTTCCACTTTTTAAAGGAAGACTTTTTATCTCTCACTGCTTCTTTTACATGGTTGTTAAGCCACAGTGGCTCTTTTTCAGTCCTTTTACTGTGTTTCTTAATTTGGGGTATACATTGAAGTTGGGCCTCTATTATGGTGTCTTTAAAAAGGGCCGATGCAACTTGCAGGGATTTCATTTTAGTCACTGTACCTTTTAACTTTTGTTTAACTAACCCCCTCATTTTTGTATAGTTCCCTCTTTTGAAATTCATAGATTCATAGATTCTAGGTCAGAAGGGACCAATGTGATCATCTAGTCCGACCCCCTGCACAAAGCAGGCCACAGAACCCTACCCATCCACTTCTATAACAAACCCCTAACCTATGCCTGAGTTATTGAAGTCTTCAAATTGTGGTTTGAAGACCTCAAGCTGCAGAGAATCCACCAGCAAGTGACCCATGCCCCATGCTGCAGGGGAAGGCGAAAAACCTCCAGGGCCTCTGCCAATCTACCTTGGAGGAAAATTCTCTCCCGACCCCAAATATGGCGATCAGCTAAACCCTGAGCATGTAGGCAAGACTCAACAGCCAGCACTCAGGAAAGAATTCTCTGCAGTAACTCAGATCCCATCCCATCCAACATCCCATCACCAACTACTGGGCATACTTATCTGGTGATAATCAAAGATCAATTGCCAAAATTAGGCTCTCTCATCATACCATCCCTTCCATAAACTTATCAAGCTTAACCTTAAAGCCAGATATGTCTTTTGCCCCCACTACTCCCCTTGGAAGGCTGTTCCAGAACTTCTCTCCTCTAATGGTTAGAAACCTTCGTCTAATTTCAAGTCTAAACTTCCTAGTGTCCAGTTTATACCCATTCGTTCTTGTATCTACATTGGTACTAAGCTTAAATAATTCCTCTCCCTCCCTAATATTAATCCCTCTGATATATTTATAAAGAGCAAGCATATCCCCCCTCAGCCTTCTTTTGGCTAGACTAAACAAGCCAAGCTCTTTGAGTCTCCTTTCATATGACAGGTTTTCCATTCCTCGGATCATCCTAGTGCCCGTCTCTGAACCTGTTCCAGTTTGAATTCATCCTTCTTAAACATGGGAGACCAGAACTGCACACAGTATTCCAGGTGGGGTCTCACCAGCGCCTTATATAATGGTACTAACACCTCCTTATCTTTGCTGGAAATACCTCGCCTGATGCATCCTAAAACCGCATTAGCTTTTTTAACAGCCATATCACATTGGCGGCTCCTAGTCATCCTGTGATCTACCAGTACCCCAAGGTCCTTCTCCTCCTCTGTTGCTTCCAACTGATGCATCCCCAATCTATATCTAAAGTTCTTATTATTAATCCCTAAGTGCATAACCTTGCACTTTTCACTATTAAATTTCATCCTATTACTATTACTCCAGTTTACAAGGTCATCCGGATCTTCCTGTATGATATCCCGGTCCTTCTCCATGTTAGCAATACCCCCCAGCTTTGTGTCATCCGCGAACTTTATTAGCACATTCCCGCTTTTTGTGCCAAGGTCGGTAATAAAAAGGTTAAATAAGATTGGTCCCAGAACCGATCCTTGAGGAACTCCACTAGTAATTAAATGCCACAGTGTTGGGCTGTTGAGGTGTTCTTCCCCTCCACAGGGATATTGAATGCTATTGTATTATGGTCACTATTTCCAAGTGGTTCTGCTATAGTTACCTCTTGGACCAGCTCCTGCACTCCACTCAGGATTAAATCTAGAGTTGCTTCTCTCCTTGTGGGTTCCTGTACCAGCTGCTCCATGAAGCAGTCATTTAAAGTATCAAGAAATTTGATCTCTGCATTTCATCCTGAAGTGAAATGTTCCCAGTCAATATGGGGATAATTGAAATCCCCCACTATTATTGGGTTCTTAATTTTGATAGCATCTCTAATTTCCCTTAGCATTTCATCATCACTATTAATGTCCTTGTCAGGTGGTCAATAATAGATCCCTAATGTTATATTTTTATTAGAGCATGAAATTTCTATCCATAGCAATTCTATGGAATATGTGGATTCGCTTAAGATTTTTACTTTATTTGAATCTACATTTTCTTTCACATATAGTGCCACTCCTCCCCCTGCACGACCTGTTCTGTCCTTCCGATATATTTTGTACCCCGGAATGATTGTGTCCCATTGATTGTCCTCAGTCCACCAGGTTTCTGTGATGCCTATTATATCAATATCCTCCTTTATCACAATGCACTCTAGTTCACCCATCTTATTATTTAGACTTCTAGCATTTGTGTACAAGCACTTTAAAAACTTGTCCCTGTTTATTTGTCTGCCCTTATCTGATGTGCCAGATTCTTTTTTATGTGACTGTTTATCATCTGGTCCAGCCCTTACATTATCCTCTTCCATCTTCTGTTCCTGACTATAACCTGGAGATTCCCTATCATCAGACTCTCCCCTAAGAGAAGTCTGTGTCCGATCCACATGCTCCTCTGCAGCAGTTGACTTTCCCTCATCTCCTAGTTTAAAAACTGCTCTACAACCTTTTTAATGTTTAGTGCCAGCAGTCTTGTTCCACACTGGTTTAGGTGGAGACCATCTTTCCTGTATAGGCTCCCCCATCCCAAAAGTTTCCCCAGTTCCTAATGAACGTAAACCCCTCCTCTCTACACTATCGTCTCACCCACGCATTGAGACTCTGAAGCTTTGCCTGCCTACCTGGCCCTGAACGTGGAACTGGGAGCATTTCTGAGAATGCCACCATAGAGGTCCTGGATTTCAGTCTCTTCCCTAGCAGCCTAAATTTGGCTTCCAGGACATCTCTCCTACCCTTGCCTATATCATTGGTACCTACATGTACCATGACCACCGGCTCCTCCCCAGCACTACACATAAGTCTGTTTAGATGCCTCGAGAGATCCGCAACCTTTGCACCAGGCAAGCAAGTCACCATACGGTTCTCCTGGTCATCACAAATCCAGCTCTCTACGTTTCTAATGATCAAATCTCCCATTACTAACACCTGCCTTTTCCTAGCAACTGGAGTTCCCTCCCCTGGAGAGGTAACCTCAGTGCAAAAGGCAACCCCAGCACCATCTGGAAGGAGAGTCCCAACTATGGGAAGTTTTCCCTCTGCTCCCATTGACTGCTCTGCTTCCCTGGGCCTTTCTTCCTCCTCAACAGCACAGAGGCTGTCTGAGCGGAGGTGGGACAATTCTACAGTGTCCCGGAAAGCCTCCTCAACATACCTCTCTGCCTCTCTTAGCTCCTCCACTTCCGCCACCCTGGCCTCCAAAGTCCGTACGTGGTCTCTGAGGGCCAGGAGCTCCTTGCACCGACTGCACACATACGCCACCCGCCCACAAGGCAGGTAATCATACATGCCACATTCAGTGCAATAAACTGGATAGCCCCCACTCTGCTGCTGGGCTTCTGCCTGCATTGTCTCCTAGTTAATGAAAGGGTGGGTTAAAGAAAGGGGTTTTGGAATATGGTTTGGATTATAGATTTTAAGGGGACTACAGGGGAACAGGTAGGACCGACAAGGGACCCGTCCTCCCTTCCCACTCCCCGTCCAAACTCCCTTGCAAAACTCCCTGTTAGCTTGTGCATGGCTTTATAAAGCCCTGGCCTGAGTTAATGCCCCTCCCACTGATTAAGGATCAGCCAATTACCAGAGGCTTCGAGCTTTCAAACCTTCCTTTGAAGCTCACAGCCTCCAACTGCCAGCCACAGCACACGGTCCTTCAAACAAACAAACAAACAAACAAACAAACAAACAAACAAACAAACAAACACAAGCTCAGCACACAACAAGTAACCCCCCAAATACAAACACACACACACTACAGACAATCACTTACCCCACAGATGCTGTATTTGCTCCTCTTTCACCTGGAGAACTCCCTTGCAAAACTCCCTGTTAGCAGCCCCTGTTCACAAGCCAAGCCAAGTATTACTGTTGCTTTACAACAGTATATGAGGCTGGGGAGTGGGACTGGTATCTAGTCACATTAATAGCTAACTTTTTTGCACTCATACAGCAGACCTTCGTTTGTGCAAGTGCAGGATCCGGGGCTTTAATTTGGGTAGCCATTTATGTTTACTGTACAAGCCTTCTCATTCATCTTATACTATAATGACTGATGAAGATGACCACTGTGTTGAAGATATAGGCCCAAATCCTGCCCTGTGATGCACAGGTAATGGAAGATGGTATCCAGTACTTCTTCATCTCACACTGAAGGCAGTCGGGATTCTGGCTTAATGTTTTCATATTTATGTACTATGCCTGTGCATATATTCATGTGTATTCTAGTTAAATCAATCCAATAACATGGAAAAAATTACTTGCTGTGGAATATATTGATAAATTTGAGGAACCTTGACGTTCTGTCTGAGAAGACACATCTTAGTGTTAACACCCAAGGGCATTTTTGTTACCAGTTCTTCCCAGAATCAAGCATTAAAGATTATAATTAATGGACCAGATCCTGAGAGGAGCAGCCAGCCCAAAATTTCACTTACCTTAATGGGAGTTGTGAGTGCTCAGCTGCTAATTTAGAAATAGATTCCAAAGGAACTGATACCCTTCTCTTCTGCATTGCTATCAAAAAGTCTATGAAAATGACAGCAGGGTCTGTTTGGATTTCACAACTCACTTCTCTCTCAGTGAAATCCTCTTTCTATGCAACAAATTTTGGTTTTTTTAGACAGGGTTGTTTCAGGTGACACTGCCAAACCAGTGGCTGTAGACTAGGGCACCCTACTGTCACGGATAGGTGGAAAATTACAATATGCTGTTGAGTGCTCATGCTCCCCTACTGTGCCTGTGAAGTACAGCTACTATGTAATGACTGAAGGCCTGTGGTGAAACTGACTAGAGTACCGTGAGGGTGCAGGATACCCCCACTTTTCTGTGGCCTGGGCAAACGTATTGCAGGTTTAACAGGAAAACTCAACCACTATTTCCCTAATTTCCCCACAAATACAAGCTGCGTTTTCAGATATAAGAGAACAAGGTGCGGTATATGAACCTGAATAGAAGTATCTCTGTCTGCTATGGAAATCCTCCTTCCCACAGTTTAGGAGACTGAGGACGATGGCAGCATGAAAGGCAATCTTGGGCCTTTGCAGCCATAGCGTTTGCAAGTGTCCTCAGCTTTGCTGCAACAAGCTCTGATTTCAGGTTCTGATATAAGCCAGGATAAAAACTGACCCACTCTTCAAAATGCATATTGTGTCATTCAGCCCCTGAGGAACAGACTTTCACACACTTCTGTTCCACAGCGCTTCAGTTCGACAGCGTTCCAGGTCTCAGCTCTCTAATGTAGTACCCAGCCATCCATTATCAGTCACTGGAGACCAGTCAGACACTGTATATCGACTGCATCAATATGAAGAAGGCACATCTACACAAAAGGTCAGACATCATCATTCATTATTAGATTGCCGACAGATAAAGCATGTTTTTACATCTTGTGGCCCTGATAATAATATACAGTTAGGTATTTCTGTTATAGGTGGTTGTTGGTAGATATATCATCTTGCACGTATCTTTTTTTTTATATTTAAACAAAGATATTGCTCCCGGCCTCTACACTCACTGACCTAAGTGCTGCATTGGATGGCACCTAATATGTATCTATCCACATGCAAAGCCTAGCACAGAGTAAGTCTGGTGATCTGGGTGTAGGTGAGGTTGAAGTGAACATCTAAAATCAGGTACAGGTTACATGAGGGGAAATGCTCATTTTGTGGAGTATAACAGTTGCCCAGAGGTAGAAATTGCACTGCTTGTTCATTATGGAGCAAATCCCCCATATCCTCTGTGGACATGTGGTAGTCCTTAGATAGTGTAACCAGAGCTTCATTCTGAGGCCACTGAAGAAAATGGGAAAGTCTTGGTGACTTCCCTAGGCTTTGGATCAGTCTTCTGGTGGGGTTCTGCTGCATGGAGGATCGGGGCAGGATGCCTTTAAATGGACGGTTCAGAACTAACTATTCAGGAATATGCACAGTGGCTATTTACAAACCGCCCTGAAGCTGCCAGCATCAATTCCTAGCACTTCCTAGCACTCCTAGCTCTGTATAGGGCAGTGTGGGAAGTGGCACTGTTGCTGCCAGCACTGTGCCAAGGTAAACAGAGGACTCCAGTCATCAGGGCTGTGGCTCTGGCACCTTTGGCTTTCACCAACCTCAAAGGAAAAAGGAAAAAAACAGAACATTCTTTTAAGGTAAGGACCCATTTGATGATGAATCTTCTGCACTTACTAGCAGTAATTATGAGCATTCTTGTACCTGGCATGAGGACAATCCACATAACGTGAGGAGTAATTAGTGTATAACTCAGAGGCCTCCTTTTTGTTCTAATTGTAATGGATGCCTATTCATCTCCCACACAGTGTCTAATCCATGCCTACAGCCACCATGTTTTGAAATACTACTTAAGAATTTGCCATGAACAATACAAGAAGACACCCTGTGAGGAAGTAATTTGAGAGCTCTGTAATGGATTCTGGAGGGAGGAGAGGGTGAACTGCCTGAACTGCAGTGGCTGGAAGCATAATGGCAGCAAAGGGAAGCAGCAAGTGTAAAGATCTTCTTGACCCTGGTGTAACTCCACTGGAGTCAGGGAATTTACCCCAAGGATCCATGCCCCATTGTCTCCTGACATGTTAGAGGGAATGTGTTCTGAGGCCCACCTGTGACAGCAGGCCCCAGCAGGGAGCACAAGGCACTCTTATTATGGCTGTTTCCTGTGCACAGACAATGGAAAGAAAATGGCTCCCTCCCTGCACTTTTTCTTATGGCCACTGAAGCCCTAAGTGTGGCAATTATAAAAATTAAGAGACATACTTACATTTTACTATTGAGTAAGGATTTTACTACCAGTGAGTGGCAGAGAGAGAGATTACTATAAAGCCTTTGAAATATCAGTTTGAAAGCAAATATATACCATAGAAATGATGTGTCTGTGTTCATTTTAATACTTCTCAAAAGAATTTCAGCTTGCTTTTCAACCTTGACAGCATGCTATTTCTCTAAAGGGCCTAGGCCTCTCTTGAGCACTGAATCCTATGAAAATCTATGAGTGGATGGCTCAGCTGCGAGCACACGATTTTTCTATACCTCCCTCTTGGCTCTGCTTTCACAACTAAGAAAACCTAGGACCACCATTGCCTAGGCCTTCCTGGCTCAGTCATATTTGCTCATAGTACAAGTTGTAGCTAAGAGAGACACAGTTATCTGATGATCTGAATACAGAGAGTACAATTACGCTCCCAAGAGCCATGGGAGCCCCTGTGTGTGGCTCTTACTAACTTCCATACAGTAGTAGGGAGTGATCTGCCTCTGTGGCACTGTCCCTTCTCCTTCTGGGTCCTAACAGAAGACTCTCTGTAGGGTCAGGGTTTCCACAGGTTATGGGGACTGTGCAGGCTGGGGCTGGGAGTGAAGGCTTAGTGATAGGTGGGTGCAGAGGCTACGCTTCATTCCAGCACCAACCACTCAAATATTTCCCAGGAAATACACTCTGTGTATGGTGTGGGGTTGTTGATTGTCAGCCTGCTCAGAAGCAGCACGACTATGATGCCACGCTAATAAAAACACAATTTAAAAAAAAATCTGACCATGGTGAAGTAGCATGCTGAAGCTATAGTGCCTGGAAATTCTCTGCAGATGTGCAGTTCATAGGTCTGAACAGGGTGATGGGCTGTGAAAGTGGAACTTACAAAAGGCACCCTGATGTGGGGAGATGAATCCCTTATAGGTGTCATTAAGGGAATGTTTATGCTTCATAAACCAAATATATTTTGTTGGCAGACATTTGAGGAGGAAGAAGAGGAAGTGGAGCCTGCACCAGTCACCAGGATTTTGAAATACAATTCTCCAGAGTGGCCTTATATGTTGTTTGGATCTGTTGGCGCAGCTATGAATGGGGCAGTCAATCCACTCTATGCACTATTATTCAGTCAGATTCTTGCAGTAAGTCATGCTAATATTTTAAAATTCATACAGTAGTGTTGGTTATTACTCTTACACCTTTAGAGCTTATAGCAGGCAAGAGCGGATGAACAAACTGCAGAGGAACTACTAAATGCTAATCTCAGCACTGATGTTGTCATCTTGGGAAAGTCTTTTAACCTCTCTGCTTCATCTTCCGAGTCTGGCAAGTGGGGATAATTCTTCTTACCTACCTGATCAAGGTGATCTGATGAGTAAGAACCTGTTCCGGTTCTAGTCTATTCTACATAGCTTCTTATGCCACTACAGTCACCATAGTATCTAATCAACTTTGCAGAAGCACATTACGCAATATGACTAACATCTGTCAAGTGTGGTTCCTTCTTTCTGTCAACCTCTCCCTAAGGGGAAAAAAAGTATTTGTGCAGTGTAATGTAATGGGTTGGTATCTTGGGGTGTTTTGTATATGTATATGCTGCTCTGTGTTCACATAAGAGGTGGCGTAGTCAAGGAAGTGTGCCTTACACTTGGAACAGGAGATGGTGAGGTTTGTTATGGTTCCTGCAGAAGTTTGTTCCACAGCCTTGGATCGACCCCCAAGAAAGCTCTATCTCCTGCTCAGATGAGCTTTACCAAATTAATTAGGGCATGATTCATGCTCTTTCTGAAGTCTGTGAGAATTCTGCTATTGACTTCAATAAGACAATGATTCAGGCTCTAATTAATTCATTCATGTTTGTAAAGTGCTCTGTATGTTGAAACTGCTAGTGTTAATTAAATTGCTTCAAATACCATTTTTTTCAGGTAAAATGAAAAAAATGTGAGAAAAGTATCTATAACAAAATATTATTTCAGTTTTTAATTGTTTCTTAATCTGTCCTTCACCCTCAGCAGGAATTTGTGTGTTACATGAATGTACTAACAGGGCCAAGGACTCTTGGTTTACTTAGCATCCACTCAGTGAAGATCACAGCTAATACAAATTCCTGTCTAGAAAATAAATTACTGGGAAAATGGGGCCTAGTCCCTGCTAAACCTTACCTATCTGTGTAGTTCCACTCTCCTCCCATGGAAAATCAATGGTTTTCAGGATCAGGTCTATATTTTGACCACAAGCGTCAAAATGTAATAGAATATAGAGCAAAATTAAAACACTTCAGAATATGAAAATACCTTAAGGCTCTTGGCCAGAGCTCTTCCTGCAAGGTATTGAGCACCTATCTCCCTGGATGAATCCCTCATCTCAAAGGATTGGGTCCAGTGGGAGCTGAAAATGCTCAGCACTTTGCTGGAGGCACTGTGCGTCCTGGAAGAATTGGGCTCCAACTGAGATACTTTAACAACCAACAGCCATGCTTTATTATCTATAGCCCTAGAACGTTTTTTCTCTGCTAGTGCAGGGCCAGGCAGACAGCCTGCTAATAGATGGAGCACACATCCTCGTGCTGGTGGGGGAGTGGCAGTATATGTGAAAGAGAGCATAGAATCAAATGAAGTAAAAATCTTACATGAACTAAATTGTACTATAGAATCTCTATGGATAGTAATTCCATGCTTGAAAAATAAGAATATAGCAGTAGGGATATATTACAGACCACCTGACCAGGATGGTATTTGTGACTCTGAAATGCTCAGGGAGATTAGAGAGGCTAGTAAAATAAAAAACTAAATAATAATAATGGGGGGCTTGAACTATCCATTGACTGGGTACATATCACCTCAGGAAGGGAGGCAGAGATAAAGTTTCTTGACACCTTAAATGACTGGTTCTTGGAGCAGCTAGTCCTGGAACCCACAAGAGGAGAGGCAATTCTTGATGTAGTCCTAAGTGGAGCACAGGATCAGGTCCAAGAGGTGAATATAGCTGGACGGCTTGGTAATAGTGACCATAATATAATTACATTTAACATCCCTGTGGTGCGGAAAACTCCACAGCAACCCATCACTGTAGCATTTAATTTCAGAAATGGGAACTACATAAAAATGAGGAGGTTAGTGAAACAGAAATTAAAAGGTACAGCACCAAAAGTAAAATCCCTGCAAGCTGCATGGAAACTTTCTGAAGACACCATAATAGAGGCTCAACTTAAATATATACCCCAATTTAAAAAACATAGTAAGACAACCAAAAAAGAGCCACCATGGTTAAACAACAAAGTAAAAGAAGCAGTGAGAGGCAAAAAGGCATCCTTTAAAAAGTGGAAGCTAAATCTGAATGAGATAAATAGAAAAGAGCATAAACTCTGGCAAATGAAGTGTAAAAATATAATTAGACCAAAAAAGAATTTGAAGAACAGCTAGCCAAAGAATCCAAAAGTAATAGCAAACGTATTTTTAAATGCATCAGAAGCAGAAAGCTTTCTAAACAACCAGTGGGGCCACTGCACAATCGAGACGCTAAAGGAGCACTGAAAGACGATAAGGTCATTGCGGAGAAACTAAACGAATTCTTTGCATTGGTCTTCACTGTTGAGGATGTGATTCCCAAACCTGAGCCATTCTTTTTGGGTGACAGATCTGAGGAGAAACAAACAAGGAGTACTTGTGGCACCTTAGAGACTAACAAATTTATTTGAACATAAGCTTTCGTGGGCTAAAACCCACTTCATCAGATGCATGCAGTGGAAAATACAATAGGAAGAGATGTATACACAGAGGACATGAAAAAACGGGTGTTGCCATAGCAACTATAATGAGAGTAATCAGTTAAGGTGAGCTATTATCAGCAGGAGAAAAAAATGTTTGTAGTGATAATCAGGATGGCCCATTTCCAACAAGAATAAGGATAAAATGAGCTATGGCAACTATTGTAGGTTGCATCAAGAGGACAAGAAGTGCAGCAGATGCACCCTTATATATTATGCTCTTATTATGATGGATTAATGAGAAGAAGTGTTATTTTTTTAAATAAATGAAATTAAGTCTGGCCAAATCATATGCTCTACTGTTGAAAGGTAATGGCAGAGCACAGACATCCGGAGCAGACTTTAATCTCTCAACACTAAATGCGAACGAGGCATCATTGTTTTGGATTTTGAAGGGTTTGTTGCCAGGGAGCTGATACTGAAGGTTAAAAATTACTTTGAAGAGGCTTGCCAGTGGAGAATAACCATCTCTGTGCAATTCCTATTCCAATTCCTTCCAAACAATAATTTTTATAGATCACTGCTGAATTATAAATACATTGGGGGTGGCCTTTTAAGACGCAGGCTTAAATGAATTTTGTGGAATTTTATTTTTGCGTCTGTAATTAAGAAGAAAATTCCAGCAGCCCTTTCTATTGTTAGCTATTTAGTTACCAGAATGTAAGACAGTTTAGACCCAAGTCTTAAAGATCAAATCTGCAGGCTCTTTTTAACCGACCCCAAGAGCTGAACCTGTTGCTTTCCTGGAGGATTGGCAGATGTATAGAGATTTGATTTGTGAAACCCAGTTAGAATATTAGAACTATTGTCATTTTAGCAAAGAAGTCCAAATATAAGTCCTAAGATAATTAACTGGTAGGTATTTCAATTGACAGTAATTCCTATGAACTGGAACTGCTAGAAGATGACTAGTGAGATTTGGACCATTACTTCATCAGCCATTAGTTTCATAGCAGTAGATAAAAAGATCAGACATAAAGAGAAGAGATAAAAAAAACAGCATTAGGGAGGTAAAAATGTTCCTAATTTGAGCTCTGGACATTTTTTCTAATGGATTCTCTTCCCAAGCCACACTGACAAGAGAATGACTTGTTTTCACATTGGTTCAACAACAGGTGGGACCTACGTTCTCCCTTTGAAGTATGCCTATGTCTTCTATTAGCAGCATCAGTGAGAGCTGTTCACGTGTACCAAAGGGCAAATTGTCCTGATTTGCAAGTATGTACTTGGAACATAAGTGCTTGATTTTGTACTTCCCAATGAGCCAACAGCTGTCATAGATTTTATGGGTGTTAAGGGAGTTGCCCTATTGTTGCTTTACAGAAAAAAGAGAGTAATTGAGTCCACTAATCTTTTCCACACTCTTGTGATTTCAGCCAGTATTCTCTGGATCACTGTCAGAACCCCTAACTCCTTTTCAGAGTAGGGAGGAGAATTGTTTAGGCTGTACCTAGCTATGTGCAGCAAATGGTCTTACGCTCAGTGACTGCACATCATATCTTTTGCCTCTGTTTTTATTCTTGTTAACCCTATAGCAAGCCTTAACCAGGAAGAAAAGGCCAGACAAGGAGGGAGAAAATTTGTTCTTCCTAACCTCTGAGGATAGGACAAGAAGCAATGGGCTTAAATTGCAGCAAGGGAGATTTAGGTTGGACGATAGGAAAAACTTCCTGTCAGGGTGGTTAAGCACTGGAATAAATTGCCTAGGGAGGTTGTGGAATCTCCATCATTGGAGATTTTTAAGAGCAGGTTAGAAAAACACCTGTCAGGGATGGTCTAGATAATACTTAGTCCTGCCACAAGTGCAGGGGACTGGACTAGATGACCTCTCGAGGTCCCTTCCAGGCCTATGATTCTATAATTCTATGACTTTGTTTAGGAAAATAAAAACTGCCATACTAATCTTAACAATGCCATCCAGTAGCCTGTCGCTTACACTAGCCACTATGAGATGCTTCAGAGAAAAGTGTAAAACCCATATAAAAGGTAATTATTCCAAGGGAAAATTTCTTCCAGCTTGTTGCTTTACAGTAGCAATTGAGGTTTATGGTTTTGGGGATAAGTTCTTGTTCATTGGACACACTGTAGTAGCTGTAGAGAGAGTACAAACAATAGCATGCCCTCAAGCTCTAGGCTGATACTTATGAGTTTGCAAGAGTACAATAAGGATCATTTGCTTTTACTTCTATTATACAGAGAGATGGTCCTGAACAGGAATATTTGAGAAAATCTGGATCTGGATTTGGATCCATGCTTTGTGGCAGCGGTCCATCTCTACAAAGTACATCCAAAGTAGAACTTACTTCAGATCATGATCTGGATCTTATCTTTACACCTCAGGCTTCCCTCTTGTTATATTGAGAGTCTGGCTCTTCACAAGAGACTGGGAAGTTGGGACTTTAAATAAATGCAACCTAACTCAGAAACTAAAACATTTAGCAAATTTATAAGGCCATTTTGTGCTATAAGCTTGTCATATAACTCAACAGAAATAAAATGAAACCCATCTACTGAAACTGTGGTATTTTGCACCTGGATTTCTCCTGGGGGTCTCTGTGAAAATCACAGAAACTCATAACCAGACCATGCAGGTTTTCTAAAGGCAAGACCTCACACTAGGACCCAGCCCTTACAATAGATTAGAATATTAATATAAATGGGAGTAATGCAGTGAAATGAAATCCATGTCCTTTCAAAATTTTAAAAGATTCTAAACAATTGGTTAAATTTTCTCTAGTATGTTTAGACAGATTCCATTTATTTATATAGATGTACTGTAGTTCCAATTGTGTGTGAAATAATCAAGTAATAAAGCCTGATTGAATTTTAAATTTAAGTATACAGGGCACCAATCAGGATAACTGTTTTGATTCCTTAATCTTATGAATTCAGACTAAGAAATAGCAGAATTTTACATTTGGGAATCACAGATTTCTATGAATGAAAACAGGGAATGCTCTCATAAACCTAACTGCAAAAATCTGTACGAGACAGTCAGCTGATGTAAATAGGCAAAGCTCCACTGAAGTCAATGAATTTGCACTGATTTATACCAACTGAGGATCTAGCCCAGGATGTTTTCATCTGACCCTGATCTTTAGAGGCTGATGTGAAAACTTTATACTATATTTCACTGGCATAGACAAATTCTGCTCACCTTATTCACGCTAATACTATCATTGACAATTTAATGTTATGACATTCTTTTTTTTTCCCAAAAGACCTTTTCCATGCCTGATAAAGAAGAGCAAAGAGCACTGATCAATGGCATCTGCCTGCTTTTTGTCCTTGTTGGAGCTGTATCATTTTTCACACAGTTCCTGCAGGTAATGGCAATTAATTAAACTTCTGCTTTGCTAGTTTCTGTTTTTTTCTGTTCATGTCTGGCTTTGTGTGCATATGTGTGTTCTGTATAATAAGTGTATTTGTTCTTATGCATACCAGGGATACACATTTGCAAAATCTGGTGAGTTGCTTACAAGACGGTTAAGGAAAATGGGTTTCCAAGCTATGCTAGGCCAAGAGATTGGTTGGTTTGATGATCACAGAAACAGCCCTGGTGCCTTGACTACAAGACTTGCAACAGATGCATCACAGGTTCAAGGGGTAAGAAACCATATAATAGGAATTATTTTGCTCCATGTTAATTACTGCATTACTATGGTATGTGATGTCACAAGAATTATCTAGTGTGTAAACAGTAATATAAATATATATCCAGGGGTGAAAGTAACTTAAAGGACTTACCAGTACGCTGGAGTCCTGAGCAGGGGCATGGCCTCAACAGGAAGAGGCGGGGCCTTTCACGATTTAAAGGCCCTGGGGCTCCAGCTGTGCCTGGGAGACTCAGGGCCTTTAAGTCACCCTGGAGCTCAGGAGCGAATTAAAGGGCCCGGGGTTCCAGCTGCCACAGAGCTCTGGGCCCTTTAAATCACCGTGGGAGCCCTGCTGTCAGAGCTCCGGTGGGGATTTAAAGGGCCCGAGGCTCCCCACAGTGGCAGGAGCACTGGGCTGTTTAAATTCCCACCCGAGCCCGGCTGCTGGAGCTCCAGCGGTGCTTTAAAGGGCCCGGGGCTCCCCGCAGAGGCTGGAACCCTGGGCCCTTTAAATCACCACCATGGAAGCCAGTCCAGTGCGGCACGGCGTACTGGCTCTTGCTGGTACGCCGTACAGTACAGTACCAGCTTACTTTCACCTCTGTATATATCTAATCTCATGGTCTCTACCCTCACTCTGCCTAGCTAAGCTGTTTCCAATGTGTGCTCTATCTATCATAGACTGGCACAGCAATTAGTTACTCTCCGTATAAAGAACTATATGCAGAACTAGAGACAGTTCCTGCTGTCCATTGTACCAGTGTAAATAGATCAGTGCCATAAAACTCACTAAAGTTACCACAAGTCACCAATATAACTGAAAGACGAATTCAGGACATAATCTTCAATTTCTCATTCCTGAAGGTGGAATTTTGCCATAATAACTAAATGTATATTTCTGAAACATATCACAGTCATTTTCAACCAAATTAATCAATAGTAATATCACTGATTAAACAGAATTTTCAGCGCGGTGTGGAGTTTATTACAGGTGGCTGTTGTGATTTATGCTAACAATCCATTTAAGAAAAGCACTCCCTACTACTACAAGGGATGCCATTTTGGGATCAGTCTCAGGCCTTCATGGACTAATATTGCAGAAGTAATGCTCTTATTTTTTGGGAAGGCTGCCTGTTAGCACCATATTTTAGCACCCCCAACTGGTTGAAGGTATGTGCTGATGAGTTATGTGTGTGGTCAACATTAGCACTGATACTTGGTTCTAAATTTAAAGCAAGTAATTTTGTTTCTACAAACACAGAAAGAAATGTATGGACTTTTTTAAGCTGGTAATAGGAGTTTTGCTGGACTTTTTCCTTCTTGGAGTTTTACGGAATTTAAAATAAGAATGGGAGAGAAAGAAGAAAAAGTTGCAGCCTACAGCTTCCTGTCAGCAGCAAGCTGTCAATATTTCCCCAGCATCTCAGAAATCAGCAGCCATCTCCCTCCCCCTTCTTACAGTTACATTAAGCTGCAAACACTTACATGTTCCATTTTAATTTGCATGCACAAACTTCTTAACACCAACTCTGCCTTACCGTAGCTGCATAAGAGAAGGCCTTGTCCTAGGCTAACGCAGTATTCTCTGCCTTCTCTGAAGATTCTAGTGACTGCACTATACACAATAAACACAGCTGTGAAATGAGCAAAGCCAAAAACTTTTCCCAACTCTTGGGTTTAGTTTCAGTTCCATTATTAATAAAAGGTCAAATAATTAAGCTCATCTGGAATTTATTAATCAGTGATTAACACAACCCAATACAGAATATAGAAAGGCAGGCTATGGTTACCAAACCAATCTGGAAACTGGACAAGTTACTGCAGCTCGATTTACTCCTATCTAAATGCAATGAACAGTGTAAATAGAAATTAGGTGAACCAAAAATGGTTCCCTGCTAGTTAAGAGCTTAACAAAGGAATATCAAGGGTTTTATAAAATAAGTATTAACACTTTCTCCAAGGAAAAAAGACCACAGGTCCCGCGTACCAGAAACTAAAAGAATTACCCTAAGGGTAGTAGACCCGCTTGCAGCAATTACCATGGCGACAACCACAGAACCTATTTCATGTCCAAAAGTGGAATCAGGACCAAAGAGTGGACTCATCCCTCTTTCAATACCCAGGACTTTAGTTAATAACATACAATTTATACATAAATCTATGGTTTTAAATTAATTACATTAGAATATGGCACAAATTGAAATGTATAAAAATACTGTGTCTAGATTATCTGCTTCTATACCAATTGAAAGACAGGCTGCATATCCATGAGCAAATAAGGGATGCTATTGGGAGTCAGAAAACTCAGGCCTACTCTGATATTTTTAGGACACAAGAGTTACAAATAGGGCTGTCTCATAGACTTTAGGGTCAGAAGGGACCAATATGATCATCTAGTCTGACCTCCAAGTGATTAAAAATTAATCATAATTAATCATGTGATTTAAAATGAATCATGATTAATTGTTCAATTAATCGCACTGTTAAACAATAATAGAATACTCTTTATTTAAATATTGTTGGATGTTTTCTACATTTTCAAGTATATTGATTTCAATTGCAAGTGTACAGTGCTCACATTGTATTTATTTTTATTATAAATATTTGCACTGTAAAAAGCAAAAGAAATAGTATTTTTCAATTCACTGAATAAAAATACTGCAGTGCAATCTCCTTATCATGAAAGTTGAATTTGCAAATGTAGAATTATGTACAAAAAATAACTGCATTCAAAAATAAAACAATGTACAACTTGGGAACCTGCAAGTCCACTCAGTCCTACTTCTCATTCAGCCAATCTCTCAAATAAACAAGCTTGTTTACATTTGCAGGGGATAATGCTGCCCGCTTCTTGTTTATAGAGTCACTTGAAAATGAGAAAAAGTATTTGCATGGTAGTGTGGTAGCTTGCGTTCCAAGGTATTTACATGCCAGATGCACTAGAGATTTATATGTCACCTTCATGCTTCAACCACCACTCCAGGGGACATGCATGCGGATGATGGATTCTGACTGATAATGATCCAAATCAATGCGGACTGACGCATGTTCATTTTCATCATCTGAGTCAAATGCTACCAGCAGAAGGTTGATTTTCTTTTTTGGTGGTTCAGGTTCTATAGTTTCTACATTGTAGTGTTGCTCTTTTAAAACTTCTGAAAGTATGCTCCACACCTCGTTTGTCTCAGATTTTGGAAAGGACTTCAGATTTTTAAACCTATGGTCAAGTGCTGTAGCTCACTCACTCACGAAATCTCACATTGGTATCTTCTTTGCATTTTGTCAAATCTGCAGTGAAAGTGTTCTTAAAAGAAACAACGTGCTGGGTCATTATCTGAGACTGCTATAACATGACATATATGGCAGAATGCAGGTAAAACACAGAGGAGTTGAGTCACAAATTTAATTAACACATTTTTTTTTAATGAGTGTCCTCAGCATGGAAGCATGTCCTCTGGAATGGTGGCTGAAGCATGAAGGGACATAAAAATGTTTAGCATATCTTGCAGGTAAATACCTTGCAATACTGGCTAAAAAAATGCCCTGTGTATGCCTGTTCTTACTTTCAGGTGGAATGTAAATAAGAAGCAGGCAGCATTATCTCCCAAAAATGTTCACAAAGTTGTTTGTCTTAAGGATTGGCTGAACAAGAAGTAGGACTGAATGGACTTGTAGGCTCTAAAGTTTTACATAGTTTTGTTTTTGAGTGCAGTTACGTAACAAAAAAAAATCTGTATTTGTAAGTTGAACTTTCACAATAAAGAGATTGCACTAGAGTACTTGTACGAGGTGAACTGAAAAATACCATTTCTTTTAGCATTTTACAGTGCAAATATTTGTAATAAAAATAATATAAAGTGAGCACTGTAAGACTTTGTATTCTGTGTTGAAATTGAAAACAATATATTTGAAAATGTAGAAAAACATACAAAAATATTAATAAATTTAAATTGATATTCTATTGTTTAACAGTACAATTAAAACTGCAATCAATTGTGATTAAAGTTAATCACATGAGTAAACTGCGATTAATCGACAGCCTTAGTTACAAAGCAAAAACAAATTATGGGATCTGTTTTAGGACTTTTTAAGTATATCAGTTAATATAGAGTAGATTTTCAAGACATAAAAAAGACATGTCAGCTACATTAAATATGCTGGGGCTAACAGTGTTTCACCAGTGACTGATGGACTTGCGAGTCTAGCTAATGAAGATAGGAACACTGTTAAATATGCATGACATTGCTCATTTGTTTAAATAGACAGGCAAAAGAATCAATGAATTGGTTAAAGTTAATAATAAGAAAGCAAAAAACAAAGTGGGAATGAAATTCATTTGTACCACTTATGGTGCCTACACATTGGACAAGGTAATCAATACACTAAGAAATGTTGAAATTGTAAAGGTGCCAAACCTTATTGATAATAAACACCTAAATAAATAGTATTGTCCCAAATATACAAAAGGAACTTCTGTGAATTGGCAATGTGTTAAAGCATATAAACAAATTCCTTTTAGCACTCTTCAGAATTTGGGCTCTGTGATACCACATCCTAATCAAGGCACATCTTATTCTAAACAATCTTGTTGAATGTCAGACTCTGTGTATACTGTATTTATGGTATCTTTACCAATAGTAAACCCAAATATGGCAATAGTTAATAAATTAGGCACAGTAGAAGGTTACCTAAAAACAGGAATCTACAAAGAACACCTATATCTACATGGATCTGCTGGTGCTTTATTAAGCAACACAAATGGGGGGGAAGGGATAGCTCAGTGGTTTCAGCATTGGCCTGCTAAATCCAGGGTTGTGAGCCATTTGGGGCTTTAGTTGGAGATTGGTCGTGCTTTGAGCACGGGGTTGGACTAGATGACTGCCTAAGGTCCCGTCCAACCCTGATATTCTATGAACCTGGTAGGCACCACCTATGGCTAGTTGCTCCTCCAAAGAGCTATTAATACGTATGGAGGTGTGATGAATTCAACATCACAACACCTGTATGTGGTCATGCCTGCCAGACCCAGCCCAACAAGACAGATGAGCTAGCTGCCACTGTCTCCTTTCCTATAATACTCACCAGGTGATGGCTCCCAGCAGTAAAATGGCCTGTTATTGTCCAAACTACAGTTATGCCTGTACCAGCATTTCAGAATGAAACTATTATTCAAAGTGAATCCAACCATAAAAAAAAAGTTGAAAATTACATATTATTGATCCACTGACCTTAACTATAAAAACATTACTAGCTTGAAAAAATACTTATGTTGTTCAAATTAGCAATAATATGTATAAAGATGTAGAAGATTTCACATATAATGGTGACATGGACCTATTTATTTCTAATATATGGATAGAAGTTATCTCTAAAGTATTAATTGTTTTACAAATAGTGTTAGGTTTAGTTGTGTTAATTTTGTATTGTCGCTTGCATATTTTGTCCATTTCTCATCTCCTAAGGTGAATTTGTTTTGAAACATTTTTAAGGCAAGTCCTGTAAATTTTTTCCCCTGTCTGCATGTGATTTATTACTTTTCATGACACTGAATTATCACAAATTAAATACTATGGTTTTCACAGTGCTGATTGCCAGACAGCGGAGTTTACAATTCACAGTAAAGGATTTATTTTCTCTTCCCCTCACCATTTACACATCTTGTTTTACAAAGAGTTAACTTTTCTTTTAAAACAAAGGAAGGGTGCAAGGGGGGTAGAGACAAGAGAAAACTTTAAGCTCAAATTCACACACACAAATCAGAAAACACTGTAGTTACTGAATTAACAGAACACCGGACCTGCTCAGGAGATTGCTCAGTTATGCCTTGCTAGGCAATAATGTGGCAGGTTTTCTAAATTCTCCCTTAGAAAGAAACAAACAAATAATCCACTTGCCAAACTGCTGCTTACTGTGTGCCTACTCTGTCTCTGCTTCTGGCTAGCCCTCAAGATTTCCCTCTCTTTACAACTTCATTTTCTAACAGAAATAAAACACACTTGCCTTTCCACTGCTTCTGAGAATGGAGAGAAATGAGCTGTGAGGAAGGGAAGTCTTCTGATTGGACAACTTCCTCATCAGCTTAGGGAGTGATATATAAACACATAAAAATACATAAATAGAAATGTCTCATCTAATGTACACCTTAGCCATGTGAGGTAAATCAGAACGAAATAGGGAGAAACAACCTTAGGTACATACAGGTATAAGGCCAGTCACCGGGTTCAGAGCTGAATGTATATCCAAACTTCCCTGGATTTCTGTGGAGCTAACTGTTCCCGTTCAGCATCACCTCTAAGTATCTGACATAACAGTTGCAGCCACTTTGTGCTATGTATGTGGCATGTTATAGCCAGAGGATCCATGTAGGAACAGAGCCTGTAACCTATCTCATTGTTGCACTCCACACTGACCAATGTAGAACCCACAAAGAGACCCTTTCCATGGTACGCAGTGGGGATGGAGACTCCCAAAACAGCCACTAGTCCCAGTCCTCCCCCAGTCCCTGGAGCTCTAGTAGAGAGGTAAAGTAGTGCGACAAACTGGAACTGGGTGTTGGCATGCCACACCTGGGTGATGAATTTCACACCTAATGATTTAAGAGCTCAAACTTTTTTTAAATATACAATTTAATTCCCATTTAGTGAAGTTAAATGTTTGTTGCTGCTGAGACAGACCAACCAAATACAGTAAAATTGTCAGAAGGAAAAATGTTCCCATAGTGCACAAGGCAAAGATAAAATTACCAAAGGTATTTTTAAACTTTATCTGAAATAGGGATAAATAGCAACTGTGATTCATCCCTTTTTAAATCTTTGCCAAGTACTTGTTGTTTTAAATCTTTGCCAAGTACTGTTTGATTATTTCAGCGCAGCTGGAATTTTGCTCTATTTCTAGCTATATGTTAGGGTTCATAGAGCCTATTATGGGCACCTCTTTACTATTCAAAGATAAATACATACATAAAACAAATAAATATTTGGGCCAAATGCCACGTACTGATGCACATGAGCAGCTTCTATGGAAGTCAAAGGGAGTCATCTAAATGATAAAAATTCACCCCTAATTACATCTTTACATCTATTAGCATTCTTAGAGGCTGTTTTTCTTTCCTAGTACTTGGGAAGGCTTGTGAGTCAGGAGAACATTTAGGGATTGAGCCTGCGGTCTTTGTTTTGACAAAAATTCTCATTTGACTCCAGTGGGAAAGAGGACAGCTAGACTGGGCTAATACCTATGGAGTCAATCTAAACATGCTAATCCATGCCATGTTATTTTAGTAGCTAGAATGCTCCAAGCTTGATGGGAAGGTATTTGATTGTCTTTTGAAGCATATATGATGATTGATGTTACTGTGGGAATACAAGTCAGTAATCTACTTTTGTTTTCTTTTAAGGCTACCGGCTCTCAAATAGGAATGATTGTCAGTTCCTTAACCAACATTGGAGTGGCCATTATCATTGCTTTCTACTTCAGCTGGAAACTAACTCTAGTTATAATGTGCTTCCTGCCCTTTTTAGCCTTATCTGGAGCTGTGCAGGCTAAAATGTTGACAGGATTTGCCTCGCAGGACAAGCAAGCTATGGAAACTACTGGGCAGGTAATGTTTTCTGAAAACTAATTTTAGATTAGCAGGCATTTGGGGCATGTGTGTGTGCCAGTCATGGCTCATGCAGTTGGAATTATCAGTGAGTCAGATGCTATAGAAGTGGCAGAGATAAACATGGGGCAGTATTTCTGCTTGTCAGTCCACTGAAATTTCATGGTGACTTTCCCAGCTCTAAAAGTACTTACTACTTGGAATGTGACTTCCTCCTCAAAAAGGCTATGACCTCGGACGGTAAGATATGAGTCTCTAATTCCAGTCTCTTTTATAGCTTATTGCTTTTAAAATGCATATCTGAAGGCACCCTCTTATGCTCTTTGTAGCCCATCAGGAAACAATGGTCATGTGCATTAAGAAATCATTGAATTCTAGAATTCAGCACTAACCCAGAAAACAGTATCTGCTGATTTTAAAGACAGCTGGGTTGTTTTTGTAGTGAGCTGTATTCTGCAACTGGATGGGCTAGATTTTAGGAGCTCACTGTTTCCACATCAGTTGGATTTTCTAAGCTAGAACATAGCACAGTAAAGCCTTTCCTATGTAAACTTTTTTGGTTTGACTTTTTGTACCATGCAGCATGTCTTCCTCTGCTGTCTCATTTTGATACCAAACAAAGTGTACATTATAACTGCAGTATGTGTTCTCCAAAGTGAAATAGATACAGGTCAAGTTTGTTAAGCAAGTCATCACAGGAGTGAGAGCCTTCACGGGGAGGAATAAGTTGTATGTGCAGTGTTCCCTGATTGTCTGCCTTCTTTCAGTTGCTCCCACTCCCATTCTCTCCCTATTTCCCAGTTAGAAAACCTTCATGGTCTTTTGGCAATGAACATCTAGGGGATGCTTCACATGCGGTTCTTAAAAGGGGTCTCTGTGGCAAGGTTATAGGCACTCAATCAGATCAGTAATTACTTAGAGAGCATTTCAGCCAAAGCCACTAGCTGCATTTGCTGGAAGACCTCTAGTGTATGTAGCAGCAACTGAGGCGGGAAAGAGACAGAGAATGGCAGCTGTCCTTTCTCCCCATTCCTAGTCAGAAATGGAGGTGAACAGGGCAGCTGCCCTGACAGCATTCATAAGATTCCTTGTCTTAAAATCTGTCACTGATGCTGCCAGCCACATGTTGCCAGTAGCCAGAACTGGATCCATTTTAAAACGTACCTGGTAGAACAGTGCAAATACTGATCTGCACCAAGAAAATGGGGACAGTTGGAGGACATGGTATTAGAAACACTCCTCGTTTAGTAATTGTGCAGACTTCCTTTTTTCCCCCTTATGCAGAGGAAAAAAGAGATTATGGAATGATTTTTTTCATAGAAGTAGGCTTGCTGGCAGAGTTATACAGCACAAGTCCTCCATCTCTGGGACTGAGGCCAAACAGTTTGTCAGACAAACAGGGATATGCAGTCTAAATAAATTAAACTGTAGAAATGAATAAGTTCTACAAATTTAGATTATCCTTACATGTTAACAGAATTCCAGGAAAACTAAAAAAAAACAAAAAACATGCCTGTATACAACACGAATTAAGATAATTAACACCTCATGGTGTTGATAACACTAGTTCAAACAAAGACACCCAAAGTCTAGGAAGAGTTAATGCTGACTATTCTCTCATTCACAATGGCTAAATTATTTACAGCAAATGATCAATCAGAACACCATCTTGAAATTGATGTAGAGACAGGAACTTGACAAATGGCCAGTGCATCAGCCATTACTCAATGGAATGACCCAGAGGCTAGGAAGAAAAGGACATTCAATGCTTCAATGACTGATTATGTCTGGTGATATTTTCCAATTTATTCAGCAGCCTAGCATCTAAATACAAAAGGGTTTGTTTAAGTCTTTTCTACAATGCTTGCTTATCTGCCATTTTAAAATATAGAAAGACAGTCTGTACTCATGTTCGCAAGGCCTATTTATTCTCTCCTTCAAGGTACATGCTAATGCTCCAGCACTAATTCTACATGCTAGCCTGGAAAAAATATGATGGAAAATTGACCTAAATCATTTTTAAGTATTCATATTCAGGTCACTTCCTCTGTGCTGCATGCAGAAAGCTTTCATAGGCAATGAAACAAAATTTAGTAAGAATATCTATACATAGATAAGAGAAGGCAAAACAGACTGAGCCATTACAAATGGCAAGGCAAACAGCAAGTATATTGAAACATGACAAACCTGTGAATTAAAATACACAAGACAAATTGAATGAAGCAATAATCTGGTATAGAATAAACGCTGTATGCCTTCCACTGATGAAAATATAGCTCCACTATGGGTTGAGACTAACTTTATAAGCTACAAAACTAGATTGTAATCCTTACGAGCCGACAAAGTGGGTATTCACCCACGAAAGCTCATGCTCCAAAATGTCTGTTAGTCTATAAGGTGCCACAAGACTCTTTGCTATCCTTACAATTAACAGTCATCTCAAAAAAGTTTCCAAAGCAGAGAAAAAAACAATGGGGAATTGATACCAGCTTCCTGCACTGCATCATACTGTTATACAATAGATTGTACATGCAGTCAGGCATGGGATTGCTCCTTCTCTACCCTCTGATTGAAATCCTGGTCCCACCAAAGTTGATGGGAGTTTTGCCATTAGCTTCAGTGCAGCCAGGATTTTACTCTCATCTGTATGTTCCATCTAGCCACTTTTCTTGAACATGAACTGGCAAGGTATTAATGGAAAAGATTAAGTAGTAAATTCAGCTGCCTTTAATTTATAAAAGGATAGGCTCTGAAGAAAGAGAACGGGACACTATCACCCTTTCCCCCAAGACCACTGGTTTAAGAAAAAAAACAGAAACAAAACAATTGAAATAAAAACATTCTTAAAAAATGCAAACAAAAAAAAAATCCACGTTTCATCTATGATTAACACCAGCATTCCCACAGTTCCATATATATAAAAATATTTAGCATTATGGCATATTCAGTATTGCTCAGTTTAGCTAGAGATTGCTGCCTAAAATGCCATTGTCATACTAAGATATATGGTACAAATCCCTAGTCCTACATTCAGCCAGACAAGCATTTCCCAGCACAACACAATATCAGCATGGGAAGTTGAGGAAGGCCAGGTTTCAGCTGATGAGAAGGTCTGCCAGAATAAACACACTTCTTTGTTTGGAGTTGGACACAGTAAGGAATAGTGGTGCCGGTGACATATACAAAGTGAAATTCACCTATGTGTAAGAACCCAAGCAAGGCCATCCACAGCTTGAATGTTTTGCTGGAGTCTAGTCCGAGGAGGGTTGACTTCAGAAAAGGTCCTGTTTGAGGTTTGTATCAGTTCTTATTGTATCTGAAACAATTTGTACATCATTAGTTTCTATAATTTGCCAAACAATCATGTTGCCCTCTCACTGAAAAGTGGGATAAAGAGAAGGTCTTCCCACTTTTTCAGAGTGATTCCTAAATGTTTTACCTGTAACCTAAATTTTTTCTTCAGATTTCCAGTGAAGCCCTCTCTAACATTAGGACTGTAGCTGGCATAGGGAAGGAGAGAAAGTTTATTGAAGCATATGAAGAACAGCTGGAAATCCCATACAGAGCTGCAATCAGTAAAGCAAATGTTTATGGAATCTGTTTTGGCTTTGCCCAATGTATAGTGTTCATAGCCAATTCAGTCTCTTATCGATACGGAGGTTTTTTGGTGGAGAATGAAGGACTTCATTATAGCTATGTGTTTAGGTAAGAAGATACTTGCAGACAGGCACATGCTATACTACAGAAGTATGTTGTTTACAATAAAATTCACAAATTTACAGAACACACGAGCTAAAAGCTTTCATTTTCGACTGCAGGGTGATATCTGCTGTTGTGACCAGTGGCACTGCTTTGGGAAGAGCTTCTTCTTATACTCCAAACTACGCTAAAGCAAAAATATCTGCTGCACGTTTTTTTCAACTGGTGGATCGGGTTCCCCAAATCAGTGTTTACAATGATAGCGGAGAAAAATGGGTAAGAGTAGACATGAGTAATGCAGGTAATGTCATTATTCAGCCCAATGATATAGGTATTGAAACCCCAGTAATTATGGATTATTCCATACACACCTCTGTTTGTGAGCAAGGTAAATTAACATCAGAATATTTGCTAGATATCCTTGCTTTTGGGAAGTATTGAGCTATGTGCTATAATGTAAGCATGAGACATGCAGTCAAATTATTCCCAGTCTGCCAGAAATTTCACACAGAGTATCAATAAATGGTGAATACATACTAATAACTGATCTGACAGTTGGGAGTGGGATGGATTCACTGGATAATGAGATTTTCTTCCACCTCTACAACAGTGATTTAAATCCAGATGGGTTCAGTTGCTAAGCATGTTTATAATCTCCTGGTTCTTGTATAAGCATATCACAGAAACACCATCAAATTTGGCATTAATTGGCATCTCTGTTGGCAATCACAACCTCTGAATGGAGTTGGAGAATGAACTACCATCTCAGCTCAAAAGTTAGTCCCTTTCTATGTTTAGGCTAGTTGCAGTGCAGTGTGGGGAAGCTTCCACTGATAGAATGAATGAATACAGCAGCATAGTTCTGGCTAAATAGAAGACTCCTGTCCCAGGACAGTCAAGCCTTTTCGGGTTCCTCAGTCTCCAGGGTTATTTCACAAGCACTTAAGTCAGTCACAAAAACTAATAGTGGAAACAAGAATCATATTTAATGTGTGGAGTTTTGTCACTCTTTAGAATTCAGTTCTTAGCACTTTCTTTCTTACTTTTTCACCAGGACAATTTCAAGGGAAACATTGAATTTATCAACTGCAGGTTCACGTATCCTTCTCGGCCTGACATCAAAGTTTTGAACGGCCTCTCAGTGTCTGTTAAACCTGCGCAGACACTTGCACTGGTTGGAAGTAGTGGATGTGGCAAAAGCACTAGCGTCCAGCTTCTGGAGCGCTTTTATGACCCTGACAAAGGACGTGTGGTAAGCAGCTTTAGCTACATGGATAGTTTTAGTGCTTGCCAGCTGCAGAAATCTTCAGACTCCAAAGTTCTTCTCCAATGTTACCTAGGAGATTTTGCCAAAGAGGCACTAAGTAACATTTGCACAGCTGAGGATCACTTCAGTGGATTTTCACACCATTCACAATAAGGTGTAGCTCTCCTGATCTTTCCTCAAATTTACAGTCTAAAGTTCTCCAATGATCCAACCTAAGTTAGTGAACCTTGGTTGGTTCTCTCTGCTGATGCTCAGTAACAATCATAAAGAGGCCTTAGAAGAAGGTAATACACTTCTATGCAGAAATCCAGGCACACAGATGGTGTCATGGAGAGCAGCACCTTTCCTTTTTGATACCCTCCTGCCCCTCAGAATCCACATAGCCCAAGTGTAGAGACATCTGAGAAAGTTAGGGAGGGAAAATGAGACTTGCCTCTTCAAGAAGATCCACCTAGAATGAGCTGACCCTTGGTTTTTGCTCACTCTTCTTGTAGGCAAAATTCTCATTGAAATCAGCGGGAGCTTTGCCTGAGTAAGAACTGAGTAGTTAAGGTCCATGTATCATACTATCAGTTGTGAAATCTGCTTAAAAGTCAATGCACATGGCCTTGAGTAAAGACTTCAGCATTTGGCCTACTATAGTTCTTTGGTCACAATGGGCATACAAATATTTTGTGCCTGTTGCTCGCCACTCAGAGAATGCACTACAGGGCTGGCTCCAGGCACCAGCGCAGCAAGCAGGTGCTTGGGGCGGCCAACAGAAAGGGGCGGCATGTCAGGCTCTTTGGCGGCGGGTCCCTCAGCCCCCATTGGAGGGAAGGACCTGCCGCTGAAGTGCCGATCACAGCTTTATTTATTTATTTATTTTTGCCACTTAAGGGGCGGCAAAAACCCTGGAGCCGTTCCTGGTGCACTATAATGTTACCTCCTTGGACCTGTATAATTCCATAGATTTCAGAGCCAGAAGAGACACTTGTGATCATTTTGCCTGATCATAACACAGGTCATAGAATTTCACTCAGTAATTAGTGCATCAAGCCCTTAACTTCTGTCTGAGTTAGAGAACCTCTCTTAAAATGAATTCAGATTTAAACACTGTGAGTGCCTAAGAACCCACCACATCCCTAAGTAAATTGTTCCCACCATGGTTCATTCCTCTCAATGCTAAAAATGTGCATCTATGTCTAGTCTAAATTCATCTGACTTCAGCTTCTAGCCACTGGATCTTTTGATGCCTTTGTCTGCTAGATTAAAGAGCTATCAGAAATCTTCTCCCCATGTAGGTACTGCACAATTTAGCTTGTTTTTCTTTTCCATTTGAAAAAAAAATAATTGGAGTAATCAAAGAGTTCTTAGTTCAAGCACATGCTTAAATTCCAGTTGACTTCAGCAGGTTTATTCACCTGCCCAATGTTAAGCATGGGTTTAAGTTCTTTGCTGGGTCAGAGACACAACCAATATATGTATTTAGTTGCTAAAAACAAAGATGCTAAATCTAAACAGTATTCTCATTCTAGTTACTAACAGTAGTGTGATGTTTTGCAGACTTCATTTTACAAAGCTGTATATATGTAGAGCCTTGTTGTTGTGACTATTTTGTTTTAGCAAAAGCTATTCATTCATTGTATGTCACAAGTCTGAAATGATGTATCATATTCTGTCTTTTTTACTGGTAGTTAATAGATGGCCACGATTCCAAGAAAGTAAATATACAGTTTCTTAGATCTAAAATTGGAATAGTGTCTCAGGAGCCTGTGTTATTTGACTGTAGTATTGCTGATAATATTAAATATGGTGATAACAGCAAAGAGATCACTATGAAAGAAGTTATAGAAGCAGCAAAGAAGGCCCAGCTGCATGACTTTGTCATGTCCCTTCCAGATGTAAGTATATTTGCAAGGACAGTCAAAAACTAAAAACCAAAATCAAACAAATGCTATGATGGGGCCTAAATATTGGGACTACAAAAGACAGCTGAGAAAGGCAAGGTATTCATTGTAATGAGATTTCTCACCAAAACAAATTAGACCTTTTCATGTGCCAGCACTGATCTTTTTATTTTCACAGATCTTGGTGGTGAATGGAGAATGGCATAATGTTTTGTCGTGATTTATTTTATGGGGATTTGGGGTTTGATTTTTTTGTTTTGTTTTTTGTTTTACTGTTGGGCAAATACTTTAAAAATTAAATATCCAGCAGAAAGCAATATTTTCAAAATTTCAAAATCTGATAGGAGACAGAAAGGAAAGGTTCCAGCGTTACCAAACAGAAAGGAGAGGAAGCAAAAAGCGTTACCAAACAGAAAGGAGACTCATGACCCACTCCCCATGAGGCACCACAATATTGTCCCAGTTTATCTATTGTTGTAATTGCAGACATGCTCATTTAGGATTAAAATTTCCCCTGTGGTATATTTTTCAGAAATATGAAACTAATGTTGGGGCTCAGGGATCCCAGCTTTCTCGTGGGCAAAAGCAACGCATCGCTATAGCTCGGGCCATCATACGAGATCCTAAAATTTTATTATTGGATGAAGCAACATCTGCCTTAGACACAGAAAGTGAAAAGGTAAATGTGCAATAAAAGAGAATGAGCGATGTGCAGTATTATTATCTAGTTGTGTTCTCATAAAAGAAATGTCCACAATAATAAAATTTAATTTTAATTTGTTTCTGTCTGATACAGAAACCTTAGAAAAGTACAAGATAAAGAGATAGTATTTTTTCTTTGAGTAAATTCAGCCCTAAAACACTATTTTTAATGTTCTATTATGTAAAAATACAAAACCAACCAGCAATAGCTGCTCTTAGACTTAGACCTTACAGAGGTCACCTCTCTCAGTGTAGTTCACACTAGTTCCATTTTCAAAGCATTCAGTAACCAAGTTTCACATGCACAGCCATTGTACACCAAAAATTACATATTAGAACAAAGGTACAGTAACTCCTCACTTAACGTTGTCTCGAGGTTAATGCTATTTTGTTGTTACGTTGCTGATCTGTTAGAGAACACACTCATTCACAGTTCTGCAATGTTCCTTATAATGTTGTTTGGCTGTGTGGGCTTGGAACCAAGGTCGGCCGGCAGCCCCCCTATCAGTGCCCCTTCACGTCCCCCAGCGCCTCCCATCCACCTGCGGCCCTGCAGATCAGCAACTCCTCCCTCCTTCCCTGCACTTCCCTCCTGCAGCAATCAGCTGTTTCGCGCCATTCACGAGGCTGGGGTGGCTAGGCGGGAGGAGTGAGGATGAGGCGTGCAGCCTGCCCCCTCCCCCCCAAATGCCCCCAAACAGCTGATTGCTGCAGGCAGAAGATACAGGGAGGGAAGGAGGAGGCTGCGCGTCGCATCCTCCCCCTCTCCCCCAGCCTCCTGAACCCAGCAAAACAGCTGATTGCTGTGAGCTGGAGATGCGGGGAGGGAGGTGTGAGGATGCAGCACGCTTGGGAGGAGGGAGTGGAGCAGGGGCAGGAAAAGGTGGGGTGGGGGTGGAGCGGGGGCAGGCTTAGGGAAGAGCTGGGGATTGAACACTCCCAGGCACTTTGGAAAGAACAGCAAGAGGAATAGCCAGACAATCCACCCTCTTTCACCCTCTGACTCCACCACCTCAACCAAACTTCACAATCTTCATTGCTGAGTACAGTATTAAATTGTTTGTTTAAAATTGTTTAAAACTTATATTGTATATGTATATAATGTCTTTGATCTGGTGAAAAAATGTCTCTGGAACCTAATTCCCCCTATTTACATTAATCCTTATGAGGAAATTGGATTTGCTTAACATCATTTCTCTTAAAGTAACATTTTGCAAGAACATAACTACAATGTTAAGTGAGGAGTTACTGTATGCATAAAGGGCTTGAGCATGCAGTAATTTCATTAACTTCAATTAAAGACTGCAGCACTGGGACTCAGAACTCAGGCAAGGATTTGCATGGCTTTCTTGCACCTTGAGATGAAAGTAACACTGGCAGTTTTAAACCACGTCAGCACTAAAATGACATTCAGGATGTAACTGAAGGACTCATGTATAATTTCTAGAGTTATGCATATTTGCTAATACCCCCTATATATTCCATCGGTTTAATTCAAGGGTCAGCCAAGCACATCAATAACTTCACCTTTCATTCAGCTTTGGTTCAAATGTCCAACAGTAAATTTTAGAAATGCTGAGCCATCTGATTATTGGTAAAGACTAATCAGGGATTTTTCCAGATCTTGATCTCCATTTTAGCTGGCACGTTTTCATTCTGATACTTTGTCTATTGTCTGCAGACCGTGCAAGATGCATTGGATAAAGCCAGAGAAGGACGGACCAGCATTGTCATAGCACATCGGTTGTCTACAATTCAAAACTCTGATATCATAGCTGTCATGTCTCAAGGAATTGTTGTTGAAAAGGGCACTCATAATGAACTGATGGCCAGGGAAGGAGCTTATTACAAACTTGTCACCACTGGAGCACCAATTAGCTGATTTACCACAGGCTCTGTGTAAACTTGAAGGATGATAGTTTTCTAAATGAGAACTCTGCAGTTGGTTTGGCAATGTTGGTACCCCTTTAAGTTGTTGCATGGTACAAAACTCTGTCATATGATCAGTTACATGGGACACTATCAAGCCTAAAATGTATCTTGCCTTCTGGAGTCAGCAAGCCCTGTAGGATCATATATGGTGACTACAGAGTAGGCTGATTTGTTCAAGAGATAGCCTAGCCCATTGTGCAAGGGAGAAAAGGAATTTCCTGGTAAGAAAGCTCTTTATCTGGGAGTTGTGGAGCTATTAGAGGGTAGGGAGCTCGTGTAGTAGTCCGGCTGCACAGTGCCTTACTTGCTGGACTAAATGTTAGTCAAGGAAGAATCCACCCTGAATATTAGCATGTCAGAGCAGGGACTGCTTCTTTTGGCAAGTAAAACATAACACCAAGTACGATACTAGCTTCTATTTTAGTGGTGGGATCAAATATTTTCTAACCTGAAGGTTTTACAGACAGAATTAAAATCGATACTCTCAGTGTGGTTATAGAAAACTTTTTTGCCTCATTCTTTGGCTCTCTTGTCTATTCAGCTTGTGAGCTCTTCCAGGCAAGGACTGTCTTTTACTGTGTGTGTTGTATGGTGCCTAGCACCAGGGAGCCCTGACCTACAGTGGAGGATCTAGCTGCTATTTGGGACATAAATAAAAACTAATAACAATGAAGTCAGTTTCACGCCACTATGCTAAGGAAAGAGATTGAGACGAGGAACGAAAGCTGGTAAAGATTAATTCTTCTAAGTTAGCCACTTTATTAAAGGGCCTCTGCTAACTGATTTGAATATGAATAAATACTCAGTTAAATCAAGTAACACAATAATTATTTTTCACTGTTATTTAATTTCTTTCTTACCTTGAAACTGTGCTAGATAAATAGAGGAATATCACATTTTCATCACTGGTGACCATATCATGCCATTTATTTTTAAGGAGAATGTAAAAATTCTGTAAAGCTTAAAGAATAAAAAAGCTTTCCATTTCTATTGCTCAAGGAGAATGTTCCCAGTTATATTAGATTGAGCTGACCTCTGTACATATAAACTATCATGCTTCAAGGCATAAGCCAAATACTAAGTGAAGGTTAGGAACAGCCTTCCTCTGGAGGAAGGTTATTCTATAAAAGACGGTTACTCACCTTTGTAACTGTTGTTCTTCGAGATGTGTTGCTCATATCCATTCCAGTTAGGTGTACGCGCCGCGCGTGCACATTCGTCGGAAAACTTTTACCCTAGCAACTCAGTGGGCCGGCAGGTCGCCCCCTAGAGTGGCGCCACCATGGCGCTCCATATATACTCCTGCCGGCCCACCCGCTCCTCAGTTCCTTCTTGCCGGCCACTCCGACAGTGGGGAAGGAGGGCGGGTGCGGAATGGATATGAGCAACACATCTCGAAGAACAACAGTTACAAAGGTGAGTAACCGTCTTTTCTTCTTCGAGTGATTGCTCATATCCATTCCAGTTAGGTGAATCCCAAGCCTTACAAAGGCGGTGGGGTCGGAGTGAAATGTGGCAGAATAAAACTGCTGAGCCAGAGGCTACAGCCTCTCTTGACTGCTGAACCAGGGCATACTGCGAAGCAAGGTATGGACCGAGGACCAATGGAGCTTCGCGACAGATCTCGTGGGTAGAAACACGAGCCAGCAAGGCGGCAGATGAAGCCTGAGCCCTGGTAGAATGCACAGTGATGTGGCTTAGGGAAATATGAGCCAAATCATAACAAGTGGGGATGTCCGCCATCACCCAAGATGAGATCCTCTGAGAGGAAAACAAGTAAGCCCTCCCTTTGGCCCGCTACCGGGGCAGAGCTGGGGCACCTTAGGAAATGATTCTGTCAATATAATGCGAGCACTCCACAGATGCCCAAGGAGTGCAACGGTTATGCCCATTGCGTTAAGCTGTGGGTAACATGAAAGGCCAAAACACCTTAGGGAGGAAAGCCGGGTGCGGTCATAACTGCACCTTGTCTTTGTGGAACCTAGTGTACGGCGGAACCCCCGTAAGGGCTCTGCTCTCAGAGACCTGTCTGGCCAAGACTAGGTTGAGGTCCCAGGGCGGGGCTGGGCGGCGCACCCGAGGGTGCAAGCGCTCCAAGCCCTTGAGGGACCTCGAACCCATAGAGCGTGGGACACTGAACGTCCATCTTAGCCTGCTGGAAGGTAGAGATGGCTGCCGAGAGTATCCTCAGCGATGATACCGCCAGGTCCTGCCGCTGAAGGCCAGAGGCAGGCCAAATAGAGGGGATCGAGACCTCAGCAGGAGCAAGATCGAGCGTATTGCAGCTGTAAAGGAAACGCTTCCACCTGGCCCGGTACGTTGACCAGGTGGAAGGCTGCCTGTCACCCCGACTCAGGTACGCAGGAGCCACCGTGAGGCGAAGAGGCTGCAGGTCCGAGCGACGAAGTCTGTCGTTGCCCTGAGTGATGAGGTCTGGGCTGACAGGCCGAGCAACGTGGTATGCCAGTGCTGCCTGGACCACTCTGGAGTGATCATGATGATGCGCGCTCTGCCCCTGCGGAGTTTGAGCAGGACCTAATGAACCAGTGGGAACAGTGGGAAGGCATAATGCAGTTGGCCTCTCCACGGCATCAGGAATGCGTCCAAGATCGATTCCGAGGAGAGACCTTGGAAGGAGCAGAACACCTGGCATTTCCTGCTCTCGCGGTGAGCGAACAGGTCTGTGTGAGGAAACATCTCCACTTCCGGAAAGCGGGACGCCTCACATGGGGCAGAGTGATCACTCGTAAGACAGGAAAAACCTGCTGAGTCAAAGAGTTAAGACGTTCCGAACGCCTGGGAGAAAAGACGTCGCCAGCTCCATCGAGTGGGCCATGCAAAAGACCCGGAAATGGATGGCCTCCTGACAAAAAAGGGGGGAGGACTATGTCCCCCCTGAATACTTATGAAGCACCTGGCCCTTGTGTTGGCTGTAAACACCGAGATACAACGGCCAGCTTCTTAGAAGACCAAAGGCCTTAAGCTCGGAGGCGACCATGAGCACTCGAGCAGAGAGATGATACGTCCGCCGTCAGGGGCAGTGAGGGCTGGGGCGGATGAAACCGCATCCCTGTCCACACCAAGGAGGGAGTTAGCCACCACTCTAGGGAGCCTAAGACGTTCGAGGGAACGGTGACTACCATGACCATTGGCTCCCTGTCCAAGCGGTACGCCGAGGTGGGCCGGACTTGGAGAGGACGGAGGCGGAGCTTGGCGTGTTTGGTTACAAACTTGCGGGCAACCATGGACCCAGGAGACTGAGACAAGAGCGAGCTGAGGTCGTTGGGAAGCCTTCAGACCTCAGATGATTGTTGCCCTCGCCTAAAACCGCAGTTGTGATAAGCAGGCTCCGGCTAGGTAGGAGACCAGGATAGCCCCTAGGAAGCCCAACCTCTGCGTGGGAACCAGAGTGGATCGCTCTATAGTAATCATCAGGCCTTGATCTGTGAATAAGACCGTGACGATGCCCACGGCTGAGCGGTTTGTGTCTCAGTCTCCTCGGATAAGCGAATCGTCCAGATACGGAAAAACGCATATCCGACATCAGCGACGGAAGGCGGCGACTATGGCCGTAAACCGGGAGTATTCACCACTGGCTATAAAGCGGAGGCATCTCCCGTGTGGAGGGAAGATGGCACTGCGAAAGTACGCGTCCTTCATATCCAGGGCGGCATAGTAGCCCCCAGGAGGCAAGGATGGAATAATGGTTCCCAGGGATACCATGTAGAACTTCAACCTTATCCTAAACCGGTTGAGTCCATGCAGGACCAGGGAGGTCGGAGACCTGTGTTCGAGTGGGGGACTAGGGCATAACGGGAGTAAAACCCCTTGCCCCTTTCGTCCGCTGAAGGGGGACAGGGCTGGAGCAAATTAAAGGTGGTACCTATGCTCCATCGTGCGCAGGACCCAGCGATCTGAAAGTAACTGGGGCCATGCCAGGAGAAAGCGGGATCGGGATCCCGTCCTGCGACTGGTACACCGCCCTCCGGCGAACCTTGGAAGGTCCGTCTTTGGTCCCAGTGGTAATTGCGAGGGACCTTGACTTTGGCTTTTTAGGGGGCTGACGTTTGTCTGCAACCACCTTGGCCTTGCCGTTTTCCAGAGTTCTGCCTCTGGCTAGGCACAGAGTATGGCGGCTGGGGCCATAAAGGCCTGCGTTTGGTCGCTGGCGTATACATGCTGAGACGCATTAGGACCCTATTGTCCATCAGGCTTCGCAGTCTGGGGCTGTCTCTGCTGAGAAGATGCCTTACCCACAAAGGGTAAATCCTGAATGGCATACTGCAGCTCCGGCCGGAGGTTTAAAACCTGAAGCCATGAAATGCACCTCATGGCGACACCCAAGGCCAGAGTGCTGGCCGCAGAGTCTGCTGCGTCCAACGAGGCCTGGAGGGATGCTCTGGGAACCTTCTTTCCCCCGTCCTCCAAGACGGCAGCGAACTCCAGGTGGGAGTTTTGAGGGAGAAACTCCTTCACCCAGGTGTTATAATTATCGCAGCTAAGCAAGGCTTGTTGCTTTGCTACCCAGAGCTGCAGGGCCCCTGCAGAGTACACCTTGCATTCGCCAAGCCTCTTTCTGCTTCGGGGCTGGCGCCCGCTGGCCATCATATCAGGATCGTGGTCCTGAGCATAAAATCTGCGCATATGGGATGACACGGATGCGCGTCCGGACTGCCATGGGGGTACTAAAAGAAGGCACGGGCAGAGCCTCTGACTCACTCGGACCTTGCCCAACTCGGCACCGGGGACCGGCATCGGGAGGCGTATCGGTACCTGGCACGAGATCCAGACCCGCACGGTGTCGGGAGGTCGACCGAGATCTCGAGGCTCGGAGAAAGGCTACAGGAGTCAAGGTACCTGCCCCGGTGCCAGATGTCGGAACGGTGCCGATAGCGGGTCGGCGAACGGGATACCGACCGGTGCAGCGAGTGCGACCAGTACCGAGGAAACCAGCACCGGGACTGCCAGTGGTGTCCGGCGTGCCGACAGGACTTGGAGTGTCTGCGGGACCGTGACCATGAACGGTGCCGCTCTGCTGTACTGACAGGGGACAGTCCCCTGAAGAGACTGTATTACCCGTACCGGCGGTGCCCGGGTCAGGCAGCACTGACTCTGTCATGGCACTGAGAGCCCTCGCCGTTGGTAACATCTCCGGCGTGAAGGGAACAGCAGGCTCAACCACAGTGTGTACTGGGGAGCTACCAGGCACCGGATTCGACGGCCCTCGTGGGACCGGGATCCACGGTACCGAGGTCATCAGAGCTTCGGTAGGTGCCGGTGCCGGGCGAACCTAGTTAGATAAGTTGTCTAGCTGCGGTGCCGTCAGCACTGAAGCAGCGGGAGTAATACGCTCAACCACGGCGCGTGCCGGGGAGCCGTCGGACACCGGATTCGATAGCCCTTGTGGGACTGGAATCGACGGTGCCGATGTTGTCGGTGCCTGAGGCTTCGGTGCCGGGCAATCCGACTTAGACTAGCCCTCTGGCTGCGGTGCTGTTGGCATGGAAGCAGCCGGAGCAGGAGCTCAACCACGGCGCGTGCCGGGGAGCCGTCAGGCACCGGATTCTACGGCCCTTGCGGGACCGGGATCGACGGTGCCGACGTCATCGGTGCCGCAGCAGGTGTCGGTGCCGGGCGATCCGACTTAGACTAGCCCTCTGGCTGCGGTGCCGTTGGCACGGAAGCAGCCGGGGCCTTAGCTCGACCACGGCGCGTGCCGGGGAGCCGTCAGGCACCGGATTCTACGGCCCTTGCGGGACCGGGGATCGACGGTGCCGACGTCATCGGTGCCGCAGCAGGTGTCGGTGCCGGGCGATCCGACGTAGACGAGCTCTCTGGCTGCGGTGCCGTTGGCACGGAAGCAGCCGGAGCAGTAGCTCAACCACGGCGCGTGCCGGGGAGCCGTCAGGCACCGGATTCTACGGCCCTTGTGGGACCGGGATCGACGGTGACGACGTCATCGGTGCCGTAGCAGGTGTCGGCGCCGGGCGATCCGACTTAGACGAGCTCTCTGGCTGCGGTGCCGCTGGCACGGAAGCAGCAGGAGCAATACGCTCAACCACGGCGCGTGCCGGGGAGCCGTCAGGCACCGGATTCTACGGCCCTCGTGGGACCGGGATCAACGGTGCCGACGTCGTCGGTGCCGGGCGAGCCATCTTAGACGAGCTGTCTAGCTGTGGTGCAGTTGGCACAGAAGCAGCAGGAGCAGTAAGCTCTACCACGGCGCGAGCCGGGGAGCTGCCAGGCACCGGATTCCATGGTCCTGGGGGACTGGAATCGACGGAGCCGAAGTCATCGGTGCCTCTGCAGGTGTCGGTGCCGGGTAACGCAACTTATGCGAGCTCTCTGGCTGCGATGCAGGTGGCACGGAAGCAGCGGGAGCAGGGGGCTCAACCACGGCGCGTGCCGGGGAGCCGCCAGGCACCAGCAGGAATCGTAGACTCTCTCGACCTCGGAAGAAGGGAGCGGTGCCGAGTCGACCTCGGTGCCGGCGACGGTCGGTGCCGAAAGGCCTTGGTAGTACCGGCGGGGTCCGGTGCCGAGGAGGCGCTTCTGCCCGCCGCTTGAACATCGCTCAGCGCCCAAGGTGGAGGGGTAAGTGAAAGTCCCGCACCTTTTTGTTCTCGGCTTAAAAGCCTTGCAAATGGGGCACTTATCTGTCAAGTGTGATTCCCTGAGGCACTTCAAACAGGAGTCATGTAGATCTCTCTTCGGCCGCGGCTTCTGGCAGGCCGGGCCCCTTTTAACCCGGTGAGCCATGCATGGCTCCGGCACTGGGCTCATGGAAGGGGCTACTTCCTGAACCCCGCTAACTAAACTAACTATGTTAGCAAAGAAAACACGTATAACCATACAAATATATAAATAAAAGTGTTATAACTGCATAATTAAATACGAGAAAAACGAGTAGCTAGGGAAGTGGAGGTCAGCTAAGCCGCGCTCCACTGTTCCAACGACTGACACGGGCGGTAAGAAGGAACTGAGGAGCGGGTGGGCCGGCAGGAGTATATATGGAGCGCCATGGTGGCGCCACTCTAGGGGGCGACCTGCCGGCCCACTGAGTTGCTAGGGTAAAAGTTTTCCGACGAATGTGCACGCGCGGCGCGTACACCTAACTGGAATGGATATGAGCAATCACTCGAAGAATTTTCCATTATGAGGTTTATTGCATCTTTCTCTAAAGTGTCTTTTTTGGCCTGCTTAATTATACTTTTACACTTGACTTGCAGAGTTTATGCTCCTTTCTATTTTCCGAAGCATATTTTGACTTCCAAATTTTTAAAGGATGCCTTTTTGTCTCTAACTGACTCATTTACTCTGCTGCTTAGATGGTGTCATTTTTTATTTTTATTTTTTGGTCCTCTTACTGTTTTCTTTTGTAGTTGAGGTATACATTTAGTTTGTGCCTCTACTATGTTTTTTTAAAATAGTTTCCATGCAGTCTGCAGATCTTTCACTCTTCTAACTTCCATTTAAATACCTGTCTTATTTTTGTATAGTCCCCCTTTCTGAAGTTGCTACTGTGGTGGGTTTCATTGTTACTTTCCCACTACATAATTACATTGTGGTCACTGTTACCAAGCAGTTCAGCTATATTTTAGATTGCCAGGCACCTGGTTTTTAACCAAAACACCTGGTCGAAAAGGGACCCTGGCAGCTCTGGTTAGCACCACTGACCGGGCCATTAAAAGTGCATTCGGTGGCACACCGATGCGAAGGCAGGCTGCCTGTCTGCCCTGGTTCTGGGGAGCTCCCCAGAAGCGGCCGGCATGTCAGGCCCCGAGGCAGTGATGAGCTGCCAAAATATTAACAAAAGGTTCCCTCCTCCTCACCCCCCTTCTCTGTCCCCTGCCACCCCATCCAACCCCTCCTCTCATTCCTGATGGCCCCTGGGGACCCCTGCCCCATCCAACCACTCCTTCTCTCTGTCCCTGACTGCCCCCCACTGCCCCATCCAACCCCTGCTCCTTCCTGACTGCTCCCCAGCACCCTTGCCCCCATTCAATCCCCCTGTTCCCTGCCCTCTGACCGCCTCAACCCCTATCCACCCCCCCTACAACCCACCGAACTCCCCTGCCCTCTTCCAACACCCCCTCCCTGCTCCCTGCCCCCTTACCACACTGCCTGGAACTGCTCGGCAAGGGCTGGGTCCGCTCGGCCAGGACCGGGACCGGCGCCACGGGGCCCAAACTGAGCCGGACCAGGTCTGCTTGGCTGGGACCGGGACCGGCACCGCAGGGCCTGACTTTCCAGGCTGGGCTGGGCCAGGCCGGAGCCACTTGGCTGGGACCAGGACCGGGACCGGTGTTGCGGGGCCTGAGCAGGGCTGGGCTGGAGCCGCTCGACCGGGACCGGTGCTGTGGGGCCCGGGCCAGGCCGGGCCAGAGCTGCTTGGCTGGGACCAGTGCTACCGGGCCCAAGCCAGGCTGGGTCGGAGCCACTCGGCCGAGACCAGCCCCGGCGCCCCGGGGCCTGAGCAGGGCTGGAGTCGCAGGGCTGGAGCCACTGGAGCCAGAGCTGGGGGTGATTGGCCAGGACCGAGCTGGGGTGCTCGTCCAGGACCAAGCCAGGGGCCAGGCCGGAGGGAGCCGCTCAGCAGAAGCTGGACTGAGCCACGCCAGGCCTCCCTGGAGCCCTCCTCGCATCCCCCTGCTGCAGCTTACCTGCCTGCTGCTTGTTTCAGGCTTCCCACAAACATTTGATTCATGGGAAGCAGGAGAAGGAGGGCGGAGCGTTCACGGGAGGAGGGGGATGTGAGCTGAAGCCGGGGGCCAGGTGGACAGCTGCCCAAGTTTTGTTAAATTTAAAAGCTCTTTTAGAACTGGTTGTCCTGGAACAACCAATTCTATAAGGGCTTCTAAATTTAACAACTGATTCCTGCGAACCGGTGGGAACCAGCTCCAGCTCACCATTGCCTTTAGGTGCAGGAGTGATCAGGGAAGCTGTGCTTGCTGCGCCGGCTCCGCAGCTCCCATTGGCCAGGAACTGTGGCCAGTCGGAGCTACGGGGGCAGTGCCTGCGAACGCAGGGAGCGCACACAGCTGCCTGGCCATGCCTCCGCCTAGGGTCTGGATATGCCAGCCACTTCCAAGAGCAGAGCAGAGCCAGGGCAGGCAGGGATCCTGCTTTAGCCCCACTACACCACCGACCAGAAGCTGCCTTCCCCAGGTCAGACCCCTCCTACACCCTAACGCCCTCCCAGAGACCACACCCATACCCCCTCCTGCACCTGACACCCTACCCCAGCCTGGAGCCCCCTCCCACATCCTGAACCCCTCATTTCTGCCCGCACCCTCCAGCTGGAGCCCACACCTCTATCCCAGCCCAGTGAGGGTGGGGGAGAGCGAGTGATGGGGGGGGCTGGAGTGAGTGGGAGCAGTGCCTCAGAGAAGGGGCAGGGCAGAGCTGGGGCAAGGGTGTTCGGTGTTGTGTAATTAGAAAATTGACAACCCCAGCTATAGTCAGTCTTCATTTTGTTAGGCTGTGCTCCTTGAGCCTCCTCTCATAAGGTAGTTTTTCTATTCCTCTGATCCAATGGGAGTCAAAGACAGAACGCTGACCTGAAGTGGTATGACAATTCCTATATTCATAAGTTCCCACTGATTTTAAGAACAGATTAAATAATGTGCAGGAACATTCACTCCTGGGGCTGATTTGGTGATGGAACTACCGCCCCCCCCGCCCGCCTCCAAGGGTTATGCCAAGAAGGGCTCCATTAATTTACTGCCAGGGCTCCATATACCTCTACCAGTTGTAGCTACACTTCATCTCATTGCAGCGAGGCATTTTCTAGCTAGCTAACCAACTTTCTGAATTGCACTGGCCAATTCTCAACACCGGAGACATGGAGGGCAGACTTCCTGTTTAGTTTTCACTAGCAGACTGAGGGAATTAATCAAGCCCTTTAATCTCTTTATTCCTAATACAAACACAACAGGAAATTCATTCCCTGTGGCCCAAAGTGGGTTGAAGTAGGCCACCCATCATAATGTGCTAGTTGCACAAATTATTCAGCCAAAACTGCAATAGTTAAAGCTTAGGCATGCAATATTCTGAAGTAAATGAAGATACATCTAGTTATGCTAACTGAGGTTTTGGCCTTTGATTTAAAATGGTCATGCTATGAAATCATAGCTGAAGTTTGATTATCCTCATTGCTTGGAAAACCCCAGTTCAGTTTGCATATAGGAAAATTCTGGAGATCTACAGTCTTCATCTGTTGGGAGCCTTTGGGTGCTGAAGCTGCTGATCTCTGCAAGAGCCTAGCTTCCACTCTGCAGCGCTTAGAAACTTCGCTAAATAAAGTCCGCAGCCTCCTGTTCTATCGATAACGTTCAGATAGTCTAGCCTGGTGGCAGTGAACGCTACTATAGACAAATACTTTTTAACACCTACGTCTTCTGCAGCCCAGCACAACTGTGGGAGGTGCTAGGTATGGGCTAGTCCCCTACTGTCTGCAGCTTCCAAAAGCACTGCAAAGCTATAGCATAGCCTATGCTAGGCATGCCCCCCCCCGTCCCCGCTGCCAGATCTTCTGCTTACATGGCAGCGGGCAGAGGCAGTTTTCTTTGCTCTTGGCACCAGCCCTCCAAGCATGTGCTTGGGGCGGCACTTTCTGAGGGGCTGCACTCCGCCCGCCTTTTTTTGTTGTTTTTATTTTTATTTTTTGGCCTGGGGTGGCATTGCCGGGAGCTGGCCCTGTCACAGCCACTCGCCCTGCCAGCGCGGGAGCCGGGATCCGCGCCCCCTTGCCCAGCCCGCTCGGGGAAACGCCGCGCCACCCGGGGGAGACTCAGAGCGGCAGCGGCAGCAGGAGCCTCCTCCCTCCCTCCGCGGCTCTTCACACGTTCCGAGAGCCCCGCTCGCCGCCGCCGCCGAGGAGCCGGGGTCCCCTGGAGCTGAGCCCGGGATGCGGCAGCGGCAAGACGGGCTCCCAGAGTCAGGGCCACCCGGGGTGGGAGCAAGTGGGGCAATTTTCCCCAGGCCCCGCAGGGGCCCCCACGAGTATGCCGGAGGCTCCCCCCCCCCCGTCTTCCCCCATCCCCCGGTGTCTCCGCTGGTAAGGGGCGGGGCTGCGAGCTGCAGCCGGGCGGCGGGAACCCAGGAGCCGCTGAAGACACCACGCCGCTGCAAGGTAAGGGCCGGAGCCGGGTACCCCCCCGACCCCATCCCCCCCAGCCCTGACCCCCAGCTCCGAGCCCGGCCCCTCTGAGCCGGGCACCCCCCGACCCCATCCCCTCCCCCCAGCTCCGAGCCCAGCCCCTCTGAACCGGGCACCCCCCTGACCCCATCCCCCCCACAGCCCTGACCCCCAGCTCCGAGCCCAGCCCCTCTGAACCGGGCACCCCCCCGACCCCATCCCCCCCACAGCCCTGACCCCCAGCTCCGAGCCCAGCCCCTCTGAGCCGGGCACCCCCCGACCCCATCCCCCCCACAGCCCTGACCCCCAGCTCCGAGCCCAGCCCCTCTGAGCCGGGCACCCCCCGACCCCACCCCCCCCAGCCCTGACCCCCAGCTCCGAGCCCAGCCCCTCTGAACCGGGCACCCCCCGACCCCATCCCCCCCACAGCCCTGACCCCCAGCTCCGAGCCCAGCCCCTCTGAGCCGGGCACCCCCCCGACCCCATCCCCCCCCAGCCCTGACCCCCAGCTCCGAGCCCAGCCCCTCTGAGCCGGGCACCCCCCCGACCCCATCCCCCCCCCCAGCCCTGACCCCCAGCTCCGAGCCCGGCCCCTCTGAGCCGGGCACCCCCCGACCCCATCCCCCCCAGCCCTGACCCCCAGCTCCGAGCCCGGCCCCTCTGAGCCGGGCACCCCCCGACCCCATCCCCCCCCCAGCCCTGACCCCCAGCTCCGAGCCCGGCCCCTCTGAGCCGGGCACCCCCCGACCCCATCCCCCCCCCAGCCCTGACCCCCAGCTCCGAGCCCGGCCCCTCTGAGCCGGGCACCCCCCCGACCCCACCCCCCCCAGCCCTGACCCCCAGCTCCGAGCCCGGCCCCTCTGAGCCGGGCACCCCCCGACCCCATCCCCCCCCAGCCCTGACCCCCAGCTCCGAGCCCGGCCCCTCTGAGCCGGGCACCCCCCGACCCCATCCCCCCCCCCAGCCCTAACCCCCAGCTCCGAGCCCGGCCCCTCTGAGCTGGAAACCCCCCCGACCCCACCCCCCCCCCAGCCCTGACCCCCAGCTCCGAGCCCGGCCCCTCTGAGCCGGGCACCCCCCCGACCCCATCCCCCCCCCAGCCCTGACCCCCAGCTCCGAGCCCAGCCCCTCTGAGCCGGGCACCCCCCGACCCCATCCCCCCCCCCAGCTCTGACCCCCAGCTCCGAGCCCAGCCCCTCTGAGCCGGGCACCCCCCCGACCCCATCCCCCCCCCAGCCCTGACCCCCAGCTCCGAGCCCAGCCCCTCTGAGCCGGGCACCCCCTGACCCCATCCCCCCCAGCTCCAAGCCCAGCCCCTCTGAGCCGGGCACCCCCCCGACCCCATCCCCCCCCCAGCCCTGACCCCCAGCTCCGAGCCCAGCCCCTCTGAGCCGGGCACCCCCCCGGCCCCATCCCCCCCCAGCCCTGACCCCCAGCTCCGAGCCCAGCCCCTCTGAGCCGGGCACCCCCCCGACCCCATCCCCCCCCCAGCCCTGACCCCCAGCTCCGAGCCCAGCCCCTCTGAGCCGGGCACCCCCCGACCCCATCCCCCCCCCCCCAGCCCTGACCCCCCAGCTCCGAGCCCAGCCCCTCTGAGCCGGGCACCCCCCAACCCCATCCCCCCCCCCAGCCCTGACCCCCAGCTCCGAGCCCAGCCCCTCCGAGCCGGGTACCCCCCGACCCCATCCCCCCCAGCCCTGACCCCCAGCTCCGAGCCCAGCCCCTCCGAGCCGGGCACCCCCCGACCCCATCCCCCCCCAGCCCTGACCCCCAGCTCCGAGCCCGGCCCCTCTGAGCCGGGGACCCCCCCCGACCCCATCCCCCCCCCCCAGCCCTGACCCCCCAGCTCCGAGCCCGGCCCCTCTGAGCCGGGCACCCCCCGATCCCATCCCCCCCAGCCCTGACCCCCAGCTCCGAGCCCAGCCCCTCTGAGCCGGGCACCCCCCGACCCCATCCCCCCCCCAGCCCTGACCCCCAGCTCCGAGCCCAGCCCCTCTGAGCCGGGCAACCCCCCCGACCCCATCCCCCCCCCCAGCCCTGACCCCCAGCTCCGAGCCCAGCCCCTCTGAGCCGGGCACCCCCACCCGACCCCATCCCCCCCAGCCCTGACCCCCAGCTCCGAGCCCAGCCCCTCTGAGCCGGGCACCCCCCCGACCCCACCCCCCCCCCCCAGCCCTGACCCCCAGCTCCGAGCCCAGCCCCTCTGAGCCGGGCACCCCCCCCGACCCCATCCCCCCCCAGCCCTGACCCCCAGCTCCGAGCCCAGCCCCTCTGAGCCGGGCACCCCCCCCGACCCCATCCCCCCCAGCCCTGACCCCCAGCTCCGAGCCCAGCCCCTCTGAGCCAGGCACCTCTTAGACCCCATACCCCACAGCCCAGACCCCCAAGTCTGAGACCAGTCCCTCTGAGCTGGGCAACCCCCTGACCCCCCCTACAGCCCTGAGCCCCAGTTCCGAGCCCAGCTGCTCTGAGCCAGACACCCCCCAACCCCATCTCCCCACAGCCCTGAGCCCCGCTCCTTTGAGCCGGGCACCCCCAAACCCAGACCCCAGCTCCCTACCCAGCCCTGGGCAACAGCAGCACCACCCCCAGGCAGCGACAGCCCATTGGCACCAACCATCACCATCCCCCAGCAACAGCCCATTATATAATTGCAAATGTATACATACCAGTAAAGCATTTAATGTTTTTAAATAATGTATTTAGTGTATTTTTGAATTTTTACAAATTAATTTTTGAATGTATTTCACTAGTTATTTTTTACGTTTCCAAATACGTTACTATAGTATTGCAACTTTTTTTTATGGAAGGGGCCCCCGAAATTGCTTTGCCCCAGGCCCCCTGAATCCTCTGGGCGGCTCTGCCCAGAGTGTGTGAGGAGCTGGAGAGGGAGGGAAGTGGGATCCCTTGGAGACGAGCCCGGGCTGCGGCAGCAGCGAGAGGGGCTCCCGGAGTGTGTGAGGCAGTGAGCGGCTGGCTGGGCTCGTCGGTGCTGAGCAGGTAGCCCCACAGCCGGAGATCCTTGCCTTCCCGGCACCATGGCTGGGCCAGGACACTATGAGGCTGGAGAGCAGCAGGTCCGGGGGGCTCTCCAGGTCCTCGGCTGCCAGCATGTCGGGGATGAGGGCGGTGAGCATGAACTGATCCACCTCGGCCACCAGCAGTGCCACGAAGCCCAGGGGAGGGGGACTGTGTTCTCCGCACCGCCCTGCAGCCACACCACCACCTGGAAGTACTCCCGCACCACACCGCCCAGCAGCTCCACCCGCATGAGGACAGAGTCGCAGCTGGGCCAGGGCTCGGCTGCCATATGCTGGTAGCGGATCCCAGGTTTGAGGGGGAGCCTAGTGCTGGGGTGGCAGGGGATGTGGGTAGGGGGGAAGTAAGAGCCCAGGGGGTGGGGCGGCAGGGGGTGGGGGAGGGCACTGGTGAGGGGGGGAGCTCAGGACTGGAGAGGGGAAGCCTTTTTTTTGCTTGGAGCGGCAAAAAAATCTAGAGTCGGCCCTGCTGTCCTATCATTTGCCTCCTCGCCTTTGTTCTCTCCTCCTCCTAGACCAGGGATTTAACAGCATGTGGCTGAAGCCACCCAGAATGCCTTCTGCAGTGCCTCCCTGCCAAGCTCTTTGCCTCCTTTAAGAGATGGCAGAGCAGCCATGCAAGAACTGGGCTAAGCCTAAAAGGTGCTCCATCTGCAAGGTAGCTTTAACAGGCTTTACAGAGGGCAAAATAGGTCCTGCCAGTTAGCCTTCCTCCTGTCACATTGCTAGGGAATGGAGCAATTCAGGACCACAAGGCTAAGACCCTAGCAGGATTCCTGGTCCCACCCTGTATCCTGAAACAGGTCCTAACTGCTCTGCGGAGAGAGTCAGTGCTCATGATCAGCTCTGCCCTTTTCCCCAGCCAGGGCCGGCTCTAGCCATTTCGCCGCCCCAAGCATGGCGGCCTGCCGCGGAGGGCGCTCTGCCGCTCGCCGGTCCGCGGCTCCGGTAGACCTTCCGGTAGACCTTCCGGTAGACCTTCCGTCCGTTTCTGCGGACGGTCAGCTGGTCCCGTGGCTCCGGTGGACCTGCCGCAGGCGTTTCTGCAGAGGGTCCGATGGTCCTGTGGCTCTGGTGGAGCTGCCACAGGCGTTTCTGCAGAGGGTCCGATGGTCCTGCGGTTCTGGTGGAGCTGCCGCAGGCTTTTCTGCAGAGGGTCTGATGGTCCTGTGGCTCTGGTGGAGCTTTCGCAGGCGTGTCTGCAGGAGGTCCACCGGAGCTGCGGGACCAGCGGACCGTCCGCAGCCACTCCTGCAGCAGCTCCACCAGAGCCGCCTGCCGCCCTCCCAGCAACCGGCAGAACACCCCCTGTGGCGTGCCACCCCAAGCACAGGCTTGGCGCGCTGTGGCCTGGAGCTGGCCCTGTCCCCAGCTTCAATCAGAAAATGCTGGCAGTTAGTCTTCACCTCCCAACCTTATAGACTCATAGACTCATAGACTCTAGGACTGGAAGGGACCTCGAGAGGTCATCGAGTCCAGTCCCCTGCCCTCATGGCAGGACCAAATACTGTCTAGACCATCCCTAATAGACATTTATCTAACCTACTCTTAAATATCTCCAGAGATGGAGATTCCACAACTTCCCTAGGCAATCTATTTCAGTGTTTAGCTACCCTGACAGTTAGGAACTTTTTCCTAATGTCCAACCTAAATCTCCCTTGCTGCAGTTTAAGGCCATTGCTTCTTGTTCTATCATTGGAGGCTAAGGTGAATAAGTTTTCTCCCTCCTCCTGATGACACCCTTTTAGATACCTGAAAACTGCTATCATGTCCCTCTCAGTCTTCTCTTTTCCAAACTAAACAAACCCAATTCCTTCAGCCTTCCTTCATAGGTCATGTTCTCAAGACCTTTAATCATTCTCGTTGCTCTTCTCTGGACCCTCTCCAGTTTCTCCACATCTTTCTTGAAATGCGGTGCCCAGAACTGGACACAATACTCCAGTTGAGGCCTAACCAGTGCAGAGTAAAGCGGAAGAATGACTTCTCATGTCTTGTTTACAACACACCTGTTAATGCATCCCAGAATCATGTTTGCTTTTTTTGCAACAGTATCACACTGTTGACTCATATTAAGCTTGTGGTCTACTATGACCCCTAGATCTCTTTCTGCCATACTCCTTCCTAGACAGTCTCTTCCCATTCTGTATGTGTGAAACTGATTGTTCCTTCCTAGGTGGAGCACTTTGCATTTATCTTTATTGAAGTTCATCCTGTTTACCTCAGACCATTTCTCCAATTTGTCCAGATCATTTTGAATTTTGACCCTATCCTCCAAAGCAGTTGCAATCCCTCCCAGTTTGGTATCGTCCGCAAACTTAATAAGCGTACTTTCTATGCCAACATCTAAATCGTTGATGAAGATATTGAACAGAACCGGTCCCAAAACAGACCCCTGCGGAACCCCACTTGTTATACCTTTCCAGCAGGATTGGGAGCCATTAACAACTACTCTCTGAGTACGGTTATCCAGCCAGTTATGCACCCACCTTATAGTAGCCCTATCTAAATTGTACTTTCCTAGTTTATCTATAAGAATATCATGCGAGACTGTATCAAATGCCTTACTAAAGTCTAGGTATATCACATCCACCACTTCTCCCTTATCCACAAGGCTCGTTATCCTATCAAAGAACGCTATCAGATTAGTTTGACACGATTTGTTCTTTACAAGTCCATGCTGGCTATTCCCTATCACCTTACCACCTTCCAAGTGTTTGCAAATGATTTCTTTGATTACCTGCTCCATTATCTTCCCTGGCACAGAAGTTAAACTAACTGGTCTGTAGTTTCCTGGGTTGTTTTTATTTCCCTTTTTATAGATGGGCACTATATTTGCCCCCTTCCAGTCTTGGGAAGTGAGAGCCTATAAGGGAGGACTCCAAGGGAGAAATTTCTAGAAGGCTCAAGGCCCAAGCAAAGCTAACCCCAAATACACGCACCCAGGGCATAGCTAAGCTGCCAGGCCTGCAAGGCATGCCAAACAAAAACTAAACAAAAAGGGTCAGAAAAAACAACAAACAAACAAACAAACAAACCCCTCTAAAAGGTATTTGTCCTTTGACTCAGCCCCCCTCCTTCTCCTCTTCTGTGGCAGGAGAGCAAACAACTGGTTTTGAGCAGGACACAGACAAAATTTAACAAAGGTTTTACTCCCTTCAAGAAGTTTGAAACCATATTTAAAAAAGGTTGTATCCATGAGCCAGATCCAACCCGAGCAAGTCCTCAATGACAAATCTCAGAGCAAATGTCTCCCTTCCAAATCCTAGCCTGAGCCAGTGATTCCCCTACATGCATCCTTTGAGAAGGTAATCAGGGAGGAGTGGAAATTTCCTGACAAGGGTAAACACATTAGTGGGCATATTCTCAGATTCTACAAGCTGCAGGAGCAAAGAATGCAGAGACCAATATGTCTTTAAGGCTATACATAAGAAATCTCGCTAGAACCAGCATTTGTGGCAGATGCTTTAATGAGGTTTTCTGCCCTTGCCATGGCATCCAGCTCAGTGGTCAGGAGACACACGACTTCATCTGTGAGGATAGATACTCACTACAGATGAGTCCTGTGTGCCTCTAAATTCATAGGCTCTCTTCTTTGGGGAAAGCTGGATAAGATAGTGGCTGGAAACTCTGCCAAACTTAAACAAACAGTCTTTCCCCTCTCCATTTAGTTCTCTAATAAGGGATTAAAAACTCACTGTCAGATAGAAATACCTTTCATCCTCCTTCCTCACAGAGGTTTTAGAGGTAAGATAACAGATGAGGAAAGGGAAAACCTTGGAATGAAGGAATGACTGGATAATCTAGAGATGCTTCCACAACATCCAAGGGCTCATTATGACACTGAATGAATGGGGTCCACCCAGACCTGAGATCAAGAGGCAGGATTACCCACTTTTCAGATTAATGGTTTGCATCCACCACAGAAAAACAGGTGCAAGAGATAGCTTGAGGTAGTGTTTTTGATGCGCAAGGGCTCCACCCCATCCCTTCTTCATCCACTCTCCCATCACCAGCAACCCTATTGGGGCAAGCTGGTCAAGAACGAGATCTCCCATCACCTGGACATAGGAGTGTGTCTGCTGTGGGTCAGTTCCCCAACACCACCAGTCTCTGGCAACACTTGCACTGCCTTCCAGGTTTCCACAGGTCTTACTCTTTTCAGGCTAATGATAGGCATACTCCAACCCCTGAACCCACTGGGCATCCCCTCTGGAGCATTCAGGCCCTGATCCATTGGCACTCACAGAATTCACAGATCCACTACTCCCAAAGGAATAGTTCACACCAGCTTACCAGATAGGCCTCAGGATCATCACACCACTCAACACACAGCACTTAGCTATGTTTATAGTAAGAACAAGACGTTTATTTAACAAATAGATATTCAAGAAGAAGCAAATAGAAATAGTGGAAACAAATGGCTACATGTAAATTAAAATCACGTGCTTTCATGACATTGTTATGGCATATAGTGCAAAAGCTCACCCCAAAAGCCTTCCAGTGTCTTACAGCCAAGCTTGGCTGTGAGCTTCCACTCATCGGATGTGTTATGCTTGACTCCTCAGCTGAAAGAGCCCCTGTGTCTCTTTGCAAGCTCAGATATATCAAATCAGTCCTTTGCGCTTTATTCATAATCAGAGCACCACCGTCAATTGTTTTTCCCTCTGGGCTCCCTTGCTTGTTCATCTTGCAACCTTTTAATCAGCAGCTGGCTCTGCCCCAGATAGGCTTTATTATGAGACGCACAATTGCACAATACACACTTGATACAAAGAGTGAGAAGCATTTCCTGTCTCCAGGCAGACCAGAATCTGTCCAAGGCTGGTCACCTTGTGGTGACCTGCTTTAATTTCAAAGCTTTAAGAACACTGTTTCCAGTACAGATACATAACTTATTATTACCTGTACATAGATTGTACAATGTTTATGATGAGAATAATAATACAGGCTTTCAGTAAAGACTTTACATGACACCCTTGGGTGAACTAGTATGAAGATATCAGATCCAGGGGATCCCAGTAACCCTTATGCACCCCTGTGCCCTCTGCCGGTTGGCACCAAGACTCACATCACCCATACCTCCACATTCCAGTGTGCCCCTACCAAGACAACCTACTGAGATTTGCTTATGGCATGGATTGCTAACAGTGCCATTCAGTCTTCCATAGTCCCAAGGTATTCACAAAGATGCTGATGATATTCGATACCCAGATCCCAGAGAATTCACCTATTCCTCTTTCTGGAAGGCATCTAAATCAGACTCCTACCCAGACCACTGTACACAGTGCCATGATCCAGGCTCTGAATCTCCTGCAGGAGCACAGATTCATGACAAACATCTGTGGACATTGCCTGGGACTGTCTACCATCTCAGGAAGACAATGACTTGGTCTGGGACCAGTACCGATCTTGCATCCATGCCAGACCATGGTCCCATACTTTCAGCAATAGACCCAACACATCTGATCTGTGATCTCATCCATGGAGTGATCCCTCAGCACAAGAACAGGAGGCCCAGTAGTTGAAGGCACTGAACTACTGTTGGGCTCCTGCTCTTGACTAGCATGGATATCAGGTCCTGAATCTTGTGGAATCTGTCGAATGATAGGGTAGATCTCCACTGCTGACATGTCTATTGCCGCACCCAGATGAATAATTGAAGGAATCATGAAATGTTTCTTGGTATTTGTCATGAATCTGTGCATTTGTAGGAGATCCAGAGCCAAACACCACAGTACTCCAGGTGTTAATCCTCATTATTGTGCTGTTTGCAGGATTCTTTGGCTCCCTGGGGGATCCTTTGGTCCCTCAGAGCAGTCAGACCAATTTTCCCTAAGTGGGACCTACCACTGGTGTTGAAAGCCCCAACCATCCATCCCTTTGAACCTCTGACATTTGTATCACAATTTTACCTCTCTGTCAAAACCTGTTTTCTGGTCACCATCATGTCCACAGCCTTATCCATGCAGGAACCTTACTGTATGTTCAATGATGTCAAGGTGGTGCAGAAATGTTCCTGCCTAAAGTAAACTATCCTTTTCATGCCTAACAGCAGATTGTCCATCTTTCAGTCTGTCCAAAGTCACAGCGACTCAATGGGAAGATATGGCACCCCTTGGCTGTCAGATAAGTACCAAAGGTTTATATCAAGTGTCCAGAATTCACAAAGAGATCAGGCTCTCTGTTCATTTCCTTTCATCCAAGGTGTCAAGGACTTAGAGTATGTTAGCCAGATGGATTGGACTATGTATTGTTGAGGCATTCAAGGCATCCAGAAGGAATCAAGATCCATGCCACAAGATCTATGGCAACATTGTGGGCTGAAAGAGCATGTTGTTTCACTGAAGAAAACTGCAGAGCAGTGACACGGATATTGACTAACACCTTTATTAGACTCTGTCTTCTGTCTTTCACAGAAGCCTCCTTTGGCAGGAGGGTTCTTGTATGTGGTGGTTCAATAATAACCTTGCTGTTACTAATAATCTTGCCATTAATTATTTTTTTTACACTGCTTCGGATTGAATCTACTGGCAGTAGGCTGGCAAAGGGAGCATGGCTAGAGCAAGCTATTCTATAGCTTTGAATTGCCTCCAGAAGCTGCAGATAGAAGGGGAATAGCCCATTGTGGAAGATGCTGGTAGAAGAATGAAAATGATTGGGAAAGAAAATTTCCATTCTTGTTAATATTACCATGCGCACTGTTAGAAACCAAAGTGGGCATATTAGACCTTGTAACCCAGACTAGCTACAAACAAAGTTATTTTTCATTCACATTGTAATTACAGTGTACTTACCACACTGACTTTGGTGGTAGGGAATGCATAAAAAACCCTGCCTTGTTACTCTCCAAAACTGAACATGAATCCAATATTTAAAGGCAAGTCAGTATTTGGAACCGACTGTGTTTGATAAATTAGAGTACCTGAGTACATGCATCAGTACTTGGAAAACAGTAATGTTATGGATTATCCCTGTATGTTGTAATCCATTCCTGACTTTCCTATGCATTGGTGCCTGTTCTCAATACTGGATGTGCTTTTACTGGGAAAAATTGCAATTTCTGGAACCAAGAAAAGTTGCCATTCAAGTTCACAGATACTCTTTGCATGAAAGACCCAAATATTAAGAGTTCCTAGGATAATATAAAATGATTTCCATATTTATCAAATTCCTAGTGCAAAATAATTATAACACTCATGAAATAACCTCCTTCTGGCCAATCTGTTAATTTATCAACATTGCTGAAAATACAATTAGAATTCCCTTAGGCCATTGTTACAATTTTATAGAAAGCACAGTTAACATGGGATGAATATTGGGATCTGAAACCAAAATGTCTCCTACTTGATATGAACAGTATTTCACAGATTTGGGGCTACAAGATAGAGCCTTTCATGCCTTGCAAACTGAGTTCACATTAACTTCCAGCACTTTTCTTTAGAGGTTTTATTTCTGACTGCTGAAGGATGTGCATGAAGCTTTGCCTAAATTTTGTTACTATTCACTGTGCACTGAAATGTCACAAATGATTGCATCGAGGAAGAGGAAAATGCTTTGTAAATAGCCAGATAAAGCACTTAGTGCAGATATAGATGCTCTTATGCATGTCTGACATCCTTCTTGTTTTTAGGATGTTTTCAGATACTTGCAGACAGAATATAAAGCAGTTCAAGTAGGAACTTGACCTTTGTTCATGTCTCTAAAAAGCAGTAGATGCAGTGTCAGTAGATAGCAAGTTCCTTGTGAGATTGACTATGTAATCTTGGATGTCTGTATAACACTGAGCACATTGGTAGCACTCAATCAATACATAGTAAGCTTTCACTGTTGCAATATTATTTCCCTATTATGCTCCCACTTAGCGCAAGAGAATATAAAATGTGTTGTGCATGTCTGAATATACAGTTCTAGATCCTCCACCAAGGCCAAGGAGTGCATGGCACAACGCAGGGAGGGGAGAGTAAAGGTGCCTGCCCACTGGTTTGGTTCCCAGGGGTAAGTTAGAGTATTCTGAGGGCAGTTCTAAATTAAACCAGCTTCCAATAGTCCCAAAAGGCTATGGCAGCAACCAGGGATCACTAGGGCACATGGAAGTTCCAGTGATGGTCATAGTAAGTGGGGAATGGAGTACAAGTAATTGAATTAAAGTCCTTGCCTTGAACTCCCACAGGCTAAAGTCAGCCCTTGCCCCTGGTTTTACTTCCCTCTTGGGTAGTGTCAAGAGGGGAAGACTCGCATCCAGACCCCTCTCAGTAGAGGTTTCTTCTGCTGTTGCAAAACGATTCTTCTTCAGGAACTGGCTTCCCTCTTGTCTCCCTCCTGCCTGGGGCTACTGGAGCTTCTTTTATTTTGGTCCTTTCCCTAGGAGCATGCTGGCCAGTAGAATCATAGAACCATAGGATTAGAAAGGACTGCAAGGGTCATCTAATCTAACCCTCAGCCAAGATGCCTGAGGAGCAGAGTCTTCCAGGCTCAATACTGCTCCAGCCCTTCCCTTCGCCTTAGTGTAGGATCTGAAAACCTTATCCGAGGGACCAATACAATATAGCTCAGCTGTGCTCTGAAAAGGTATCACACCCAGAAATTACATGGGATATGAATTTTAGGCCTGGTCTACACCGGGAGAGAGGGATCAATCTAAATTATGCAACTTCAGCTATGTTATTCACATAGCTGGAGGCTATGTACTTAGACTTACTCACTGCGGTGTCTTCACTGCAGTGAGTTGACTGCTGTCACTCTCCCGTTGACTCTGCCTGCATCTTTCACAGCGGTGGAGTATAGGAGTCAATGGGAGAGCGCTCGGGGGTCGATTTATCGTGTCTAGATTAGACGTGATAAAGCAACCCCCGCTGGATTGATCACTGCCCGCTGATCCAGCGGGTAGTGTACAAATTCCCGTAGAAAGTCAATGAGCAATGATAGAAGTGCATTAAAATGTATAAAAAGGGATATAATTGACTTTATATATTTACAGCAGCAAATTAATCAGCATAATCAATTCACAAATGAGTTTGTTACATTTATTATAATAATAGTTATCTCTGTGGTCGGGCAAACAAAGTTGGCCAAATACAAGCATGTCATGTTTTACTCTTGAATCGCTTTTTCACTCTATGGCAACAAAGAATTACCTTGACCAATTGCACCCCTAAATAATGATACTCTTTAAATGAGATTATTAGACTGATTTACATTGGAAAGACAGGATCATGCATAACACACTAGGAGGTGTGTTGAGATTACATGAATTCACCCAAATAACGCTGATTTAAAAATAATAAAAAAAAATTGGAGATATCCTATCTCCTAAAACTGGAAGGGACAAGGTCATTGAGTCAAGCCCCTTGCCTTCACTAGCAGGACCAAGTACTGATTTTTGCCCCAGATCCCTAAGTGGCCCCTCAAGGATTGAACTCACAACCCTGGGTTTAGCAGGCCAGTGCTCAAACCACTGAGCTATCTCTACCCTGATGTGCTATGTTCATGAATTTCCACAAAGTTAAATGTATAGTAGTTTTAGTAAATGAAATGAAAAGGCAATAAATTCTAAGATTTTGCATTTAGTTATTTTTGAAAGAAAAATACAAAAAGCAACGTATCAATACAAAGTTATCTGCTCTGTCAATAGCTCTAGAAATAGAATGAAGTGGACTGAAATTACATTATTTCAGACTAATCTTTTTAAAAATATTTTCTTCTTCTTTCCTGACTCAGAAGATGCTTCACTCAGAAAACACTTAAGTTAAATCTAAAGTTTGGCAAACTATACAGAACTTCACCACACTACATGGCTGTATTCATGTGGTTGAGTTAGTGTGATTTTATCACACCTAATTTTCCAGCAGATTAACATGCAGCATTTATATATATATATAAAATGGAAAGTGGAATGAAATGATGATATGGGAGATGAAGCACCATCCAATTGAAAGTGTACAAGAACTAGAAAATCTACAAACTGTGGCTAATCCCAACACGCATCAAAACGTGTATACCTGCAGTGGCGTTAGGCAGCCATACTGCATTGTCAATCCTTGCAGTACTTCTGGGAATGAAGTCAAAATGCAAGCCAATCAGTGGTTCTGACATGACAGTGTCATTCCTGGATATACTGCCTTTGGGCATGGGATTTACCGGGAGCACATCAAACACACAGTGACACCCACCACTGTTCAGAATGGAGTACCAAAATAATTACCTATGTAGTGGGTCACAGAACACCACCTGTATCTAAATGCGCCCACATTTTAAAGTTCATCTAATTTAACTTCTTTTCAGTTGGCCTCATTAACAAGTGCATGCAGTATGGAATCAAGGCAACTACAGTAAGAGGTATGGCTGCACTTTTACAAAAAGAAAGAACATAAAACAAATACTCAGTATGCGTGGGTAACTTGATAAAATCAAACAGCTGCAAGGTAACTAAAGAAGCAGCTATGCACAGTAGTCTGAAACTCATCTTATATCCATTTGTACCTTTACAGCTCATGATGAACATTTCAGAATTAATGCCAAGACCTAACCCAAAGAGTGCACCTAAATTTCTCACCAGTCCAGCGAATGGAGTTGTGTCAATGTTTATCCAGTCTGGATTGGCACACCATTTCTTTGCCTTTGGAACGGACCATAGAAGATCAACATCAATAAGTTTGAGAAGCAGGTAAAAGCCAAGAGCAAAGATGAATAGAAACAAATTTGTCTTGATATACGTTCCCAAGTTCGCTGTCTGGATAGCAGGGGTATGTTCAAATGCTTCAGCAACAAGCATTCCTGTGAATTAGAAGTGCAATATTAGGCTGGGCACTGTGCTCTTGGATATTGAAAAAGAAATTGCTTTCCAAGGCCTACTTCTAAAAAGCAGAATTAAACCTCTTAAAGAAAGAGAATATGTATGGTTTTTCCACTATTATAGTACACCCCAAAACCTCATTTTTCTCCAAAACTGCCAAGTCAAAATAATGGGTCTACCTCGTTACTTAAAATGCCAAGAGCCACAGTTTCAGAAGAGACATGTAGTTTTTCACTAATGAACCCAGACAGGCCAGTCTCTGTCTCTCTCCTTTTTCATACTCTTCAGATGCTACCCCACCAGTAGAGAGGGATGCAGATTGCAACTCCCTACTCTCACGGGTGAATCAAGCCTATCTATGCTCTTAGTCCTTTTCTCTTTTTGAATATTGGAGGGGGAGATGTTTTTCATCTCTCTCCCTTTCCTCATTCACCCCCTTCTTGGCTATGAAGAGGAACAGAGATGGACCCCAGTAGCTTCAAACCATTGGCTCAGCGCTATACATGCTGATTTGCACATGGAAAGTAGCATAGGGAGTTCCCCTGGAATTAATGTGCCAATCATTCTGAGATCAGACAGTGACTAAGGGAAGCATTTTCAAAAGTACCATATCCCATTTTTACAACTGAGCTGGGGCTTAGGAGCCTAGGCCTCATAGGAAATCAACAGGACTCAGGCTTCCAGGTGTCTATGTTCTTTTAAAAAAAAGGGGACTAGGCTCCTAAAACACTTTTGTGCTTTTGAAAATGTTACCCAAAGGCTGTATTATACTAAGATTGTAGGCTCCTGGGGGCAGGGGCCATCTTTTTATCCTGTGTTTGTACAGCACCTAGCACAATGGGCTTCTGGTCCATAACTAGGGCTTCTACATGCCATAGTAATACAAATACGTAATAAATAATAATAATAACAATATATTCAAACCTGTAGTCTCCCCAGAAATCACATGCAGCTCTAGAGAGACAGCATAAAAAGCCCTTTGAATGCCTATGACTTGTTTTTAAACTTAAAACAAATGTTCAGATAATATATTTATGTTGCAAAGAGTAAGAATAAGCATATTACCACCAATTACTCCAAGAATAACTTGATGTGGGAAATGTGTGGCTATGAATACTCTAGAGACACACACACTGATCTGAATAATCCAAAACACACTCCAGAGGAATGACCAGGTAAGTCTATGAAAGAAAAAGAAATTGTATATATGAAATTTAAAAAATCCAAAATGTTGTATTTCATTGTGCATCATTCAACTGGGTCCCATATTTTTAGCAGATAGAGGTACAAATTCAACAGTGTAGAGACAGATGATCAAAACCTGGAGCCAGATACTGAAATAAAGCAGTTAGAATAATGGTATGATCTTGCAAACCCATTTACTTTAATGGAATTTTACCTGATTAAAGACTGCAGGATCAGACACTAATACTTTAGGATCTAAGATCAGATGCTTTGTTTTTGCTGTAAGATATCAATTGAAAGCTAAAGTGTCCAATGTATTTTTCCATGTGTTTATCATCATGAAGGCATAATTAAACTCATGATCCATGCAATCGAATAACAATCCTTTCAATAGTGGTAAAATATCCAGCCAGTCATAAGCTTTTACACAGAACTGAGTAACATGCTGTCTGTGCCAATATTATGAGTATTTTCTTTAGAATAAAATATGAATGACCATTCCCAAAGAGGTAAATTTAATGCACTAACCAGTAGATCAGACAAAGAAAGGCACTGAATATAAATCAAGATTGCCAACGTTATTGACCTGGCCCACTCCTGTAGTGTTTAAAGGAGACAGGTTCAGATCTGTGTTAATGCAATGGCAGCAAGTTAATTAGATGTCACTCTAAAGAAAAATACAAACCTCCTCTATATTCTAATTCAGCAGTTCTCAAACTTCATTGCACCACGACCCCCTTCTGACAATAAAAATTACTGTGTGACCCCTAAGAGGGGGGGACCAAAGCCTGAGCCCACCCAAGCGGGGGGGACAAAGCCTGAACATCATCACCCCAAGTGGGCGAGCTGGCCAAAGCTGAAGTCCTGGGCGAGGGATCTGTAACCTGAGCCCAGGCGCCTAGTATTGAAGATCTTAGGCTTCAGCTTCGGCCCGAGTGGTAGGGCGTGGGCCCTGGCGACCCTATTAAAACGGGGTCACAACCCACTTTGGGGTCACAACCCACAGTTTGAGAACAGCTAGTCTAATTCTTTGTCCAAAACTTGTAAGAATGAAGACATGTTAACAATTTAAAAGTGAAGTGGCCCAAAAATGAATTACAAATATTTGCTATAATAATGTTTATCTAAACTAAATATATAAATCCATCAAAATAAAGGTTTCAGAATATCAGAAACTGACTGACCTGTGCAGTGTAATTGCAGATTCATCTTTCCACCTCATCGTGTAGCTAAGTGCTGCTGTTACCATTACATACCAGACACAAGAAGAGCCCATGGCATGGCCAGATGGGCTTCCTGTTAAAAGAAAAAAAGGAATATTTTAACTTAAAAATCATTAGTACAAGTTTGGAATATAGAAAAAGAATCATCAGTTATTCAAACAATCAATGAGCCCAAAACAGTAAAAACTAAAAAACCTAAAGGAACCTTATGGTGGATTGTGGCATGTCAAGTACAAAACACAGACATTGATTAGATGAATATTGGGAAGGCAGCCTATCCTTACAATTACCTAAGGGAAGTCATTTTATGTTAGTCTGATAGTTTCTTTAGGATAGAAAGAAAAAGCACTTTGTATTATAGTGCCGATATGAACAGAGCCACAAAGTGTACAGACAGAACAAGGAGTCTTGTGACAGCTTAAAGATTAACACATTTATTAGAGCATAAGCTTTTGTGGGCTTATGGTCTAATAAATGTGTTAGTCTTTAAGGTACCACAAGACTCCTTGTTGTTTTTGCTGAAACAGACTAACACGGCTGCCATCTGAAAAATATACAGAATACAGCTTAGATGGAAGACAGGTGTACACTGAAATATCGGAAAAGCAGGGAATGATCTCCTTGTATCAATAAATTGTAAAATATGCTAGGGCAATTTCAGACTTCAGATAGCCCTTCCAAATTGTCATTTTGTCCATTTCCTCAGTTAGGAAGCTATATTTTCTGTAGATCCTCAAAAGGGGAAGGGGGGAAAGTCTTTTCTATTATGTTGGAAGAAAGGGGCTTATTTATGTTCAGTTTGACACAATACCCAAAGTGTTGAAAATTGAATGAAAATTGGTATGGGAAAAGATTTCAATAGATCCCTTCTCATGAAATAATGTTGTAACATTTTGGAATTAATTAACAGTACTGTATAGCAGTGCAACAAATGGACTCAATATAAACAAATGTCTGCATATTGAATGCTTTATTATTTCATAGAATCATAGGGTTGGAAGGGACCTCAAGAGGTCATCTAGTCCAACCTCCTGCTCAAAGCAGGACCAATCCCTAGATTTTTACCCCAGTTCCCCAAATGGCTCCCTCAAGGATTGAAGTGAAGTCACAACCCTGGGTTTAGCAGGCCAATGCTCAAACCTTACCCAAATTTAACAGAAGCCATTTTCAAGCATACTGAAGGCAGTGTGGAGATGCAGAGGATTTCATCCACATCTTGTGGCGCTGACCAAAGATCTAATCCCAGTGGAATGCTGCTAGTGAAGTAATTCATAAAATTACTATGGCAGTTCTCTCTGCACATACCAGGGGTTAGATTCTTGGCTTCATCAGATTTACATTTGGTGGAGGGAGGTTATGGCTCCCCAGTTCTCACTGGTCCTCAGCCCTGGTGCAGGCTTGAGTAGTGCAGAGGCTACTGCCTAAAGGTGTCTCTAGCACGTGTCAGCTCAGAATGCTTCCCCAAATCCATGCACCCATTTAGTATAACTGGAGTGCAGTGTGCTCCAGCCACTTCCGCGCCTCACATCACTACCTCTAACACACCCTTTCCCAGTCTCAGCATGCCCTTCCAGCTAGGGGCTGCAGAAATAGCTTAGAGCTGGCTATGCTGGCTCTAACCCCTCTGGGGATTCCATTATGCCACAGGAAAACTCAGATAGGGGAGATTCAGACATGGCAGATAATCTGACTTTGTATGTGTTAAGATGATGCAACGTGGCTTCTTGTGCAGTTAGAAGGGTAGAAAAGTTTGTAGGGCTTATTTGGTAGGCAGTGGAAATCATTTTTTTCACTTGAGAAAATGTTCTGACCAATTCCTAGTTCACAAAGGTATGGGATATCTTGGTAAGGTAGAAAATGGCATCTAAGAAGGAAAATTACATTGATTTCTGTGCCACCTACACACCTTTTCTGGACTTGGCTAGAAGATTCTTGATCATGATTCCTTCATTCCTTCTTTTTTTCAAAAGGTACTTGCATGGCACTTTCCACATATTAGAATTCATTTTATTGGTTAAACCAACTTATGATCTCATATTTCAGTGTTTGAAAACACTTTTTACTTGCTATTGTTAGTCTTTTCATCTTAAAGTATTTATCATACCCCATATGCAATGTGTTTATGAGAGATAGGCCTAAATTCCAAAATTTAGACCCACATTTTGAAACTCCACCAATATTTGTGAGAGGGTTGGTTTGGGGGGTTTGGTTCAGCTCATTGGAGCCAGCTGCGAAATTCAGATCTAGATCCAAATTCAAATTCCAGAACCTCTATCCCAAAGTTTGAGATTGTCCAGATACAGGTTTTTAGTTCAAGCTATCTGCAGTCCTTATGTTGTTCACTATTTTATCTACTTTGCTCATTTAAATATTCATGTCAGAGTACATCTGCTGCTCTAGTCTTCTCATTTAAACTACATATTTAAACGTTTTAAATAACACATTTGGAAAAGGCCATACTGAATAAAATAAAAATGAGTTCTTCTTAAACAGGAAGAAACAGGATTTTTGTTCCAATGAATCATGGAAACACACTAACTGGTATGTAAGCAAGGTCTCAATATTGCAAGAGTCTGAGTGCCCTCAATTCTGAAGTTACTTGAAAGGAGCTGAGGGAGGCTCTTAGCACCTTGGGTTGGGTCCCAAGTGATTTAATGATCAGGTGAGACAGAGAACAACCCTAACAGCTGATAGCAGGTCCATGCATAAAGTAGTAAACAAACTGTCAGTTAGAAAAGCTCAAGTCTCTTCTTCAAAATTAGAGTAAAGTATGACGCAGCATCTTGCTAACAGAGAAGGGGAAAATGCAGCATTTTTATCCATATGAGAGCCTGTAAAATCACAAAGCACATTAATAACAATTACTGCACATTTCTCATATATTGGGGAAAAAAATCCATTTCACAAGAGCCATAATTAAAGCTGTATAAACATGTCAAATCCAGTATAGAGTTGGAATGTCTGAGCTTAATTTGCTTAATTTCAAACTTCATGGATTTGAAAGTTCATTTGAGACTTGAGCAGTATTGGATTTACATTCCACTTAAGAAAGAGGTAAAAACAGAAGCAGAAAGGGTGCTCAGTGAAACACTACAATGAATATATCACACATATAGTGTATTCTCGTGTGCCAGCCTATAGCTTTGACAGGAGTGGGGTGTTCTATCCTGAACAGATAACTCAGGCTTCCCTTTAGTTAGAACATAGGTGGTTGTTGTTTGTTTGTTTGTTTAAACTAAATAGCTTCTGGGAGGAAGAGAATAGAGGGATTAGGGGATTAAATATCAGAGCAGTGATCACAAATTTGTTTTACTTTTGTGACCCTAAAAATTGCTGCAGTAGCTCAGAAATCCTCAAACTCCATAAGAGTCACCTGTTCTAATCTGGAGTGCTCTTGGGCAATATGTACTTGAATATATGCTTAGATATCAAAATATTTCACTTGTTCATTTGATGTGCTGAACAGGACAAATCTAGGGCATCTACTTACCTTCAATAAATCTCTGTGGACCTCTTCTCTGCAAGTTGGTGTAACTTGCAGCAGAACTGCCTCCAAGAATGACTTCACAACAAAGGTGATCCAGCATTTCTGGGTCTGTAAAGTAATTATTGGAAGGACAGTCCTCCAGCATTGCTACCTGTAATAACTATCATTTTTAAAGTAATGCCTTTCATAGGTTAAAGACATTGAAACAAAAGTTCTTACCAATACGCAGACCAGGTAGTCTCAGCTCTTAACACATCTAATGTTCAGGTTCTCTGTTACATTTCTACTGAAATATTTTTATGCTCAGGTGCCTGCATACTGTACTTTATTTTTAGCAGATATATCAATTTACAGTATAATCACTATCACTGACTGCTACTTGCTGAAGTAATACTTACAATATGTGCAACACTGAAGCCACAAACATTCCTTACCTGGCCCAGTTTCACATGTTATAGGAAATTGTTCAAGACATGGGCTCGATTGATTGGGATAGATCATTGTTTCTTGGACCCACCAATATGGACGATGACCAAATAAAATCCTAACAAAAAAGAGAACAGTAAATACTATACAAATACAATAAAAAGATCTCTGAGTAGAAAGGTCCAAACAATGTAGAAAGGATAATTCACCTTATGCTATACATGAACATTTTTATTGTTAGAATAATCATACAAATGCTCATTTGTGTTCTTCTTCGCTTACCAAAATGTCACTGTAAACACACATTCTCATTTTGTTAAACCTGAATTTTGAAACACATTTTCAAAATATTTTATATTTAAAAGGCAAAACTACATAGGTAAATCTACAGGTTACAGGAAGTACTATAATCTTGAGGCAGCTAAAAACTTGCATTACAAAAATACAAAGTTTTAAAAGAAACACAACTTCTTACCATTTAAATATGAGGTTGAACCAATCTCCAATGACTGCCACCCATATCATTTTAGTACCAACCACTTGGTTAAGTTGGAACCAAAGAGGAAAATATATTAAAAATATATTCCGGGGATCTCCTACTTGTGACATGAAATTTAGAAAATCCTGGTAAGACCTGTAATCCTTCTGTAAATGCTGAATTATAAGCACACCGTTACTATGAAGGAGATCCATCTTTATTGGTTACACTATACTAAAAGGAAAGTTCCTGTAATGTTTAGTTCCTAATGGCAAAATTAGAACCATGAAAGGAGAGCTATTAAAAATGAGAGACAATGACTAACATTGCTTTTATATTGTACCAGAGTGGGGTGTCTGGCCATTCCTGAAACATGTGACTTTCCACATCTATGAGGAGACACGTGGGTCTGTTAGTGCTGGAAAGCTTTTCTGTTTGCAATTTTTAATTGGAGGAAAAGAGGTGAAGTATATGCTGATCAGCAGCAAATCATGGGGAAAGTTTTATGGCAACACAATGACTGTCTTATGCAACCCTTTGTATGAACAGTCGGAAAATGTTTGCTTGAATTTTAACACAGTTCATTTCTCTGAAGGATGGACACTAGTAATTTGTATGCTTGATTAAGTGTTGCCCTTATAAAGACTAGAAAGAATTCATGATTAATTAGTCTTAGCAGAAGAGTCATTAAATTTGTGCATTTTAATTTGAAATAGAATGTGGCTATATTGCTGTATTTATTAGCACGGCACATGTTTTAAATTGTAATTAAATCCAAACAGCAGACATAAATTAAAAAAAGAATTTTAAATGACAGATTGTTTTCTAAAGTGATAACTTTCCCCTAAGAGTTGAAAAAATAATTATTTATTTCCTTTACACAAGATACCACGTTAACTGAGGACACATTGAGGATGGATTTGTTCAGTATGAATTAACACAGAATAATGATGGAATTGACTGGAGTGATTCAGAGGATAAAGCAGGGGCTATGCAGTCTACTCTGCCAAGGCAACTCAAGCCTAACCTTCTGCATCCTTAAATTATTTTGCATAGTCTAATATGAATGCGATAAAGGAATAGTAGATCTTAAACAAGTAATATTTTGCAGAAGCTGGTTTTTAATGTTTAAATATATACTTTCTTTGAGGAAACAAAAAGTGGACCTGAACCAAAACTCTAGCTCTGACCTATGTACCTAATGAATAGGCAGAACTAAAGGCCCAATCCAATGCCCACTGAAATCAATAATAGAAAGACTCTCATTAATGTCAAAGAGCATTGGTTTGGCCCCTAAGGGTATGCTTATACTGCAATAAAAGATTCACAGCACAGCTGCAACTGGTTCGGGGGCTATTAAATTGCAGTTTAGACATTTGGGCTCAGGCTAGAGCAGCGGTTCTCAAACTGTGGGTCGGGATCTCAAAGTGGGTCGCGATCCAATTTCAATGGGGTCACCAGGACTGGCTTAGACTTAGCCCCCGCTCCTAGTGTTGTGTAATCATTTTTATTGTCAGAAGGGGGTCGCGGTGCAATGAAGTTTGAGAACTGCTGGGCTAGAGTCCAGGTTCAGAAACTCAGGGCCACGGGTTTTTTTTAATCATAGTGTAGACATATCCTAAAATGGCAGATCTCAATATTCCCAAACATGGAGAATAAGGTGGGGTTGAAATCTGGGTCTAAATCAAAGTTCAAGGTGCTTGGATTCAGTCCTTTCTAGAAAGAAGTTCAAGCTGTGACTTCAAATCCAAGTTTATGATTTGGATATAGGACTTTGGTTCAGCCCCATCTCTAATTTAAAAAAAATAAATGTAATATCTTTCTTCACTAGAGACATATTTAGGGTATTTAAGACATTTATTTTAAAAATTTCCTAAACTGATGACTAGTTCTTTGAGGTTTTGGGTTATTTTTCAAGTGAATTAGTATTGTTGAAATTGATATCCCTAAAGAACTAAAGAAAGGTCCAGCAGGGGCACAGTAGAGCAGCCTTTCCACACTGCCCTGCCACTGTGCCTCAGCCATACTCTGAGGGACCACTTCGAGAATGAGAGCACATCACACTTCATAGCCACTGAGTTCTTGATCTTTCTGTGTAGACTGCCCGCAGGTGCCAATTAATGCCAACTAAGGTGACTAAGGAAGGACTTTTGGGGATCTGGTCCCCTGTCTACTATACAGAAACCACCAATTGATTTACTTTCAGTCATTTACCAATCCCGGTTGGATTCAGAAGTGAAACTTGACTCATCGAGCCTCCCCTTACCAGCTCTTTTTATGCAATACCAGTCCCACCTAAGATTGCCCAGCACTTCCCATTATAAGACCCTGTTTTCAATTGCTTATAAATTTGTCAAATCTGAAATTTTCCATGCTGGGTGTCTGCCTCTGGCTGAATTTCTTTTTGGAAAATTTCAGCTAAAATGGTCCCACCATTTCTGAGAACAAGACTAGGGGAAAATACATTGTTTTACCCATATTAAAAATGCTGGTGATGTTCTGTTTGAAAAGCTCTAGCTACCCCATGCTTTGAAGAAGGGACTTGAAATTCAGCAGGAGGGGGCCTTGGTGTCAGGGATATTCCTTTTGCCATCTCTGTAAAAATCCAACCAAATCTGGCCAAGTTATAAGGCTTTTGAAAAACTGTTCTTCACACATGCTCAGTAGAGACTTCTTAGATTCTGTACACACCGAGCATGCTACAGCTCAGCATGGAGCAGGACTTTACCTGTAATTGCAACTCTGGCCTGCTGCAAACTGTGCCAGGTCTGGGCACTGAATAGAGAGCAGGGGACCTGTGTCTCTCCTGCTCTTTTCTACTGTACCTCAATAACCTCCTCCTCCCCACGCTTGGTTCAGGCAACAAAAGAGGAGGAAGCTGCTGCATTCGAATGCAGAAGGAAGAAACAGAAAACCTACTGGGAAGGTGGGGGAAGTAGATTGGGAGAAGGAGCCTTGGGGTAGGGGGAGGGCTGGAGCCTAATTAGGTGATGAGGGAAACTGGGACTTGGAGTTTAGATGGTAGTGGGACTGGCTGAGCAAGGAGACTGGGAAAATTAGGTGGGCAAAGATTGGATGATGAGCCCAGTAAGGGAGACTGGGACTGGGATCCAGTGGGGACAAAGAATGTGGGATAGGAAGGCATGACCAGAGGCAGGATGTGGGAGAGAACACATCAGAGGAGGCGCCAGGATGGGGAAACTAGGAATAGCTGGGCAAGGAGACTAGTACTGGATGGGGAGTCTGGAGAGGTGAGACTAGAAATTCCTTGTCTAGAAGACTGTGACTCGGATGCAAAGCCTGAGAAGTGGAGAGTGGAACTGGCTAGATGAGGAAAATGGGGCAGAAGTCATGCTGGGGTGGGGGAGACGGGCAGAAGATTCTGTGCCTACTAGAGCACACTCCCCTCCAGAGCCTAGAATGAAACTCAAAATCACCATTCTTCTTCTGCCAGCAAATATCTGTAAAACCCAAAAGCAGAGTGTCCTTGCCTCCTCTACTTCTGGTCCATAGAGAGGATAACAACCTTCTATTGCTATCAGTTATTCCATTAGCTCAAGCAGCAGAGGTCTGTGAGCTGGATCTAAAGGTTCCAACCCTGCTAAAATCCATCTGGGTGTCAGTATGATGCCACATGATGGAATTTCTGGTTTTTTTTTTTCAGTTTGCTTTTAAAAAATGACACACAACAGAACTATTTTAAAAGAACATTATTAAGGTTCGAAGTCAAGCACTCAGAAGTTAGAAAATACCAAAATTAAGGTTGCCTGTGCAACTTTAATTCACCCTCCTTTCATGTATACATTATAATTAGAGCTGGTTCAAACTTTTTCCAATTAAATGTTTTTTCCATTGCAAAATGCCATTTCATCAAAATCAAAACGTTCTGCAGGAACATGCTGATTTCGACATTTTAAAAATAAAATTGAAAAAAATCTGAAAAATAGCAAATTGACCTTAATGGAACAAAATATTTTGATTTTTTGATTTGAAATGACTTTTTATTTAAAATGAATCAGGCTTGTCTAATGATGGTGGTTGTCTGTAGGACCCCTGATTCATTTGTTGCAGAAGTTAGAAGTTGTGTAGGGAATGAGGCAGGGAATTGCATGAAAGAAAAGGACAGTCTGATGATTAAGGCAGTAGAATGCTGCCATGGAGGTTGGGATTCTGTCTCTGCCATGGATTGGGTGACCAGATAGCAAGTGTGAAAATTAGGACGGGGCTGGGGGGTAATAGACACCTATATAAGACAAAGCCCCAAATACCAGGACTATCCTTATACAATCAGGACAGCTGGTCACCCTAGCCACGTAGTTCCTGTGTGATGCTAGTCAAGTCACTTAAAACAAACTTTTCATAGGAGGTCACTAATTTTTGTTCTTCATTTAATGGGTACCTGACTTTAAAGCCTTGGCTTGATTTGCAGTAGTGCTCACAGCTGCAACTGAAATCAATGGGAGCTGGACTTTGAATATATAAAGTGCTATACAATACTAAGGACTCCAAAAAATCAGGTCCTAGGCATCTCAAATGGGGTCCAAAAATTTATTGATACTTTTGACCTTAATCTGTCTGTGCCTCAGTTCCCCATCTGTAAAATGGAGATAATAATACCCACTTGAGCTCACAGAAACATTGTGAAGAGAAATTGTTTGTTTGCGAAGCACTCAGCTACTACATTGATGAGTGCCGTAGAAAAGGAAGTTTGAGCATTGGCCTGCTAAACCCAGGGTTGTGAATTCAATCCTTGAGAGGGCCATTTAGGGACTGGGGCAAAAATCTATCTGGGGATTGGTCCTGCTTTGAGCAGGGGGTTGGACTAGATGACCTCCTGAGATCCTTTCCAACCCTGATATTCTATGATTAATGAATTAATAATTTTGTGTTCTGAGCTGGTTAGAAGACTGTGCAGTAAAAAGGCCTGGGGCCACACACTGAGCAATGAGGAGAAAACAAAATATTTAATAGATGCTCATTAAGCGAGCACTGTCCATCCTATGTGCTGTATGAGTCAGGCACTCTTTGGAAACAGTAGCCTGTGACCATGTAATTAAAGCCTGCATCATAATGAATAAGCACGAAGGGGCTGAATTAAGGTTGCACAAGCAACCTTAATTCTGGTATTTGCTAAATTTTTAGTGTTTGATTGTTAAAAGAACATTATGAAAACTGCACAAAGATTTTGTGTGTGTAATAGTTACATATATTTGCAGAGAGAAAATGGTACACAACTTTAGTATATTTTAGTGACTATAAAAATGGGACAGAGGCACAACCAGGACTTAGCAAGCTTTCTCCACGAAGCTCTGCCAAGGCATCTCATACTAGAGTCACAAACACAAGCATTACAGCTGCACTGAGATTTCCTGTAGGAAAAATATATTATACCAACTTGTGCTGTGACTTTGTAATCAGAACCAATATTCTCTCTCAAGCTGTTAACAGAGACCATAACTCTTTACACTTGTGAATTAAAATCTGATCAAGTCAACAGATGGGAACAACTCATGACTTTATCACCAGAATACAGTACAGACTCAAATACAGTACAGATCCTTTTATTTGAAACACGGTTATGCTCCCTGACATCTATGAATCACATTGAAAATCCCTAAATTGCTTGAAATCCCTATTACCCACCTATAGTCAGTGTCTCCCCATGATAATCAGATGACCAACGTTACAGAAACTACAGAATTAAACTCTGGAAACAAAAGCAGCTGCACACAAGGCACTGTACTCTTCCCAAATGATGCCCTACTGCACTGAACTTTTCAAGCCAAGCTGAAAAAAGCAGTGGAGGCTTTGGTCAAAACTACTTACCTTCCAAGTTTTTGCTGAAGAGAGCTTTAAAAGTCAAACATATTCTTATGATGTGCATTCAATGAAATAAAGTGGAAAATTATAAGTAGATCTAACAAATAAGAAGGTATGATTTAAATGGACATAAAGACCTCTTTTACCCACTGCCATCTCTCATTTACTTTAGCTATTAAGAGTCTATTTTTAGACGCTTTTTAGCAGATTCAGATCTGAGCCTGTTTACTGCTCCTAGCTTCATTGAGCCATGTAGAAGGCAATAAATTACCAAATCATGATTCTGACTTCTTTGTGCTGTTTCTGAGTAGAATTAGTGTTACATGATTTACAATGTCCATTTGCTCCTACAATTTCTCCTCCTATATTAGTGCTGCTGAATGGTCCATTTCAATTTGTACCACATGATATCAACATACATTTTCTCTAACAAAATCCTCTTAAATAAAACTTCAGGATAATTCAGCAATAAATATTTAACAGCTTCTTGGATACACAAGACATGGAAATTTCAGACTCAGCAAATTAGCTGTCCCAAAGGAGCCTTTGTTATTTGGGTTTTTTTGTTTCATGCTGAGCCCAACTGCTTGTAGCTCTGAAACAGCCTGACAGGTGGACTGGTCATATAAATGAGATACTAATCCTGATTCACGTCCTCCTTGTTGGTTGAAAATCTCTTCTCCCAAGTAATTTTATAGCATAATTAGGGTAATCATTATTCTCTCCAAAGGTTAGAGTAATTCTCCCTCATAAGGTAGACAGGCTCGCCAACAGTAAACTCCAATTCTCCAAAGGACATTTGGGTTTAGTATGAAGAAAAAATATAATAAACCATTCTACTGCTTTTATATGCACTGCTGGTTTAGAAATATTAGTTAGCTTTAAATCGCAGTGCAAATGTCATGTGACAGTAGGTGGTGCTTTAGCAGCCATCTTGATTCTAGTACTTAGTTAAAAGAGCTCTAAGAAGTTATTATTCAGTAACTGTTGCCCCATTAACAAAACTATTTTACAGCAAGTAGGTTTACAGCATTCTGGCACCTGTCAAGGTACAAAATGACCTCAGGAGCCACTTTTCTGCAGCTACAAACAAGCAATAGAGCCCATCTTATTCCAGCCATACCACAATTTGTTTCTCTGACACCAGATCTGCCATTCTTGAAACTATTAGAAGAATGACTGCTGCCAGATAGAGCCCTGTGGGACCACTTTATTAACCCCTATACACTTGTAGCATTCATATGGTAAACAATGGGTCAAAACAGGCCATTCTTTTCCACTGCCTTGGGACAATGCAACTCCATTTGCCCAGGCTGAACTCCATTCACAGATGCAACTCTTCAGGGCTCTCTTTAGTATTTTCAAGAGTGAGATCATGCAAAGGTGAAGTTTATTTTCCAGCAACATCAATGTGAAGTGCATTCTCCTTCTATAGGAGCCTCACAAAGGCATGCAGGGTGATACACTTTTGTACCAGAAAAGACAAACTCTCTTCAGGACCTTTTCACCTATGCAGTCATGACCCTTTCATATATGAAATACTCTTGCTTAAACCAAATTTGTCCTGGCTGCTTTCAGTAAAACACTCTCTCCATTTGGGCTAGTATTCCAGGACTGCTTACGTATCTTGATGACTTTGTGGAATGTGGGCTTTCTACAGTTGCTCAGAATAAAGACAGGTGTTTCTTTCTAGTTAGGAAATAATGTTAGTTCATTTAAATAGTCTATATACAGTTTCACAATAATAAATTAAACTACACCAGCTTTCTTAGCTTTAGCGACAAGCTGAGGAGAGTCTTGGAGAAGTTATGATTCCTTAATAATGTGCTTTGAAAAACTCTCACTGTCACTTTCTGGAGGAAATTTTCCCCATTTGTTGGAGGGTTCCAAGATTTTCCTCCTCTTTTTTCTCCCTGTTGAGGGAACATTTTAAAAGTTTCCTAATCTGAAATACATATGGTCTTTGATGTCATTTAATAGTATACATAAAGGACAACATACTGTACAATCTTTTCAGTAAATGCAATTGCTAAAGGAAATAAACAACCAAGAATATATTTGAAAATGTTTGAACTGTGTCTTAATTTTTAAACTGAGTGTTTTAAACTGGGTGAAACCTTGTTATGGGTTGAGTGAAACCCCACTGAGATTGACAGGTGTGAACTCACCCTTCAATAAACATAACTGGAAGCATAAGTTTCTAGCTAAAACAAAAGGTGTGTGTGAACCTAACAATGAGCTTTTAGCTGAGTATTGTTTTGGGGAGGGAGAGGAGGATAAAGAAAGGATCACACAGAAACTGAGACAGACAAGAACAGAGAGAGAGAGAGAAAGGCAGGTAGGAACTTGTAAGTGTAGTATGACCCTGGAAAAAGTTCAAGAGAGGGATCTGTATTGGCTAAAGAGACTTGGGGGCTGTAAACTAAGACAATGCTCCTTTTGTTCTTGGTTTCTTCTATGTTCATAGACAAAGGACTTTGTAAGTTCCTTGTAAATAAAAAAGACTGCATCAAAGAAAATACCAGGCTCCATCAATTTCTACTTCCATCTGGAACAATCCCAAGGCCCTGAATTTTGACTAGCTGCTTGAGTTGAAAAGGGACCACAATACACATGTGAAAACAGTATGTTTGGGATTCATAGGTTAAAATTTTGGAAATGGGTTTATTTTGTTTTTGAACATAATTAAATGTTCTCATACTCAGCAGAAAGTAAACCAAGTTCAAAAACTTTTTTTTTATTTCTGTCATTAACTTTTGATTTATAAAGACAAAAACGGAGCTCACCCTAAGTTCTATGCACCTTGACAATAACTTAAAAACACAATCAAAGTTCAACTGTAGCTAAGAAAATAAAATGTTCATGATTTCTTTACACGCATCTATCAAAGCAAACATTAGGTAGTAACTGAGCTCGACGTTGCTAAGCAGATGTTTGCAAAGAGAAAGAGCACCCATCAAACCAATGATTTCTGTAACGTTATTAACAGAAATCTATGTACTGACTTTCTGGTACATCTTGTTTTAGTAAATGCAGCCCTAACATTAATTTTACATGTCATAATTGTCACTGGCATTGGTCCAGCTATAAAGATTACTTAGTGTGACAAAGTCAGACCAGACTGCTGCAAGAGTGCTGGAAGGCAGGTATATCAGCAATAGAATGGTAAACGTCCTTTTCCCTATGAGCTGAAGAGGTTTCTCAGGCCAGCAAGGGATACTGAGTCCAGTTAAGGGATGCCTGTGACCTCTAAAAATCCCTCTTTGGGCTGGAAACAGGTAAGAAACAAGCTGCAACAAGGCAAGTGACAACAAAGAGAAAAGTTTTCTCCTGGGCAGAAGGCCACTTGCCTCCCTGTACGGGAAGCAATAGAGCTAACTGCCTGTTGGGGAAGAACTGGCACCCAGAGGTAAGAACAAGGCAACACTCCAGAGTGTTCCCTTTTTGTGTTATGAATTTGTTTCTTTGGTTTGGCCAATAAATGTTCCCTGGGCCTCCCCTGAGGCCCACCTTGTAAAATAATGAAAAATAAAACCCAAGTGAGGAATAAAGCAGCAAAGAATCCTGTGGCACCTTATAGACTAACAGATGTTTTAGAGCATGAGCTTTCGTGGGTGAAGTGGGTATTCACCCACGAAAGCTCATGCTCCAAAACGTCTGTTAGTCTACAAGGTGCCACAGGATTCTTTGCTGCTTTTACAGATCCAGACTAACACGGCTACCCCTCTGATAAGTGAGGAATAGAAACTCTCTGGAGTAGGACTGATTTACTCCAGTCCCCTTTCCTTCCTTTCAACCCATGGACTGCCAGAAGAGGAAATGCTGACCCACTGAGGGGAAACAGGTGCCTTGCCACACTAATTTAGTAAATGTACAGTTTTTTCATATGAATTAGAGCTGACAGCTGCCTTCTTAGGCTGTAAATAATACCTTCAAAATGGAACATAAGAAAAGATAAGCCCCTTTTTAGGGAGAGGAGGGGAGAATCTTCCAGGAAGCCCTTTTCCTTTCTTTCTTTTTACTCTACCAAACATGCCTTATTGGATCCACCCATCCTTTTAGCTAAAGTTTCCTCTGATATCTATTAATATAGCTCTTGGGTTGGTCAGAGAAGGTTAAGCAAGAGCAATGTGAACTGTGCAAAAAAAAAAATCTGGCTAACTGTATGTACTGTATACAGATTTTAAATATACATGCAACTTATTTTATGAATCAAGGACAATTCACAGGGTAAGCACTTTGGCATCCTTCTGGAGGAATAGTATTATTACAGTATTCATTACTTCCTTATCAAAAACTATACCAGTGGTGCTCAAATTTTTGTACTGGTGACCCCATTCACATTGCACACAGAGGCTTGCTACCCCCCTTTTAAATTACAAACACTTCTTTACATATTTACATATTACATATTTTAAATGCTGGAGGTAAAGTGGGGTTTGGTGCAGAAGCTGACAGCTCACAACCTCCCATGTAATAATCTTGTGACCCCTGAGGGGTTCCGACCCAACAGTTTGAGAACCCCTGAGCTATACCTAAAAATCATGAAAATTCAGCAGACAGTACTACCCAGAAAAAAACAGAAGGGCTTATTAACCTGAGAGGCTCTGATCCAGCAAACACACAGGCGCTGAACTTTATTGCTGTTGAGTATTTCTACTGAAATCCATGGAACTAATTGTAATAAAGTTAAGCATCCACATATGTGTTTGAGGGATGGGGCCTAAATGGCTATATTTTTCTTGTAAAGAAGAAGAGTTTTAGCAGCTGCGAATTGATAATGTAACATGCATTTAAGACATGGCACATATTGGGTGTCTAAGCCTGTGCTGAAGTTTCTATAAGCAACCAAAACAGCATTTGTCAAGAAACTGATGGATTCAGAGAATGCCTTATAGGTGCTTGTTAGGTTAACTAGCTCTTCTAGGGGCTGAAGTAGCAGTTGCTAGGCGCCTGCCTGTATAGAACTTTTGGGTCACTGGATTCCAGTGTCAGTCTGGTGGCCTCTACCATGCCCACTCCTGCATACTAATACATTCAGCACTAGTATATGGACCTTTGCATGATGCAGAAGGTTCATGGAGGCCCTCAACTGTGTAGGTGCTTCACTAGTACCCCACCTTCTGCAGCCCAACTATGGGGGACAAAGTGTTAAGAGTGCATTCTCCCAAGACAAATAAACTCCTTGCTTTAATCACAATTAAGTATTTAGTATTAAATGAACAATATTTTATGTGTAGTTCCTGTTACTTTGATTTTCAGGAAAACAACCGGAGAATGAAGGAATACATCCACTGGGTAGATATACTACGTAAAGATTTTCACTGAGAACTGTCTGAATTATCCTTCATGTAGAACCTGCACATTTTATTGACTATTACTGTAATTCATTCTTTTTTCTAATCAACAGACACACATTGTAAGAGCAATGAGGTGAGTGGTCTCCTTGGTCTATTGTTTATCTTAACTCCCAAGAGAAAAAAATGAAGAGGAAAGCTGATTTAAAATGTCCATCATTAACATGGATGCAGATCAGCACTATGGAAATGGTTCCTGAGGTCACAGTAATGCCCAGAATAACAAGGCTGTGGGTTTGGATAGTACCTCCAGTACTTCCACTAGAGGTATCCTATACACGTGGACATACAATACCACTTTCACTATTATTTCAGAATGAATGTATCAATAGAAGTTACTGAAACATGAGAAAAAATGTTTTGCATCTTACTCACAATAGTTATCCTCTACCTGGACCTTATTTAAAATTATACATATGGAAAATTCTCATGTACAAATGGCATTATGGAAATTCTTGAGGAACAATAACAAATATGCTCAGTTTACAAGAAAAAAAATTGTTTTTCTTACTGCCTGCACAAGCAGGTGTAGGTTCTGAGAGTCACTGAAATAATACAATAAGTAAACAGTTTCTTTGCTTATAGATTCCAAAGACAGGAGGTGATCATCTAGTCTGACCTGCTGTACAACACAAGCCACAGAACTTTCTCCAAAATAATTCCTAGGGCATATCTTTAAAAAAACCCAAACCATCCAATCTGGATTTAAAAATTACTAGTGATGGGATTGTACAGATGGTAAATTGTTCCAATGCTTAATTACTCTCACAGTTAAAAATGTACACCTTAGTTCCAGTCTGAATTTTCTAGTTTCATTGTCCAGCTCTGGTATTGCTATACCTTTCTCTGCTAGATTGAAGAGCCAATTATTAAATATGTTCCCCAGGTAGCTACTTATAGACTGTAATCAAGTCACTCCTTAACCTTCTCTTTTTTATGCTAAATAGATAGACTCGAGCTCAACTGTTCTAAGACGCGGTTTCTAATCCTTTAATCATTCTCATAGCTCTTCTCTGAACCCTCTCCAATTTATCAACATCCTTTCTGAATTGTGAACACCAGAAATGGACAAAGTTTTCCAGCAGCGGTTGCACTAATATAAAATAGGAAGTAAAATAACCTCTTACCTCCTTCTCAAGGTTCCCTTGTTTATACCTCCCAGGATTGCATTTTACACACAGCTTTACCTGCACACAAACCTTAAAGCAATTTGAAAAAAAAATCTTAAAAGGAGAGTTATTTCTGGTTATAATGTTCAAAAAGCATTGGGCAGATAGTTAGACACCACAGTTATGGAGTCTGTATCAGAACCTACACAGCCATTAGACTGACACCATGTTTTTTCAGCTGAGACTGGCCATGCAATTAGTTTAATCATGTAAAATTTTATTTCAGATATAAAAACGTCTCAGACATTTACAGGTCACTTAATCAGTTCTGCTACTTTAAGTGAAATTAAATGAAAAACATACAGAAATGATTGCTTAATGTAAAATATGACATTTGGTAACACATATCCAAAGTATTTTAAAATAAAATTCATTTAAGATTTACAAAGTACGTGTGTATGAGTGATCCTCACTTGAAATAGTAGTAAGATAAGAATCAAACTTGTTAACCTCCTGCCCAAAGTGTAGTAGAACACAAGGCACAATGTTAGAAAATAAGGTCTAGTCTACACCATGCATTTAAACCGAATTTAGCAGCTTTAAACCGATTTAACCCTGCACCTGTCCACACAATGAGCCCTTTATATCGATATAAAGGGCTCTTTAAACCGGTTTCTGTACTCCTCCATGACGAGAGGAATAGCGCTGAAATCGGTATTGCCATGTCGGATTAGGGTTAGTGTGGCTGCAAATCGACGGTATTGGCCTCCGGGCGGTATCCCACAGTGCACCATTGTGACCACTCTGGAAAGCAATCTGAACTCAGATGCACTGGCCAGGTAGACAGGAAAAGCCCCGCAAACTTTTGAATTTCATTTCCTGTTTGCCCAGCGTGGAGCTCTGATCAGCACGGGTGGCGATGCAGTCCCAAATCCAAAAAGAGCTCCAGCATGGACCGTACGAGAGATACTGGATCTGATTGCTGTATGGGCAGACAAATCTGTTCTATCAGAGCTCCGTTACAGAAGACGAAATGACAAAGCATTTGAAATAAATCTTCAGGCTATGATAGACAGAGGCCACAGCAGGGCTCAGCATAGTGCTGCGTGACAGGCGTAACGGAAAGCCAAAGAATCAAATAGACGCTCATGGAGGAAGGGAGGGAGGACTGAAGACTCCAGCTATCCCACAGTCCCCAAAAAGCATTTGCATTCTTGGCTGAGCTCCCAACGCCTGAAGGGTTAAAAACTTTGTCTGGGGTGGTTCAGGGTATATCTCGTCAATTTACCCTCCCTCCCCCCCACGTGAAAGGGAAAAAAATTGTTTCTTGCCATTTTTTAATGTCACCGTGTGTCTACTGCATGTTGCTGGTAGACGCCGTGCTGCGGCAGTGAACAGCAGCATCCCCTCCCCTTCCTTTCCTGATGGCAGATGGTACAAAATGGTGGAAAACCGTCATCAGCCCGTGAGTGCTCCTGGCTGGCCTCGGTGAGGTCAGCCGGAGGTGCCTTTTGTAAAAATGGGAATGACTCCCTATCATTCCTGGCAGAGGGTACAAAATGCTGGGTAACCGTCCTCATCATAGCAGCTGAAGCCTGAGCTCTATGACCCCCCTTCCCCTTTTATGCCTAAAGAAAAAATTCTGTACTCCCTGGACTATCATAGCAGCGGGAGGCTGCGCTTCTTTCCCCTCCCACCCTTTAATGTCCTGCCTGGACTATCATAGCAGCTGAAGGCTGCTCCCCCCTCATTTTATCTTGCTAAAAAGTCAGTGTTTCTTATTCCTGCATTCTTTATTACTTCATCACACAAATGAGGGGACACTGCCATGGTAGTCCAGGAGGGGTGTGGGAGGAGGGAAGCAACGGGTAGGGTTGTTGCAGGGGCACCCCTTAGAATGGCATGCAGCTCATCATTTCTGTGGGACCTCTGGGGCTCTGACCCGGAGCAGCTGTGCTCTCTGGCTCTCTAGTAGACTTGCCCCATATTCTAGGCAGGACTGACTCTATTTTTAGACAAAAACATAAAGAAGGGAATGACCCGGGGAGTCATTCCCATTTTTGTCCATGCGCCCCGGACGACCTCAGCAAGGCCAGCCAGGAGCACCCATGACAGCAGAAGACAGTACAAAATGATTGATAACTATCATTGCCACTTTCCAATTGCAAACAGCACAAAATAACTGTCATCTCATTGCCAATTTACAATGGCAGATGGTGCAATGGGGATGGTAACCATCTCCGCTACCTCGCAAAGGCAAATGAATGCTACTGTGTAGCACTGCAGTACCGCATCTGTCAGCAGCATCCAGTATACATATGGTGACAGTGACAAAAGGCAAAACAAGCTCCATGGTTGCCATGCTATGGCGTCTGCCAGGGCAATCCAGGGAAAAAGGACACAAAATGATTGTCTGCTGTTGCTTTCACAGAGGAAGGATTGAGTGATGACATTTACCCAGAATCACCCGCGACACTGTTTTTGCGTCATCGTGCATTGGGATCTTAACCCAGAATTCCAATGGGCGGGGGAGACTGTGGAAAGTATGGGATAGCTACGGGATAGCTACCCACAGTGCAACGCTCCAGAAATTGACGCTAACCCTGGTACATGGATGCACACCACCGAATTAATGTGCTTAGTGTGGCCGCATGCACTCAACTTTATACAATCTGTTTTACAAAACCGGTTTATGTAAAATTGGAATAATACCATAGTGTAAAGTATCAGAGGGTAGCCGTGTTAGTCTGGATCTGTAAAAGCAGCAAAGAATCCTGTGGCACCTTATAGACTAACAGACGTTTTGGAGCATGAGCTTTTGTGGGTGAATACCCACTTCCTCAGATGCATGTGTACCATAGTGTAGACATACCCTCAGAGAACCTTCTCCATACCTGTTCCAGGAAAATAGTATTCATTCTATATTAACTGCTGTGATGAAATAAATAATCGTTTGCTGTTATTGTGTGGTACAGGTACACTGTTTAATTAAATATCCAAAAGATTCAACTGAGTATGCAGGAAGCATCTTGTTTTAAGTCCTGTTTTAAAGGACTTTTTTCTCTTCTGAGTTGTGCATGTAGATCCAGCTCCTCCTCTGGGCCGATGATGGACCAGCAGAATATATGTTTATTGGTATGTCAACAAGGCCTGCAAGTAACCTATTCACTGCATACAGATCCTGAAAAACTGGAGATGTTACATTGGCAAGTTGCTGGATAATGCAGGGAAAAGAAAAATAAGCAGTCTGTGCTACAAATTTTAGAACTAGTAACTAAACAACCCACCAAAGAACTATGCTATTGCAGAGAACTATTTTTGTAACTGATCATTTTTTTGTCTTTGCTTACCCTGTTGCATACAAATGGAAGAAGAGGAAAAAAATGCAATTTTCTCCTAAACTCAGTGCCAGTTACATGAAAGGAAAAACATTCATTCAAGTGCACTGAAGGAGAACCAATTACAGAGTGCTCCCTCTAGGCTGATAAAGGCCACCTATTACAGAAGTTCAGGGGAGGTGCAGGGGTGCATGAGCCAGTTACTGCTACATATCTTCTGCCCTGTCTATTCTTTTGGGACAGCCACGTCACTGTAACCACACAACAGTGGCTGCAAAAGGTTTGCTGTCTGTGGCCGGTACTTACGCCCCAAGGCGGCGGCCCACACTCCCCTCCCCTGGATTTGTGCTGATGAACCGGTGAGAAGCCTCACTCGCAGCTTAGCGGCCTTTTGGCGGGGCCGCGCAGAGCGGGTTTGCAGGCGCCGTCCGTTCGCAGCGAGAATTTCCAATCCGCTGGCCGCACGCAACCTGAACACGGCACCCGGCGCCATTTAGCGCCGCCGCGGGCGGCCCCTCGTTCCTTGGGCCCGGGGCTGGCTTGGGCTATTTCCCGGCTAGCAGCACACCAAGGGGGGCGGGCAGCCAGCGCCCCCCCCCCGGGGCTGGGCACGAACTGAGCTGCAGCGGCCCAGCGGCCGTAGAAACACGGGCTGGCCATGACCCCACCTTCGGGCTGCGGCTGCCCCAGAGACCGAACCCCGCATCCCAGCCAGCAGCGCCTCAGCCGCCTCCAGTCTCCGCAGCTCGGCGGGGCAGACCAGGTAGGCGGCCCCTCCCCAATCTCCGTCACTCTCCCACTTACCGTTTGACAACGGACCACAACTCCCATCATGCTCCACGCCGCTCCGCCAATAGCGAGGGAACTTCTGTGCCGGCTGCGCCAGGAATGGACCAGTCGTTGCGTGCGCTGTTGCTGGGTGCAGAAGGGACCAATCAGAGAGCGGCCGTGGCGGCGGCGGCGGCGGCGGCAGGACGGTTACGGTTCAAACGCTGGTGGTGAGTGTTGGGGAGCTGCGCGGGGTGATCGCTGGGCGGCCTCGCCGGGCCCTGCCCGCGGGCTGAGGAGAAGGGGGCGCAGCGCCCGGGACGGGAGCAGAGGGACAGTAAGCGGCGGCTTAGTGGCGCTTTCACTGAATTAGCGGCCTGGGCTTGAAAGTGTGACCCGCCCTGACCGGAGCTCGGCCGCGGTGCAGCAAACACGGGCACGTCGTGGAGCTGTTCCACAGTCCGGCGTCTTGCACAGCTCAGGGGCAGGGGAAGCAGAATCTGCTAGGAACCCTCCCGCCCTTGCCCCCGGTGCTCATGCCCATTGCTGTCTAACCAGGCTTAAAGGCCCAGCTCCTCAGCGGCATCTAGGCACCTAACTCCCGTTGAGGTTAGTGGAAGTCAGGCACCTAAATGCTTTTGAGGATCTGGCCCAAAGTAGCTGCCAGCTGTGTGGCACTGGCATGTATGACAGCTGCAGTTGGACCTACAGCATGTTAACGCTGGACCTGGCAGTTCATTATCAAAGGCTGCACATAAAATCAAGAAAATTGGCAGTTACGAGAATGCAAATGAGGGAATAGTAGCAGAGCACCCTTATGGTGCAAAGCATCAGCCAGGAAACGTGTTTTTAGGCAGACAAAGGTGGTATTATGGGGTTTCACATTAACCTGCAAAGTCAGCCTGGAATCCGAAAGTCAAGCTGGGCTCTCTCTGGCTTGTACATTGCCACAATAGAGATTCTGGAACCTGATTAGGTCACCCTTCTGTTAATAATGTGATACAGCTTCAGGAGAGTAAGTTATGTTGTCTTTTCAGTGCAGTCCAGGTAGGAGTAAAATGTTAATTCAGCAAAGGCTTCTGCACTGTGTTGACTTTCAGTGAAGTCACTGGGACAACACACAGTGCACAGTGTTAAATACCGAACTCTGCAGGATGAAGGCATTAGTGAAGTAAGCAGAATGAACATTAAATACATACAAGAAATGTCTGCTGAAGAAGTAGCCACCAATCTTTTATAGTAATTCTCAGAGTAGAACTGCTCTCAGACTGAAAAGTCTTGCTCTCTCCCCACCCATCCCCTTTGTTCTTTCAGGCTAAACAAAATATGTTTAATTATGTGTACAGCATTATTAGTATAATGCATGTATTAATATTTACAATAATGCATAATTATGTCAGTGCAATATTTTTTGTACACTGTGGTGTTTAATAGATGCTTCAAATGTAAATAGCTCTTTTTTAAAAGGAAAATTACTCAGTCCATAAAAAGGACTCACTCCGGGATGGGCCTGGGGAGAAGGTGACTATAAAGTAACAGCAACTTTAAGCCATTTGAAAACTTGTCTCAAATGTTTATTTTAGGATTACAGTACGCTACCCAGATAAAAACTTGTAGGAATTCTCCCTACTCCCATGATTGTTACCAGTCCAATATGTAGCAGCCATTTCAAAACATTCTTTATGTTTATACCATAGTTAAATCTTCCTACTGGATAGTATTTAATAACTGAGTCTCATTCTGGAAGGGGAAAATGTTTTGCTTTTTTCCACAGACAACTCCACCCCCCATCTAAAATATGTTTAGTTCAGTTCAAAATGAGTTAGCAGGTGCAGTTTCCCCTCTTTACTTGAGTGGACTACAGTATTTGGAGTTTTGGGGGAAAAACTACATGCACGGTAATATGATGTCACACCTCCATATATTTTCTATTCTGCTCTATATGTGCATGATAACACATCAAAACAGGAAGTAAACATGATGTTGCATCCTTGGTTTTTAGTTCGACAGTTTTAGAGCTATTTATATTCATAATCGTGCTGAATAGAGTAAACTGATCTAAATAGCACATCACTTATAATATGGCCAATACAAGTAAGCTCTATTGAATGCTGTAACCTAACTTGCTTAAAAGTCACCAATAGAGCTTTCAAAAACATACAAGAAGAACAGCACCTAAAGCTTCAATAGCAATCAGTATTGGGGAGAATAAATCTCTTTATTAATCTACAACAGCTCAGATTGTCTTGTGTGATTGTGTTGTGCTTTTATGTTTGCTGCAGCACTATGTCCCAGATAAAAACAGAAGATGAACTGATCCTTTTTGAAAAAGAGATCAAAGAATTTTGGACGAAATTCAAAAGCATTTGTGGAAGTGAACACGCCAACCAGACTTTGGGACTAAGAGAATCATGCAAGGAGTCCATAAAAGCACTCTCAGGTACAATATTCATGAGTTTACATAGCTAATTTATTTTTAACTCTGTCTTCAGTTGATTAAAATAAATCTCTTAATTACAGAGAAGTGGTCCAAGAAGTTAAAAGAAGGGGATCTAATGATTGACAAAATTCAGGAATACAGAAATGGTATGGTCTCGGCTCGTATTTATTACTTCTAAAATTAACTAATGTGTTCTGTCAGAACAAAACACTTCATCTTAAAGTGGTTCAGTTCAAAGTGAACTGCAAAGCTAAAATGAAGATATTAGACCAGGATTTCTGATTTCATTAACAGAATAGGGGATGTTCTTCAAACCCAGAAATCCCATAATCTAGTTAAACGATCTGACTTGTATAGCACTGAGTAAGTTGTTGCCACTTAATAAGAAATGAATAAAGGAGAGCCTTGCAAAGCTCAAGAAAACATACCAATTGTGGTACAAAGTCAGTTTACTGTGATAAGAAAACAAAAAATTACTTATCTGTCAAAGTTTACATGTGCAGCAGAGTACAGTTCTGCACGGCTAATAATTTATTTCTGGACTAACTGCCTCCCACATCCTGATTAATGGGCAAAGTCATCTAGTAAATCTAGGATTAACTCACTCATTTGAGCTTTGCAAGTCACTGTTAAAAGTTAGGGATAAAAAAATCACAATGTAACTAGCTATAGGTAGTCTACTGTTACAGATAGATCTCTTGACACAAAATGTGTAATGATGGGATCATTGCACCCTCCTAAAGCGACAGGAACTGTGCAGTTCTGTCACCGAAAACAAGCCAAGTTGCACTTTTGAATAGCCAGGAGATGCCAGAGGGCCTTCATTTAGAAGTTATTCTGTGCTTTCCTTCTAAGCACGTAAACCGTTCAGAATAATTTCTGTTTGTACTTGATGCCTGCAGTTGAAGGGCTGCCTCATACAAACAAGAATGCTGACTTCTCTGTCTCCGTGAAATAACTTATACATATGTGTTTTTGTAGCACCTAAGCGTAACTTTACTCACATGAGTAATCTTAGATTTTGAGGGAACCATTTGTGCATAAAGCTATGTACATGTACAAAAGAGTGTGCAGAATCAGGGACTTATTTAACTAAGGCTAACTGTAAATATTCACGTTTTTTCTCTTCCTCACAGAGATCCTCCAGCAGAACATACGCACTGAAGAAAAGCAAGAGAACTTAACTGAAATTAATTCCAAAATAAAGCATGAAGAAGAACAAAAGAGAGACTTTATTAATCGCATCCAAGAGCTCAAGGAAGAGTTGACCAGAAAAAAGGAAAGTAAGTTGTAAAATTGAATGAACATGAAAACACTCCAAGACTTTTAGAATATGAAGTCTTCTAAAGAGTATACTGGTGGCTTTGCAAATCTTTTTGTAATTAGCATGTCGATACTGTAATGTGTGTACAATACAGACAGTAGTGGCTTACGATGTAGAGATAAGGTGGTCCTTAGTTTGAATAGTTGTATATAAATGGTCACTTATCAGTGGAGCACTGAATTAAAAAAAACTCAAATCCTGTAACTCATCATTCTAACAAGCTATGTTTTCATAACTGGCAACTACATGAACAATACTTTGAATGACAAAGTATACTTTAAAGCAGATATTTGATTCTTAAAATAGCATTCATAATATTAACTAAATAGCCCCACACTAGAGTGTGTAATTAATTAGTGCTACTCAGATTTACATGAATAGAAATGGGGTAGTTGTCATGACCAGAGAGATTCAAAAAAGAAAAGACACTTGCTTTTAACAGACTTATTCTGCAGGACTTTCCAGTGTTCTAAAATTTGTTTAAAAATGCTTTTCGCTTGCTTTGACACTTTTTAGTTATATCTGCTAAAAACAAGGCCACCAAAGAGAGGCTGGAAAGATTGAATAAATCTAAAGAACTGTTTGAAGAGCGGCTTGGGCTAGAAATACGCAGAATTTATGGTACGTTTCCAAGCACACACATGTTCAATTACTTCCCCTGGTCCAGGGGTAGGCAACCTATGGCATGCATGCCGAAGGCGGCACTCGAGCTGATTTTCAGTGACACTCACATTGCCAGGGTCCTGGCCACCGGTCTGGGGGACTCTGCATTTTAATTTAATTTTAAATGAAGCTTCTTAAACATTTTAAAAACCTTATTTACTTTACATACAACAATAGTTTAGTTATATATTATAGACTTATAGAACGAGACCTTCTAAAAATGTATTACCGGCACTCGAAACCTTAAATTAGAGTGAATAAATGAAGACTCGTCACGCCACTTCTGAAAGGTTGCCAATCCCTGCCTTAGTCATACCCCTGACAAGTTGGCAAAACATAATCACCCTCACACACTAGACAAATGGGGTAGATTTTTTTTCTTTAATTGTGCTTGCACATAGGAAAAAACTTACTGTAGTATTTACATGGTTATGAGTGTGACTTATCTTCACTGGCACTTATAGTCAGTCTGAACAGTATGTTGCTGATTTGTTTGCTGCAAAGCAATAGAAATCCTTTCTTCTGGCTGTTCTGTATGGCTACAAAGCAATAAAAATGTCTGCTACTGCCATAGGAACGATTCTGACTGGATAGAGGTGAAATAAGACACATAGTTATAAATGTTTCAGATAAACTAATCTCAATTTATAATGATTAAAATCTTTAAAGTTTGGTCCAAAATACATATTTTGGACTATATAAATGTAATAAAAGATCCAACATTAATTTTATTTTGGGCACTCATGGGACCTATACTCAACAGTCAAGTGGTTTAAAGGGATACTCAAATAGTTTAAGCCCAAAAGTTGGGTTTCCCTTTTTACAAAAAGAGAAGTCTAGGTTTATTACACTTGTCAGCTCAGGAATATCTTTTACTAACTGAAATTTAACTAGATGTGGATGCCATTTAGTATCCTATGCAAAGTTAGTGGTTTTGTTGAATTCTATTTCTGCTTTTGCTTTAGATGAACAGTTACAGTTTATATTTCGATGTATTGACCACAAAAATCCTGACAAGCCATTCACGTTTACTCTCTCTATAAACGAACAGGGAGACTATGAAGGTATGTGTAGAGATTAAATGTGTATTTTATTTAAAGTGGTTTTTGAACCAATCTCATGCGGGAGATGCACGTGCACATACACAGAGGGGTTGCAAGTTCCATACCGAACCGTTCAGTCTTTAGACTGCTACAGATGAAGGTATGTCCCAACAAGCACTGTAATTGCAGCCATCCTTTGGCAGTCTCCTCCCAGACACTGCGGTGCCTTTCTGAAACAGACCACACTTTGAGCTCTTTATCAGCCCTTGCCCCCGCTGGTTCCTACTGTAAGTAATAGTTCAAGGTGCCCAAAACCCGTCTGACAGTGCCTATAAAACCTTCTCCAAAACCTTAGACCGGCCAGTTTTCTAAGCATTAGAACTGTTTTATTAGAAAATAGAGGACAGAACTTGGCCTTCTAACTTCTATGCAAACTCCCTGGCATCAATGAATTTGGGCCTAGGGTACCCATCCGAAAACATCACATCACTTTAAACAAATAGGATTTCAGAAGAAAAAGTAGGATGTGCTCATGTTATTAAATCACCATGCTGATGCACAAGAGGGCTCAATTAAGATTGCACAAACAACCTTAATTCTGGCATTTTCTAACTTTTGAATGCTTGAATTTGTAACTCTAACATTCTTTTAATTATGAAATAAATACACAACTGTTTCCCTCTCCCACCTTTGCGTGTTTAAAGTATTGGCCCTTGAGATATTAAGCAAAAAAATGGCTGGGGGAAAGCTGAGAAAAGAGAAGTGAGTAAAGCATGAAGGAGTGTGAGTGACCATCTCAGTTTTTTCCACCTTCAAATTTTTTTGGGATGCCAAAACTTAGAGGCAGTTCCCAATCTGTACTTCGGGAGCCCATTAACAACACCACAACCTTTTTTCCTACTGCTAACAAATCAAAATTTGTGCATTAAATGGGAGAGACATTAAATATAGGGAACTCACTCATGCCCCTCTGAACGTTTCCATGTACTGCTCAAATTCAGACAGCATTAACGATCCTTTCCTTCCACCATAATCCAAACGCACTAAGGAAATACAGCTTTTAGGAGCTGCTTTTCAGCTTACTGCTCTCTTACTACTGGCATTTCTTAAACCTAATTTTCACAATAGAAACCCTATTATTCCTCCAAAATTAATGAAGCAGATGGCAATGATGAGGGACCTCTATTTTTACTATTTCAGGTAGAAACTATACTCTAATCCTCAGCGTCTCTTAATCTTTCTCTCTTCCCATTTTCTCCTTGGCTGAAAATCAGTCCATGGATTTTTAGGCTTAAAATAGACAAATGGAGCACATGCAAAGCTACAGAAAATGGTTAGATTACTAAGACACTAAAAGCAGTGAAAGGGTAAGAGACCCGTAATATAATGAACTAAAGTGCATCTCAGAGCTGGCATGTATCTGTTTACCCAACCCATTAAATGAAAAAAATCAAGTCAAACATTGTGAAATAATTGACTCATTCTTGTTTTCGGGGGAAGAATACTTGAGACTAGAAAGTATCACAGCATGCCTCACTTATCTTGGAAATAAAAATTGTTTTCTAATTGTTTCCTTCTAGTGACAAGCAGCACTCCTCCTCTGGATTGTATAGCAGAACTCCAGCTAAAAGTGAGAGAAACCAACAACTTTGCTGCATTTATTGCCAACATCAGAAAAGCTTTTACAGCTTTGTCTTATAAGTAATCTGCAACTATATGTGAAATTGGCTTCATACCTCTCTTCCTGTCCCTGTGTGCATTCCCTGCTTTTCCTTTTTGTATTAACATAACAGTGGAGTGAAAAGTAATATTTAGGTCTGTTTTAATATTCCATTTTCTAAATAAAGAAAAATGGTGAAACGTTTTAGTCCATCTTTATCAGCCAGATGTATTTTTGGTAAGTCATTTTAAACAATATAATTTGAAGCAAATATTTCTTCAGTCCACTGTCTCTGCACAGGTAACTGTTGACTAGCAGTAAATCCAGTCATTAAACTTGTAACTCAAAAGAAAGCCAGCACATCATCTTCAAGGAAATAAAGCTAAAGCAATCCAGGAGCCTATGCTAAATTTACCTTCAAAAGATTTGAGTCTTGCATTTAAAAGCTTCCAAAAGAATCAGGCTACCACATTAATAGAGAGATGGTGTTTCTACTCACTCAGAAACTTAGTCCAAGAGTAAAGTAGCAGTCACTAGTTTGTTTTTTAGTAAAGGCTTACAATAATAGAAACATTCATCACACTCCGGTTCTACATCAGTGGAGAGAAAGGTGTCAGTACACTTGGTTCAACAAAAGAGTCAAGACAAACTCAAGCAACAATGGGTAGATTTAATGTCTGATCTGAATCACTTTGGCAAGGAAAAGACCTTGATTATTTAACAAACTGAACAATTTAAAGAAATATGCTCTTTAGGCACCTCAGTGATCTTAATTATTTTCTTATGCTTCTGAGGATGTTTCATCTATGGAATTAGGGAACTCTTCCACATATGTAATGGGAAAGTGACCTTTTCTCTCCTTTAGGGTCCCATACCACCATCCATTATCATCCTTCTGGTGAATGATGACAGTCACCTGTTGACTGAGAATGTATTTTTATTAATTCAACTGGATTTATACATGTGTATTGTGCCATTTCTGCATGGACCTTTGTTTAAAACTTCTCTCTTCCCCTGCCTCCTTTGTAGCACAGTCTAATTAAGCTTATATGTCTGTTGGCTAGTTTAAGATGGAATTAAAATTAGATGACAAACCACACTTACTATAGCATTATATCACAGGTCCCTATTCTCCACTGCACTCAGTCTCATTTCTCAATCTAGCACAGAGGTCAGCAACCTTTCAGAAGTGGTGTGCCGAGTCTTCATTTACTCACTAATATAAGGTTTCGTGTGCCAGTAATACATGTTAATATTTTTAGAAGGTCTCTTTCTATTAAGTCTAGAATATATAACTAAACTATTGTAAGTAAAGTAAATAAGGTTTTTAAAATGTTTAAGAAGTTTCATTTAAAATTAAATTAAAATGCAGAGCCCCCTGCACTGGTAGTCAGGACCCGAGTAGTGTGAGTGCCACTGAAAATCAGCTTGCGTGCCACCTTTGGCACACATGCCATAGGTTGCCTACCCCTGAGCTAGCATTTCAGCTGAAATGGGATTTGGAAAAAACAGGAAGATGTTAATTACCTTTTTGCAAACTTAGCTCATCTCTTTTAGCTTGGTAGTCATACAAAGCCTTGCAGATACCATTTGCAGGATTGCTGTCCCCTGGTTGTGTAAAAGTCATTGGAATACAATCACTAACAGCACAAGTAAAGCAGGATGAAATAAACATGTCTTGTGTAATAATAAATAGTGTTAAAGTTCATTTTTATAGCCTTATGGCTAAAGGTATTTAGGTGCTTACATATGCAGACAGGCACCTAGTGGGATTTTCCTATTGATTTCAATTTGTTATAGGTGTCTAGGCTTGTCTGCAGGCAAGTGATTACAGTAAATATGAATGAAGTGACCTCATATTACAAGGTATCTTGATGAAAATATCAAAGGCAGTTTTTTTCTAAGAGAAAATCACCCTCTCAATTGGTTTTACATTTTTAGTCTTACTCTGAGACATTTAAAAAAGTCTTTCCTCTTCCTTTCTCTCCTATTTCATCTGAGAAACATTTGTATTAATTCTGGATACTCATTATTCAGATCTCTAATTCTTGGACTCTGGTACTCTTACACTAAATGGCCACCAGTTGGTTCTGTCAAGAATTTATAACTAAGCATTGAGTCAAACCTAGACATAGCCAGGTTCTCAAAATGAAATGCTGCAGTTGTTAAAAATGCTACGTTTAAAATAAGAATGTACCTGCTCCAGGAGCAGAGCAGTTTCGTTCTGGTTCTTTACATCTGAAAATCAGGGGGTCTCTGTGTATGTTTTAAGCATCCGCTCCAGTCCTGAAAAGTATGAAAGAAACTGACAGGTGTGAAGGACTTCTTGGGTCATCTAGTCCACATTGGCTAATACTTTACCCTGTTACTGTCATATTCACCCTAAAATTTCTCATTCCTTAATCTCATCCTATTACTCCCATTTATATGCCACTGTGTTCCACTCTCAATATTTTCTCCCTCCTTCATATGTAAACTTTTCTGTTACTCATAGACTTCTTCTCTACCAACCCCAATAATCCTGTAGCTACACTGTATACTCTTAACTTTTGATCTTTTCTTTCAAGTCAGTCAGTCTAGCCATTTGCTATTTTTAATGTCCTTTTCTAAATGGTCTCAGATGTAACTATGTGCTGTTGTTCCCAGGACCAGCCTGGGCTCAGCTTGAAAGTTTGGTCAGGAAGTCCAGGCAGCATTCAGTGTGTAGAATGTTCCCAATGGAAAGGGGAGATGGCCGGAATATTGGTGTGCTCCAGTGATCCCTGACTGCCCAAAAGGGTATTTGGGGCCATGGCAGCTGGCTGCAACTTTAGCGCAGACCTGTGGTTACTTTAATTTGTGCTGGAACCAATTCAACCCCCAGATAGCCCCAAGATTGGGGACTGCAATAGTGGCATGAAACTTTTAAAGGGCTATTTTTTTTTTTTTTGGTACCTAATATAAAGATCAACTAGTGGGTCCAAAGTTAAGATTGCAGTGACATAGTCTCTTGTTGTCCTGTGTTTTTGTTCACTTTCACTTGCACAGTATTTGTGTTTTGGAATAAAAAATGACACTCTCTCTGTGTTACACCCAAAGTGTGCCTAGAGGATTCTCATTTACGACCTGCAATTTCCCACTCTCCATGAGGCACTGTGACGGGGCCTATAATTTAATACAATCCATTCAGACATTCAGTGCAATAGCAACAGACAAGAACCTTCTTTTTCCTGTGCTGCCTTGTTTAGATCCTTCTGCAGTCACAGCACTTTTGCTTTGATTGAAGCTTTTCATCTTGCTTTATCCATTCCATTTGTAAACTCTTCCTCCTTTACAGAAAACATTTAGATGTGCAGCTCAGATGACACCACACTGTAGAAATAAGACCCCTATTAAAACCTTCACTGGAGATGCTGGGATTGAATTTTATGAAGAGAAACAAGAGCAAGTTCAGAACAAAGAAGGAGGTCTCACTAATACTTGATGTTAGGAGACTGCCACCCACAGAAGCTTTAGTTTGCTGAGGGGGTTGGCCCAGTAGATTAGGTACAAGAAAGATGCCAGAGTTAACTGAAATGCCTTGTTTACAAACTTGCAGGTTTATGATATAACAAGATAACTAATCTGAACTGGCCAACTGTTGATGGCAATGAGTTTGCCTTGGTACTGTGCTTGCAAGTCTCCGTAGTGATCAATCAATTCTAGATGCCTGATTTTATTTCCTGACAATCACTTACCAGAATTTCCCCTGAAATATCTTGTGTGTGAAAACCAAGTTTTATAGCAAGGAAGCACAGCAGAACATTTTCAAGAATATCCAAAGAGGACTAACTAAGGCCTCAATCCTTCAAGTGGGTGGGGTCAGCACAGGTTCAGAAGCCCACCTGGGAGGACTAAAATTTGGTTACTTACTGTAACAGTTGTTCTTTGAGATGTGATGCAGACATGTATTCCATGTAGGAGTGCACGTGCCCAGTTCGCTGGAGCAGGAGAACTTTGCCAAGCAGTACCCGGAGGAGTGGTGTCCTCATCTCGTGGCCTTAGCTCCTCCCCTGGCCATATCAGGGTGGCACTGCCCCGACTCCGATCAGTTCCTTCACATCAAATGTCAGAAGTAAAGACTCTGATGCAGAAGGGGTAGACCATGTGCTGTGGAATATACATCTGCATCACATCTCGAAGAACAACAGTTACAGCACAGAACTGTATTTTCTTCTTTGAGTAGATGCAGCCATGTATTCATGTAGGTGACTCGCAAGCAGTACCTGCAGGAGAAGTCTGTTTAAACAAGGACTGCAGGGCTGCTTTTCCAAAGTGTGCACCTAAGCGGGATGCAGTAGCAATGGCATAGTTGTTTGTAAACTTCTGTACAGAGGTGCAAGTAGGAATGTCACTTAGAAATGCAATTGATGTCTCCTGGACACTGGTAGACTGAGCTACTTCATATGCTGTCATGATGTGGTAAAGTTATCCATCTGGAGATCATATGGTAAGAGACTGCTTGACCCTTCATTCAGTCTGCATATGACACATACAGAGATGAAAGGGTTTAGTCCTATCCAGGAAGAACGCTAGACACTGCCTGACATCCAACATGTGAAGAGGCTGCTCCTCCAGGATTGACTGTGGCTTAGAAAAAAAAACACACCAGGAGATATAAGACTTGGTTCAAGTGAAATTGAGAAACCACTTTAGGCAAAAACTTATAGCATGGCTGCAGTGACACTTTGTCTTTGGAAAACTGTGTGTCAGAAGGCACTGGCATCATGGCCTGCAATTCACATGCTCTCCTTGCAGATGTTATTGCCACGAGGAAGGCAGTTTTCTGGCACAGAAGGGAGAGAGGAAGTTACCAGAGGTTCGAACGGAAGATCAGTAAGAGCCACTAGGACAAGGTCCTACGTTCTTTCACTGGTGGGTAGAGACAAGAATGTTGCTACCACGGCATTCAAGAACACCAGCTTCCCCTAGTTGAGTGGATAAAATGCCAAAATTGCACTCTCAATGAACTTAGTATGAAACCAGAAGACTGAAGGTAACAGATTCTCCAAGATGTCCTGGATACAAGCAGGCCTAGGCTGAACTCCCTGGGCCAATGACCATACCGAGAACCACTTCCACTTGGCCAAACAGGTCACGGTAGTGGAGGGTTTCCGGCTACTGAGCAGGACTTGTTGAACTGCCTCCAAATATTGTTCCTCTTCATTTAATCATGCAGCATCCACACTGAGATGCAGGGAGCTTAGTGTCGGATGCAAAACTTGACTGTCATGCTGAGTCAGGAGGTCAGGATGAAGAGGTATGGATGTGGGAGGCCAGAGAACCAGCATTGCCTCAGCCAGCCTGAGGTTGAGAATAAGTTTTACCCCTCCCTTGGGATTGGGAACCAGAAAATACCAGGAGCAGAATCCCTGACTCTGATGCAGCAGGAGAACTTCCTCTACAGCTCCCAAAGCTAGTAGAGACTGAACCTGCTTGAGGTGCGATGTCTCGTGAGATGGGTCCCTGAAGAGGGATGGGGTAGGAGAGTGGAGAGAACAGATGAGAGAAGCTGTATAGCATAACCTGGTATAATGGTGCTTAGGATCCTATTGTCCATGGTAATTGAGTCCCAACCATTAAAAATGAGTTAGCCTGTACCTGAATAGGGGGACAGAGCTGGAGAGGTCACAACTGGATCACTTCTCTGGACGCAGAAGTTAAAACGGGCTCTTGCGGATACGGGGGTGTCATGGTACGAAACCCCACTCTGAACCTTAGCGTCCAAAAGATAGGGTACCAGTATGAACCCCCCTAAGCTTAATTACTTGCTTAGAAGTGATACAGCTGCCACCACCCAAAAATATAGTGTTTTGGGGCACTTTCTGGTCCCCAAACCCTTCCCTGAGGACCCCAAGACCCAAAACCCCTTGGGTCTCACAACAAAGGGAAATAAACCATTCCCCCCTCCTTTCTTCCTCCCAGATTCTCCCCTCCCTGGGTAACACTAGGAGATCCCTGTGATTCAACTCCTTGAATCTTAAAGAGAGAAAATTCACCTTCTCCCCCTTCTCTCCCCCTCCCAGACTCTCCCTGAGAAAGAGACAGTAATCTTAACACAGAGAAAAATCAGGCTTTTCCTCCCCCCTTCTCTCCTTCCTCACACCAATTCCCTGGGTGAGTGCAGACTCCCTCCCCTTGGGTCTTACACAAGATAGCCAAAAATCAATCAGGTTCTTAAAAAGAAAAGCTTTTAATGAAAGAAAGAAAAAGGTAAAAGTTGTCTCTGTAAAGTCAAGATGGCAAATGTTACAGGGTCTTTCAGCTTATAGACACTAGAGAGAATCCTCCCCCCAGCACAAATACAAGTTTCAGCAACAGATATACAATCCTTCCAGCAAATATACATTTGCAAATAAAACAATCCAAAAGACTAAACCGCTTTTCTAACTGGTACTTACTAAATTGAACAGAATAGGCTGTTTCAGAAGATGGGAGAAATCGGTTACATGTCTGGCTTCTCTTAATCTCAAGAGAGAACAAAAACCCAGCAAAACAGCCCAAAACAAAGGCTTCCCTCCACCGAGATTTGCAAGTATCTTGTCTCCTGATTGGTCCGCTTGTCAGGTGTTCCAGGTTCACTGTTAACCCTTTACAGGTAAAAAAGACATTAACCCTTAACTATCTGTTTATGACGGGGAGGGTGGGCCAGCTGGCTGAACCCAGAACCAGAGGATCTCTGCCTCTGGGATCTATGATCCTTTCTTGGGTAATCCCATTGCCTCACCTGTAGCATAGATAATTATTAGAGCAAGTATTGCAAAATAGCCTCAGGAGGCAATGGGTAGGGCACAATAGACAGCAGTTTTCAGCTGCCGACTTATGGCATCTTCTCAGCCTTAACATGGGCCAGGATCCTCAGTACTGAAGGATCACTCTTGTTCTACCCACTAGGTATGGAATGTCCAGAATTCCTTTGGGATTTATTGGCAAACATTTTCCAGCACCAGGATTAGAGAAGCTCAGGGATTTAATACGTAAACAAGTATTTCAACATGCCATTATCGGGCTATTATTTTGAGATCGGCTCGCTTTCTGTTTAGATTGTATATGCATAATAGCAATCCCAGCATAAATGAATGTTCTCATGACAAACTAAGCTTTCCAGCATACGTAGCAAACTCTTTACCTGGCAAAGTGCTAGGGAACAATTCTGAGTATGTAATAACTACTGTATCTCTCAGTGGAGAGAGTAATGTTTAACAGGCTTTAATTACATTTGAGAGTAATCACTAAAATGATCTATGCCTACTTGTAAAAAGAGGTTGGCATAAGTTCATGGCTAATTCAGTTGTGCAGAAGTGAAATCCATAGCACACTTAATGAACACTTACTTCTGATTACCTTTTTGGTCAAGCTGTAAACTAAGCTACAAGAAAAAGTCATTTTAGTAGACAGCCAGTAGTGCAGAGAGCTATAGTCCAGTGGCCTGAGCACATGTCTAGGAGCTATGAGCTCTCAAGCAGTGTCTCTGGCACCCACTGCTTTGTGACTGGAAACAAGTCACTTAACCTCCCTGCCTCAGTTTCCCCATTTGTAAAATAGGGATAATGATAATTACTTGTCGGGGTTCTATCATGATATGTACTTAGTGTAACTCAGCATAGTGTCTACACTGGGGATGCACCAGGGATGAAGTTGGCTTTATGTGTCTAAAGCATTCAAAAAATGAAAAGTGCTATATTTGTGCTACTCCAAAGCGCTCAGCTTCACACAAACAATACAATACAGGACAGTCACTCTAAAACAGCAAAGAGAGGGCAGACAGCAGTTTTAGTTCTGACTGCTTTACAATCTTCCACAATAAGCTGCATCACTACTAGCATGCACCTTTCCCTTTCTGCTACCACTGCCAGCTTCATATGGAGCATCAGTGGAGCAATTTCTTCCACTGGTAATAGTGCACAGATAGAGGGCTTGTCTACATCAGAAAGTTGCAGCGCTGGTGAGGGAGTTACAGCGCTGCAACTTTGAAGGTGTACACATCTGCAGGGCATCACCAGCGCTGCAACTCCCTGTTTGCAGCGCTGGCCGTACTCCCGTTTTGTCTCGGGTGTAGAGGATCCAGCGCTGGTGATCCAGCGCTGGTAATCCAATGTAGACACTTACCAGCGCTTTTCTTGACCTCCGTGGAAGGAGGAAGCCTCTGGTAATCAAGCTGGTCTCCTTTCCCGGTTTGCTCTCTCGTTCCCGGAACCCCGAGCAAGCAGGTCTCCTTCCCTGCGGTTTGCTGGGTGGCTCCGGGAACGCGAGAGCAAACCGCGGCGAAGCTGGTCTCCTTTCCCGGTTTGCTCTCTCGTTCCCGGAACCCCGAGCAAGCAGGTCTCCTTCCCTGCAGTTTGCTGGGTGGCTCCGGGAACGCGAGAGCAAACCGCGGCGAAGCTGGTCTCCTTTCCCGGTTTGCTCTCTCGTTCCCGGAACCCCGAGCAAGCAGGTCTCCTTCCCTGCGGTTTGCTGGGTGGCTCCGGGAACACGAGAGCAAACCGCGGCGAAGCTGGTCTCCTTTCCCGGTTTGCTCTCGCGTTCCCGGAACCCCCCTTGAAGCCGCCCAACAGCGCTGCAGTGTGGCCACATCTAACACCACTTGCAGCGCTGGTTGCTGTAAGTGTGGCCACTCTGCAGCGCTGGCCCTATACAGCTGTACTAATACAGCTGTAACAACCAGCGCTGCAAAATTTTAGATGTAGACATGGCCTCAGGTTCTGCATAGGTAGAAAAGGTGCCCTTGAACACTGCTATAGCTCAGTTCACCTAATATTTTATAGTCTAGCACACAGACTGAACTACTCCACCAGAGGTCAATCTGTGATGTGTTTAATGTTAAGACAAGAATAACTACACTAGACGGGATACAACAGAGTGAATTCAATGGGCTGCCTCCCTTTCCATGCCAACTTTTATTTCTGTCCCCTTGAGTTTCTGATGGGGAACCAAGATCATATGTCAATTCACATGTACGACAGGTTAACTGACTAAAGGCTACAAGATTATCTCCACATAATTAACCCATAATTGTAAGCTACAGACTTCCCCTACTATTTCCCATGGACTAGAATTACGAGAGTGTGTGATACTAAAGACCATGTCATTATGCCAATGAGGCAGATAAGAGAGGTATGTGAAGGGAGATAGAGAAAGGGGAAAGATAAGGAGAGGGCAAAAGAATGAAGCATCTTTCTCTCTGAATTTCCTAAAACTGGCCTGCAACATTCCCTTACTGCAGGATTCAGGGCTGTTTCTGAAGCAATATGAAACAATGATACTTCAGAGAAAGGAGCAAAACCACAGTTGTCTTATTGCTTCACAAATACCAAATACTAGTTTTCACAGTGAATATTCATACACTAATTATTTTATTTATATTAGTGTAAATCAGGAGTATCTGTATTGAAGTAAATGGATTTACATTGGTGTGAAACTGGCATGAGATCAGAATCAGAATCAGACTCAGAGTCTTTGGAAAAATATCAAAGTTAGAGACAGAACTGCAACAGAAAAGAAACAAAATTACTTGCCTAGTAGCTATTTTCTACAGCTGTCTCCCAGCTCAGTCTAGTTTCATAGCCAGATATATGTTTTTTGATAATAATCTACATTTTCCTTTGTCATTTTTGTTGCTTATTTTTCTAGCCTGCTGAGCAACTAAGGTAAAAATATAAATGTATATTTGTAATCATAAATATTAAGGCAAACACAAAAGAGATTTTGCCAATGAATATAGTGTTCTATTTCCTTCATTCACTTAAGACACAATTTGTGAGTCTGACTGTGATCTCTTGACAGGTGTAATTCTGCCAGCTTCAGTGATTACACAGGATATAGACTCATAGACTCATAGACTCTAGGACTGGAAGGGACCTCGAGAGGTCATCGAGTCCAGTCCCCTGCCCTCGTGGCAGGACCAAATACTGTCTAGACCATCCCTGATAGACATTTATCTAACCTTCTCTTAAATATCTCCAGCGATGGAGATTCCACAACTTCCCTAGGCAATCTATTCCAGTGTTTAACTACCCTGACAGTTAGGAACTTTTTCCTAATGTCCAACCTAAATCTCCCTTGCTGCAGTTTAAGCCCATTGCTTCTTGTTCTACCATTGGAGGCCAAGGTGAACAAGTTTTCTCCCTCCTCCTGATGACACCCTTTTAGATACCTGAAAACTGCTATCAGGTCCCTTCTCAGTCTTCTCTTTTCCAAACTAAACAAACCCAATTCCTTCAGCCTTCTTTCATAGGTCATGTTCTCAAGACCTTTAATCATTCTTGTTGCTCTTCTCTGGACCCTCTCCAATTTCTCCACATCTTTCTTGAAATGCGGTGCCCAGAACTGGACACAATACTCCAGTTGAGGCCTAACCAGCGCAGAGTAAAGTGGAAGAATGACTTCTCGTGTCTTGTTTACAACACACCTGTTAATGCATCCCAGAATCATGTTTGCTTTTTTTGCAACAGTATCACACTGTTCACTCATATTAAGCTTGTGGTCCACTATGACCCCTAGATCTCTTTCTGCCATACTCCTTCCTAGACAGTCTCTTCCCATTCTGTATGTGTGAAACTGATTGTTCCTTCCTAAGTGGAGCACTTTGCATTTATCTTTATTGAAGTTCATCCTGTTTACCTCAGACCATTTCTCCAATTTGTCCAGGTCATTTTGAATTTTGACCCTGTCCTCCAGAGCAGTTGCAATCCCTCCCAGTTTGGTATCGTCCGCAAACTTAATAAGCGTACTTTCTATGCCAACATCTAAATCGTTGATGAAGATATTGAACAGAACCGGTCCCAAAACAGACCCCTGTGGAACCCCACTTGTTATACCTTTCCAGCAGGATTGGGAGCCATTAACAACTACTCTCTGTGTATGGTTATCCAGCCAGTTATGCACCCACCTTATAGTAGCCCCATCTAAATTGTACTTTCCTAGCTTATCTATAAGAATATCATGCGAAACTGTATCAAATGCCTTACTAAAGTCTAGGTATATCACATCCACCGCTTCTCCCTTATCCACAAGGCTCGTTATCCTATCAAAGAACGCTATCAGATTAGTTTGACACGATTTGTTCTTTACAAATCCATGCTGGCTATTCCCTATCACCTTACCACCTTCCAAGTGTTTGCAGATGATTTCTTTGATTACCTGCTCCATTATCTTCCCTGGCACAGAAGTTAAACTAACTGGTCTGTAGTTTCCTGGGTTGTTTTTATTTCCCTTTTTATAGATGGGCACTATATTTGCCCCCTTCCAGTCTTCTGGAATCTCCCCCGTCTCCCATGATTTGCCAAAGATAATAGCTAGAGGCTCAGATACCTCCTCTATTAACTCCTTGAGTATTCTAGGATGCATTTCATCAGGCCCTGGTGACTTGCAGGCATCTAACTTTTCTAAGTGATTTTTTACTTGCTCTTTCCTTATTTTCTCTTCTAAACCTACCCTCTTCCCGTAAGCATTCACTATACTAGACATTCCTTCAGACTTCTCAGTGAAGACCGAAACAAAGAAGTCATTAAGCATCTCTGCCATTTCCAAGTCTCCCGTTACTGTTACCCCCTCCTCATTGAGCAGTGGGCCTACCCTGTCCTTAGTCTTCCTCTTGCTTCTAATGTATTGATAAAGAGTCTTCTTGTTTCCCTTTATTCCCATAGCTAGTTTGAGTTCATTTTGTGCCTTTGCTTTTCTAATCTTGCCTCTGCATTCCTGTGTTATTTGCCTATATTCATCCTTCGTGATCTGACCTAGTTTCCATTTTTTATATGATGCCTTTTTATTTTGTAGGTCACGCAAGATCTCAAGGGTAAGCCAAGATGGTCTTTTGCCACATTTTCTATCTTTCCTAACCATTGGAATAACTTGCTTTTGGGCCCTTAATAGCGTCCCTTTGAAAAACTGCCAACTTTCCTCAGTTGTTTTTCCCCTCAGTCTTAATTCCCATGGGACCTTGCCTATCAGCTCTCTGAGCTTACCAAAATCCGCCTTCCTGAAATCGATTGTCTCTATTCTGCTGTACTCCTTTCTACCCTTCCTTAGAATTGCAAATTCTATGATTTCATGATCACTTTCACCCAAGCTTCCTTCTACTTTTAAATTCTCAACAAGTTCCTCCCTATTGGTTAAAATCAAGTCTAGAACAGCTTCCCCCCTAGTAGCTTTTTCAACTTTCTGAAATAAAAAGTTGTCTGCAATGCAGTCCAGGAACTTATTGGATAGTCTGTGCCCCGCGGTGTTATTTTCCCAACATATATCTGGATAGTTAAAGTCCCCCATCACCACCAAATCTTGGGCTTTGGATGATTTTGTTAGTTGTTTGAAAAAAGCCTCATCCACCTCTTCCGCCTGATTAGGTGGCCTGTAGTAGACTCCCAGCACGACATCACCTGTGTTTTTTACCCCTTTTAGCCTAACCCAGAGACTCTCCACCCTTCCGTCTCCTATGTCCCTCTCCACCTCAGTCCAAGTGTGTACATTTTTAATATATAAGGCAACACCTACTCCCTTTTTCCCCTGTCTATCCTTCCTGAGCAAACTATACCCATCCACACCAACATTCCAGTCGTGTGTATTATCCCACCAAGTTTCAGTAATGCCAATAATGTCATAGTTGTATTTATTTATTAGCACTTCCAGTTCTTCCTGCTTATTACCCATACTTCTTGCATTTGTATAAAGGCATCTAAGATACTGGTTTGATCTCGCCTCCCAGCTTTGCCCTGACCCTCCTTCCTCTCTGCTATTATAGCCCGTGCTCCCTCCTGTTTCCAACCCATCTCCCAGGTCTTGTTCCCCACTTACCTGTGGGCTTTGCTCACCTGTCCCCGTCGAACCTAGTTTAAAGCCCTCCTTACTAGGTTAGCCAGTCTGTGCGCAAATAAGGCCTTTCCCCGCTTCGAAAGGTGAACGCCATCTGTTCCTAGCAGTCCTTCCTCAAATAGCATCCCGTGGTCGAGGAAGCCAAAGCCCTCCTGGCGACACCATCTTCGCAGCCAGGCATTCACCTCCACGATGCATCTGTTTCTGCCCGGACCCCTACCTTCAACAGGAAGAATCGAAGAGAATACCACCTGCGCTCCAAACTCCTTAACCCGTACTCCCAGAGCCCTGTAGTCACTCTTGATCTGCTCAGCATCACACCTCGCAGTATCATTTGTGCCCACATGGATGAGTAGCATGGGATAGTAGTCAGAAGGCCGGATAATCCTCGACAAAGCCTCTGTAACATCTCGGATACGGGCCCCTGGCAGGCAGCATACCTCCCGGGATGAACGGTCAGGGCGACAGATGGGTGTCTCCGTCCCCCTCAGCAGAGAGTCTCCAACCACCACTACCCTACGTTTCTTATCAGTGGTGGCAGCAGACCTCCCAGCCTTAGGGGTACGAGGCTTCACCCCCTTAACTGTTGGGGGTGATTTCTTCTCTCCTGTATCAAGAAGAGCATAATGGTTATCTTTTACCACAACAGGAGGGTTCGCAGCAGCAGTGGAGCACTGCCTGCTGCTAGAAGTAACCAGCTGGCTGTGTCCACCCTGAGCCTCCTCCTCCACTGGTGTGTCAGATACACCCTGAGGCATCTCCTCATCCACTGGAGTGTCAGTAGTCCTGTCAACTGGGACAGCACCATCAGCTGTCTCCACATGGATACTGTCCAGGAATTGCTCATGGACATAGATGTTCCTCAGCCTGGCCACCTCCTCCTGTAGCTCTCCCACCTGCTGCCTGAGAGATTCCACCAGTAGGCACCTTTCACATTGGATGCCACCCCCAGCCTGGATATCAGTAAGGGGAAATTGCAAATTACAGTCTTTGCAAGCCCACACCAGAATCTGGGTAAAAGCATCCATGCTTTGGTGATCTGTCTGGCTACAGGCACAGGTGGAGGAGACAGAAGCAGCGCTGGCACAGGTGTTGCGGGTCCTTCTCACCATTGTAAGCCTCCCTCTGTCAAACACTCTCAAATTCCTGTCTACAGCTCCCTATCCGCTCCTCTCTGCTGTAAACAGAAAGGTTTTTGATGTGGCTCAGGTTATGGGTTCAGGGGACCAATGGGTCACAGATGAGACCGACAAGGGACACCCCCCTTCCTAACTCCCTTGCAAAACTCCCTGTTAGCAGCTCCTGTTCGCTAAGCTCCCTGGTCGCTTGTGCGCAGCTTTATAAAGCCCTGGCCTGAGTGAATGCCCCGCCCACTGGTTAAGGTTCAGCCAATTACCAGAGGCTTCTAGCTTTCAAACCTTCCTAGTAGCTCCACCTCCAACTGCCAGCTGCAGCACACGGTCCTTCAAACAAACAAACCAAACAGACTGACAAACACAAGCTCAGCACACAGCACGTAACCCCCAAACACATGTATGCAGGTGAGATCTAAAGCAGGACCATTGCTACCTAGACTACAAAATTACATAACATCAAAGTCATATCTAGCTAAAGATATCCAGGCCATCGACACAAGTGATCACCAAATACAGGAGAACAGTTGAGGTTTAGTGAACTGAAAACAAGTGTGGGAGGCAGAAACATCTAAATTCTTATCTTGGCATAGCTGCTTCTCTTAGTGTGGCCTTGGTCAACTCAGCCTTTCCGGGTCACATTTTATCCACCTGTAGAAATGATGACAATAACGTTTACCTACCTTCCTACCTACCTCATGTGGGGACTAATTAATGTATGGACAGCAGTTTGAAGATATAAACCGCCTATTACTTAAAGCATTTGTGTCTATATTTTGTCTGCTTTTCACTCTTTTCTAACACAAAGAACTTAACCTTGGAAGAAACATTTCCTAATGGTGCTTGAACAAATTATTTGTATCCGTAGTAATTTTATTGCTCTGATCAGTTTGTTAACAGTTCACATGTTGGCCGTTGAGAATCTGACAGGCCAGTGGAAGGCACATTTTAGTTTTACCTCAACCTCAAACGCAGTTTTACCTCTAATTGCAAATGTAAATTATAGGGAAAACTTTGGTTAAGTGGTTGAACTTACTCTTTTGTTATCATCCCTAAATGAATCTCTTCTCCTTTTAATGTGCTCATTTTTGTGGCTAAAGAAAAGAATCCAACAGGATGTTACGTTAAGGGGGCCTTGAATAGTCCAGGTTATTGTTCACTAGAGAGGGGTCTTTTGTGAAAGACTTAGAGGAGGAGTCCATTATTAGCCTGGGAGACTCTCAGCTGCAGCTGTTCTAACTGCTTTTAATTGGCTTTCACCTTCTTTTGTTTATTTCTTGGTACAGGTTTTGCATTAGGCACCTGTTCTCATTGAAGTCTAGGACTATCTAAAAATTGGGTCTAGTTAAAATTCACATTATTAAAGAAGAATACCTGTGTCACAAATAATACCTTTAATTCCTACAGCTGAGAGAATTTTAAAACCTAGCTCACATTTCACCTTTGTTATTCTTTACTCTTGGTTAATTTGGGGCAGTGATCATTGTCTCATCTTATTATTCTCTGTAGTCTAGAAGAACTTAAAGGGACCAACCAAGACTGAGGCCCCATTGTTCTAGGCACTTTACAAACATCTGTCTAAGGGTTTTATACTCTCACCCATCGCAGTGATATCTGAGAGCTGTCCATTTCAAATCGATAGTGATAGTGAAAGCCCTAGTGTTCTTGGCAGAGTCTCTGGCATGTTTCCCATTTCAGGATCAAAACTCTAGTTGAGGAAGTTGTTTTTTAAAGAATTAGATAAAGGTTGGAGGGGAAACACAGTCCCTGAAAGGTAAAGTGATGTGATCAAGACTAAACAGCAAATCAGCATCAGAGCTGAGAACAGAACCCAGCAGTCCAGTACCTATCCACTAGACCACATTGTCTCTCTTCAGACAAGAGAAACAGACCAGTCAGTTTAATGTTTGTTTCTAGACAGTTACAGTTTGTGGCTGCCATGCACCAGCACAAAGCTATAACCTCTGGGTTCCAGAAACCTGTTCCCACTGGAATTTCTAATAGTCTGACAGTTTGTCAACACTGGCCACTAGGCCTGTTTTAAAGAAGTTCTGCCACCAAATTATCCTCATCCCAGTTGAGGGTATGGACTTGCGTCTTTTGTGAAGCGTATTTTTATTTTATTTAATTATTTATTTTGAGTGGCATAGCTTAGAGTAATGCTTTAAAAATGGGTACTTTATAAAACAAATAGATTGCACATTGAACTCTCTTTGAGAGGTACATCTGAAGCAAAAGTAGTGTCTGATTTTCTATTCTAATGTAGCCATGGATGGTCTGAGTACATCCATTGCACAGATTAATGTACACAGTTGGCTTTATGGAGGAGTTACCTTCTGCTTCTTCTTCCCTGTAGCAGATTGATTGGTGTTTTCTACATAACGGAGGAGTGCTTCATGTTCCTTGGTAAACGGCATTAATTTCTTCTTGGCCTCCAGCCAAATACACCAATTAAAAAAAGAAGTCAGGTAAAGAGTGCCAACAGACAGTACTAAAATTTCCAGGCAGAATGGCTGCAGAGCTTGCGAGACGTTTCTATAATGTCATCTCACATGAATTATGCTTTCAATTCCTGCCCTCTCCATAAATCCTCTTGCACTGACTAACAAGTTGTAACTGATACCACTTTATTGTCTGTTATGACCAGAAATACTATATGATCTCTCATATATTTGGTACTTTGGAGAAGGTAGCAACCATTACAAAAAACACTAAAAAGTGACACAAACAACAAATACCATTTCCCTTGGGGACAAATCCACACAATGCTTATTTGACCCCTGTGTGTTTTTGCTTACTAGCCACTTTTGGCAATGCAATACATGAAAATCATGTCACCTGCGTCAAACACCACTACAGGGGTTGGCACAGAGGAACTGCACTAGGGAACGAGAGTGGTGGGAGAGCAATTGGTAGGCGGAAGAATGGGAACAGAGCCACATCCACCACTTCTGTAGCCTCAGAGTTGCACTAGCCTGCACACTGTAGCCTGCTCTGCTTTGAGCAATGCCCTGCAACAGCCATTACATGCATACCTTCATTCTGCTTTTTCGCTGTCACGGACAGGGCCTACCTGCACTTACGCTGCACTCACTCACTGAGTCTACGCCCCTGACAGAATACCTCACTTGTAAAATTTACTAACCACTCCATATCCTTTTACAGCGCCTGCACACTTGCACACAGGATACCACCTAAACCTGTACTTTTCCCTACCCAACATTAAATCCACAGACTGCTCTCATGTCGTACCTCACTAGTGGCACAGCAAGAAGACCCCAGTGTCCTGCTCCAGACACAGCCTACCCCATTTTGTATTGAAATGACGCAGACTAGAACCACAAGGTAGATATGCACTTCTTTCCTTTGATAACACACAGGGGGGACTTTGACTCAGAGCTCCTCAGATCACTATCAAAGCTCTGTGATGCCCCTCAGACTAATCCTCAGTTCTCCTTATATGACAATCACAGCTCTCTCTAACTGCTCCAGCTTATTCTGCCACCATTCAGTGTGACTGCCCCAGCACAGTGAATGCAGCATACAGATCATTCCCAATGGCTATTGCCAGCTCCAGGGAGGCAGAGTTAAGGTTGGGTGGGTGTTTACCTTAACTCTGTATTTCCTGTTTTTTCAGAAGTTTGGAGTTTTGCTGAACTCAGCGTTCTGGGAGGACACAAGCTCTCACCAGACAACTTTAACTTGTGTTAAGGAATTTTGTTGCCATTTAATTTCCTAGTTTTTTAAAAAGATGGAGAAATGTTTGTTGGTATTTAGTCATTTGTTCTCCCCTAGGTTTGCAGATGATAGGCCACTGTGGCCAGGAAATCATCAAAAAGACCTAGGTTGTGTCTACAGCACAGAGACTATATCAACATAGCTATCCCAGCGTAATCCTGCAGTGTAGATGCAGCCTACATCTATGGAAGGACTTTTTTCCATCAGTGTAGGGACACCACCTCCTCGAATGAAGAAAGCCATATCGATGGAAGCATTCTTCTGTCAGCACAGCTGCATCTACACTGGGGCTAGGTTGGCATAGCTATGTCAGTCGGGGCTGTGAGTTTTTCACCCCACTGACCAATATAGCTACATTGGCCTAACTCAGACCTCAGAGGTTCAGGAGCCAAATTAGCGATCAACATTACCCAGAAGAGCCGCAATAGTGTCAGTTCATTGTTTCATTTACTACAGTGCTATATATTCATATTTAAACAGTATGACAGGGAAAATATTTATTTTTTATATTCTGACAGCAAATAAGTAAGTTAATAACTTAAGTGGTTAATAACATAGTGAAAGCATCCTGATTGCTTATTAACTTAGATTGGTTAATAATTACATCACACAGTGTTTTAATATAATGTGCTGCAAAGAGCCGCAGGGGTCACATTTAAGAGCCACTTGTGTCTCTCGAGCTTCGGTCTGAGTATCAGTGGCCTAGCTTTTTAGACCAACCTTTAGTGTTTATATAGTGGTTTTCATCAGTAGATTTCAAAGAACTTTACATCATTATTCATGTTTTACAGATAGAAAACCGAGGCACAAAGAGGTAAAGCGACTGGCCCAAGATCACCCAACAAGCCAGTGGCAAAGTTAGGAATAGTCCCAGTCCAGTGGTCCTTCCACTAGGCCACATGGTTGCTGTGTGATTCCTAAGTGTTCCTCCCTCTCCAATACATTTTTTTTTTTTTTTTAGTGGAATGGGCTAATGGTCATGCTTTGAAATGTTTGCAGTGTGTAGTTACTAGCAGGGCCAGCAAGAGAAATCTCATCCATGGTCTATGTCCCAAAACCTGACAGTTTTATTACATGGTTATTACTGTAAATTTAAGAGTGTAAGAGAAGACTGGTGTGTCTCTCTCCTTCTCCACGCCAATCTCCACCATTCCCAGCAACATGTAATCCCCCTGCCAACATTTCAGCTCCTCCTCCCCAGCCCATTAAGTCATTAGTTGGCAATGGAGAATCCTTTAAGAGGTAAGAAGTTGCTCCTTGCTGTCTCTTGCCCTCGGCTGTTACATACACAGTTTACCGGAGGACCATGTACACCTTAGTTATGTTACCTGAACTGCCCCTCACTCCTATTACCCACCTCCAGTGGGGACTCCTGCCCCTGCTACAGACACGCTTCCCCAGCCAGGTCCTAGGTCCGTGCGGCGCATTAATGTGACTTGTGTAGTTGCCGCACAGTGCTGAGAGAGAGCTCTAAAAAGCCATCTCCACGAGCGGCGTAGCTCCCAGTGCTGGGGCACTGTTGACACGGGCACTGAAGCTTACTGTGCTCACGGGAGTGTTTTTTCACACCCCTGAGCGAGAAAGTTGCAGCGCTGTAAAGTGCCAGTGCAGACAAGCCCTCAGAGTCTGCCCCATCTCCAAACTGGGACGTCCACTCCACACAAGAGGAACGTGTGTCTTAAATATTCATTTTCTGGGTTTCAGATGTTTAAATTGGTGTTACCTTCATTTCCCCATCCCCTTTCCCCCGGGTCCCAGCTCCCAGAGAGGAGCAGGGAGAGAAATTCAGACACTCCAAAAGGAGCAGAGGGCCCCCAGACTCCAGACCATACAGTGGGCAAGGAGCGGGGTTCAGACCTCTGCAGAGGGGTAGGACTCCCCTAAATCCCATGACACACATGGAAGGGTAGTGTTTAGGACTGACAGCCTTCCCTGGCCCCTAAACCTCCCAATGTCCTCTGCTACCTCTCATTATCCAACCCTTCCTGTCTTCTCCCCTCCCACTCCCCCAATCTCTACCCCTCCCTCTTACCTGAGCCCCCCAACCCCTCTTTCCTCCCCATCACCTATTCCCATAATACCCCCATCCCTCACTGCAGACCCAAACTCCTCTTCGGCTATTACCATCTACTCTGCCCCCATTACTCCTCCCCTCCCAGTGAGCATTCACATGTGTAATGTATTTTCTTTTCAAAAATAGTTTCAGTGCCTTCTGAATATTCTGCTGTACGCAGTTTACATTTCTCCAAAATAAAATATATTGACAGAGGCAGATTTTCCCCAAAATTTTACAGTTCATTCTCAGATTTCTGCCCAAGGTGGACTTCTAACTTCAAAGCTGTAGAATCTTCAAAGTTGCTGGGATTTTTTCCTCTGAGGACTGTATCTTGAGACCTCCTGGCATCAAATGATTCCACATTTGGATCACTATCCCTACCCTGTACTCCATGAGGCATAGCAAATTTCAAGACAATCTGTGTAAGCATACAGATTTTAGAGTGCTTAGCACCCATCCTTGAAACAGGACAGGCTTCCCAATCTTCACTAGAGCAGAGCAGATGCTCCATTATAAGATTGTATGAACTAGAGAGAGCACAGAAGGCTCAGAAAGGCATTAAGTGTCTCATTCATCTCATCTGAAAGAGAATACCCGATGGAGATGAATACCTCACACCCTGTGAAACACACGACATGTCAAGGCAATCTGAGCAAGCGGATGGCTTTAGAGCACTTAGACCTGTCTAGCTTTAAACAGAAAGGTAGTCTCAACTATAGTATCTGCCATGACAGATACCTGAGATCTCTTCCTTCCCCATGTGGTCTATGACGATGAATACTAAATTTTATATAAAGAATACAAGTATCTGCCTGTATCTCTGCAGTAGCACAGCAAATACTTTCATTTGAAAATATGCATTTATGTGAAAACAAAGTTTGGGAACTTGCCTTCATTTGTTGGCTCCAGTTGTTAGCTATCAGTTTTGCTGACTTTTCAACTGCATTATCTGGCTAGTGGGAGAGAAACACAGTATGACATTTAAAGAACAAAGCATTTCTCCATCCTAGTTGCTTGAAGATACTGGCAGTGGCTCTAAGTGTCAAATTTCACTATGACTTACTCAGTCCTGCCAACTTCCAGGGGTAGAATTTGGTCCACCCACAGCAAATAAAAAATGCCCATGTAAATTAGTTGCTGGTGAAAAGCTTTTTCAGATCACCTTAAATTCCACTGGTATTTACCATGGACTGACCAGCCTTCAAAAGTTTCTAGATGAAAGAATTATTCAGAATTTTAGAGAAAAAATAAGATATGGAAAAGCATAAACATGCTTGATCTCGCAGCAGTAGTGGACGAATGTGACTCCATTCACGGCAGTGTAGGTACTCTTAATTTACATCACTGAGATCCAAATCCAGCTGCCAAACTCTACAATGATGCATATTGTCTCTTCCTTGGAACCTGTACTTTGTCTATATTCATCCACCCATCCCAAGCTCACTGTATCTGAGGGCCGTAGGCTACTCATATGAGCAGGGGTGCAGGATCAGGCCCCCAGACCAGGCTCTGATTCTTCAGAATGCTCTGATCACTTTGCACCTCTGTGGCATGGCAGAGCAGTCCCAAAAACAGTGGACCAGGGCACATGAAAATTCTTGTGTCTAGAGGAATCCTCAAGTGGCAGAGAACCAATGTAGCAGCTCTTTTGTCACTCCTGTTCTTAGCCATGGGTAGGGCAGTTGGGGCATCTCTGCATCCAGCTGATACCCAGTGATTAGAGAAGCTCTTGGGGGTCATGCCCAGTTGGCACATGACAAGGCAACCTCTGGGGTCTAAAATCCACCTTTGCTCCCTCACCCCAAACTGGTGCCAAGAAATCTTGGCTGGGCTGGAGAAAGTGGCTGTCAGAATGCACAACATAATTTTTTTGCTGGGGGTGGGTGACAGAAGGAGTATGCAGGTTTCTGATTTCCTTGCTCTTGAATGGAGTTGCTTTGTAATGAAGGATGTAAGAATTGCTTACACATACTGTATGTTATCTCTGATTTGATCCAGCCTCACTCACAGAAAACATAGTACGCTTCTACCCCAATATAACACCACCCAATATAACATAAATTCGGATATAATGCAGTAAAGCAGTGCTCCGGGGGGCGAGGCTGCTCGCTCTGGCGGATCAAATCAAGTTCGATGTAACACGGTTTCACCTATAATGCGGTAAGATTTTTTGGCTCCCGAGGACAGCATTCTATCGAGGTAGAGGTGTATATTGAAATGCTGCATTAAATAACAGAAAGACAAATGCTTCGATTTACTGCTTTTTTCTTTTTTTCGTGTTCATCCAATACATGATTAGTTGAGTTTATTGCTTCCAACTGAATTGCTTTGTCAAGTTTTCTGGGCACAGAACATAAAACACACACAACCACTGCGTTCGTATTTGCATGATTGGAAATTATTTGCCAGAAAAAATGATGTGTCTAGTAGTAAATATTCTGGACACCCCCACCAAAATAAGCAGTAAAGTTAAGTGTTTATAGAGCATTAGTTTAAGAGTTTACAGATTGCTCTGAAGTTTGAAAAATGTACTTGCTTACACTTACTGGTGCAAATCAGATGCATATTTCATCCCCTCAGAAACACACAGTCATGCATTGCAAATGCAGCTAAAGACAGAAAAAATGCACACAATGGTTTTGTTTCTATGGCTATTATAAAATTAAATATAAAACATCAAGGGTGAGATCCTCAGTTGGTGACTTCCCTAGAATGACACCGATTTAGGCCAACTCAGTATCTGGCCCCAAATTTCAACACTAATCACCAATCCCTTATCCATTCACCATTTATGTTGGCACTAAACTCCGACAGAACTGAAAGCACCTATAGTGGAACAACATTGTCTAACAAATCCGTGGCTAACTAAGAATTTCTTGGTTGTTACTATGCTGCACACCATGACCACTTGGAACTTCACAGTGAGAGCAGGAATAGACTCTGGTTCTCCTACTTCTAAAGCACATTCCCTCCATACTTGAGTTGAAGAAGAAGGGAATGTTACTCCCCCTGTGCAGTAACTGTAGTTATTTCAGATATTTCCCATGGTTGCAACACTTCTGGTGCACAAATACCTCTTGAGTCCATGGTCGGAGATTTCTAGCTAGCTTTTACTCAGGCCTTGTGTATACTGGGGGGTGGGCATGGAAATCGATCTAAGTTACGCAACTTCAGCTACATGACTAACGTAGCTGAAGTCGAACTACTTACTGCAGTGTCTTCACTACGGTAGGTTGACTGCTGACGCTTCCCCGTCACCTCCGCCTATGCTTCTCTTCAGAGTACTTCTTGACAGGAGAGTGCACGGCGGTTGATTTATCGCATCTTCACTAGATGCAATAAATCGACCCCCGCTGGATCGATCCCTCCGGAGGTAAGTGTAGACATGCCCTCAGTCATCCTCTAAGGAAAAACTGAAGCAGAGAGGAAGGAGGTCAGACAGTGGAGCACCCATAGGAACATACATCTTGAAGAACTACAGTTACTGCACAGGGTGACATTTCCTACTTCTTCCACTAGTGTCCATGTAGGTGCTCCACTTCAGGTGACTTCTGAGCACTATCACCGGAAGAAGGAGGGGGGCTTCGCAACAGGATCCAGAACTGAAAATAGTATTGCAGAGTCAAGTCCCATATCAGATCTGACTGCATGTTACAGGGCATAATGATTTGAAAATGTATGGATTAAAGACCAAGTATCAGCTCTACATAGCTCAGAAACTGGGACAGTCTTTAAAAATGCAGTCACTTGTGATCTGGTTGAAGATGCTCATACCCCATGAGGAAGCTGAGCATCTGCAGACTCATAGGAAGTGTAGATACAACCCGCTATCCATTTCAAAAGTCTTTGGGTAGAAATGAGGGCCCTGTTAGACCTATCCACAAAAGAGATGAAGAGTCTAGGTGATCTCCTAAACTGCTTAGTCCTATCCAAGTACAAAGTTAAGGTCCTTCTAACATCAAGGGTGTGGAACTAGGATTCCTGCTGAGAACTAAGGTTTTGGAAAGAATACCAATAGATGGATAGATTGGTTAAGGTGAAAATCTGATGCAACCTTAGGTAAGAACCTAGGATGTGGATGTAAAGAAACCTTATCATGAAAGAACATGGTAAAGGAGGGATTCTGCCATCAGAGCTCCAATCTCCCCAACTCTACAGGCTGACATGATGGCGACTAGGAAGGCCATCTTCATAGATAAGTGAAGAAAGGAACAGGTAGCTACTGATTCAGATGGAGGTCTTGTGATGTGGTGGAGGACCAGATCGAAGTCTCAGGAAGGAGTGGGGCATCTAATGTGGGGAAAGAGATTACTTAGACCCTTAATAAATCAGGATGACACTGGGTGAGCAAAAATGGAGAATTCTTCAACTGAAAGATGAAAGGCTGATATGGCAGCCAGGCGTACCTTGACTGAGTTGATATGGATAACATGGATATCTTCAGATCCAGAAAGTAATTCAGGATGAGAGAAATGGGAACCAAGTCAGGCTACAGGTAGCGATGACCACACCATTCGGCAAATCTGGTCCATTTCTGCAGGTAAGTAGTGTGGATTGATGTTTTTCCACTGTCTAAAAACACCTGCTGCACCTCCATGGAGCAGGAAACCTTTATTTCTGAGAACCATCCGGGAGCTAGGCTCTGAGACACAGAACTACCAGACTTGCATCCTGAGACAGGAGATGAGAAATAACTGAGAGCTTGATCGGGAGGTTGGACACAGAAGTAAAGCAGGTAAGGGTACTAAGCTTGTCTCAGCCAGGTAAATACTATGAGAATAACACTGGCCTTGTCCTGCCTAATCTTGTTCATCACCTTTAGAACTAGGAGTGTTGGTAGAAAAGTCATAGAACAGACTCCTCTCTCCAGAAGGAAGGAGTCACCCAGGGAGAGGTGGCCCAGATCTCCGTTTGAATGGAAGATAGGACACTTCCTGTTCTCAAAGGTGGTAAAAAATTCAATATCTGGCCATCTCCCTCTCTGGAATATGTCTTCGAGGATCTGAGTGTCCACTTCCATTAGTATTCATGGGAGACGTGTCTGTTGAGGGCATTGGCAGTGGCGTTCTGGATGCCTGGAAGGCAGGCTGCTGAAATTTGGATGTGGTTTGTTATGCACCAGTTCTAGAACCTTATACAAGAAAAAAATAAAGTGGAAGGCCACATATGCTCTTGGTGCACATGCTAGTGTTGCATCTTGGGCCAAGGTGGGAGAGAAGGAACTCAGGCCAGTTCACCTGCACACCTTATATAGTCTTGGTGTTTGGTCCACATATGCCTCCTTGTGACAAACAAGCACTGCTAGCTAGAAATCTCCAGTCAAGGGCTCAAGAGGTGTATGCAACTTGAAGTGGAGCACCTATGGGGACACCGCTCAAAGAATAATCTTCATTAGCTTTTGCAGGATGACTCCTGACACCATCAAGCAGTTCTGATTCCATCCACTAGGGGCCAGTGCTACAGACACACACGAGCTGACTCAAGTTTGATTGTAGAAGTGGTCAAAGAATTCGGTTGACATGTGCCTAATTTTTTTATGCCAGCTCAACTCTGATTATTAAATAGGATCTTCATCTCCAGATCCCTTTCTCTTATTAAACACCTAGGGCCAAATCCAGAATAATGTTGAGCTCCTGCAAGCTGCTTAGTTGGTGATCAGCACCTTTCGGAGTTGTCCTATACTGTCCTCCACTGCAGTCTAGAAGTTGGGAAGCATTTTTTTGAACAGTGTTATATTGGATATTGGAAATATACTATGAGTCTAAGGAATGTTGGTTAGCTAACATAATATTGGCTATTAAAAATCAGTGTATTGTGTGCACTTAATCACATAGCAAAGTGCTAGGAGTTTGTATATACCGGCTGGATGTCAGACGTGAAAAGAATTTAACTTGCTATTTTAGTCATCCTGGCTATTGGAGCTGAGATTTTTGGTAATTACACATCTATACAATAAAGAGTGTCTGGAGAGTTGTGCTCAGATGGTTTTCATTCCTTTGCATACTGTTGGATGTTTTAAACATATTAAAAAAAGAAACTATTGTTTATGAATGTGAAGATTAAAGAAGAAGAGCCTATGCTGTACTTTTCATTTGTACTTCATCTCATTTTTGAATTTGGTAGATGTTACTTACTTTAGCTTCATCTTGTCCAAAGCTTTGGTAAGACTTGTTAGCTAGCTTCTCCAGTCCTTTGGCATAGCTAATTTCTAAGTTAGTGCTCTCAATAAACATCATAAGGCATAATTATTCAATCATTACTTGACCTGTAAGCTTTGAACAGCTCTGCGTGAGCCAAAGATTGGGTGCTTACAATGAAAGAAAATTGCTCCAACATAAAAAAGGGAGTGATCTCATAGCAAATATACACATATGCAGATCTTTCAGTCACACAGGCATATTCCAGCAAATCACACTAGCTCTGTAACATCATATAATCATATAACGTATCATGACTCAATTAACATGGCTTACTTAACATAGCTGAGAATAATGGCAATGACCCTAATCAGGTTAGCTCTTACCACCCGAACTCCAGGAGATACTAAGATACTGCCTAGATCAGGGGTTCCCAACGCGGTGCCCACAGGCGCCATGACGCCTGCAGGGGCATCTTAATGCACATGCGTCCTAGCCCCCGGGAGAGCACCTGTCGAAATGCCGCTGAATTTCAGCGGCATTTCGGCGGGGACGCCTCTCGATGACAACACTTGTCACCAAATTGATGTCATTGAGAGGCGTCGCTCCTGAATTTCGGCGGCAATGCCTCTCAAAGACGCCGCTTGCCGTCAATAAGTGATGTCATCAAGAGGCATCGCCCCTGAATTTTGGCGGGGACGCCTCTCGATGACGCTACTTGCCGTTGACAAGTGATGTCATTGAGAGGTGTCGCTCCCGAATTTCGGCGGGGATGCCTCTCAATGACGTTGCTTGTCAACAGCAAGCAACGTCATCGAGAGGCGTAGCCGACAAAATGCTGCTGGAATTCGGCGGCATTTTGGCTGGTGCTCCACTGCCGCAGTGGTCCTTTGGCTGGCGCCTGCCAGCCAAAAAGTTTGGGGACCACTGGCCTAGATAATATCAGACAGCAAAACTTTTATTATTATTATTTTGTGGTTTTTAATAGATCATAATTAGGTCTATTCAAACATTATATATAAATTCCATACAAAAGAACTACACTAAAAGAACATGGTTGACAAGTCAAGCACTCAGAAGTTAGGAAATGCCAGGATTAAGGTTGCCTGAAGAACCTTAATTTGGCCCCCTGTTGCATTTGCACTATTATATAGTCTTTAATTATATGATTTCATGCTATTTTTCCACAGGAACCCTGCCTTATTTAGTGCACAGGACGGATGGTGTTTTGGGAATTAATCAGGTTTGTATTGTCTCTTTGCCCAGCCAGTCCAGTCAACAAGCCAGAGCAGGGTCCAGGACATAGGCACCGGCTTTTCCCTTTGCATGGGGGTGCTCAACCCCCACTCAACCCCAGCCCCGCCCCACTCCACTCCTTCCCCCAAGGCTTCACCCCCATCCCACCTCTTCCTGCCTGTTCTGCTCATTCCTCTGAGCATGCCACATCCTACTCCTCCTCTTTCCCAGCACCTCCTGCATGCCGCAAAACAGCTGGCCACAGCAAGCGGGAGGTGCTGGGGGGAAAGAGGGGAGCTGGCTGCTGGTGGGTACTAAACACCTGCTAATTTTTTCCATGGGTGCTTCAGGACTAGAGCACCCACAAAGTTGGTGCCTATGGTCCAGGACCAGGTCTAGACACATAAAATGGCCAAACATTTAGATGGTGAAGTTAAACAAGATACAAATAGTGTTAAGTGGATTTCCCCTCACCTAAAAATTAATATATCTACAATTGGGAGATCTGAACTGAATAAGGGCCTATGTTAACCTTTATTGGCTATCCCATTTTTATCATGGCTGTTTTTCAGATTCATTTCTACATGCTGGACCAGTTCTTTTACTGACTTGCCTTTGTGAATTTTTTTGGACTGGGTACAGCAGATCATGGGCCCAATTCATTATTGTCTTGTGCTTTATGTAGTGATTTACACCAGCGCAAAGTGCACCAGAACTTCAAGTGGTGGAAATTGACATCCCCTTTTTTGGTGCTATGCTGATTCATATCAGGTGAGACTCTGATCCACTGAATGTAGGGTGGGTAAAAATTGTTACCGCTCTGATTGAGCAGTATCTGACATGTACCTTACACAGCTGGAAATGACTGTAAAAGGCACAGGAAAGCCGAGAATCAGGCCACTTTTAACTTTTGACGAAGACGTCTAGGAAGTAGCTGATCCATATTTCAGAAGCTGGAAAGACACAGGTGAGGGAGAAGCAGAAGTAATGGAAGAGGAGAAGTCTGATATCTTTGTCCACGTAGGTGATTTATTAGCTGTCTGAATGAACTCTGGGTACATTTAATTTAAATATTTAGTTCATGTAAAAAGTGAGTGGATAATTAAGAAGCTGGTACTTAAGCTCATAACAAGAGCCAAACAGAAGACAAACTTGATAGTCTAAATCCACCCTGCTGTAGTGCTATTAAAGGAGCACATCAGGGATGAATTTGGTCCACTGTATTTTTAAGATTAATTCTGGATATTCTGTTGCAAACATCGTTTCCTGCTGACAATTTTGCTGAGCAGTTTGTAAAGTCAGGGAAGCAAGCTGGTAAAATTACATTTCCAAAGAACAGATCTTCAAAAAAACCTCCTCTAATGTGCAACCCTAAGAACCTGCAGTATTGCAGCAATTATCTGTCATTTCAGGTTCCAGTCATCACCCATATTGGTCCATAATTCTTGCAATCCAGGCTGCAGGGGATGGCACTGAAGCAGACATAACCCTGTCTAAGTAAGTGTTCTGCTAATGCACCATCATGAAATAGTTATGCCCCGTTGTATTCAACATTCATGTAATTTACATGAGAAAACTGGTTTACATCCCTCAGCCATGCCTGCCGGCTCTCACCAAAATGTAATTTATCAACCTGGGTTCTTGGTGCAGAACAGGGAAAACAGAAAATGAAGAGGGAGCCTGACAAAGAGATAAGAGAGTGAAGGAAAGGGAAGGAGCCTGGCACAAATGAGGAAAAGAAACCCAAATCCGTGAACAGCCCTCACCGCCCACTACTGAAATACACCAAAAATCCTGGTCCTGCATACTGAGGGTCTGACTCAGGCAGCCAGAATTTACATAGCAAGATGGCACTGATGTTGGCAGCATTATCAGGGTAATATTTTCACAAGGACAAAAATGGTCTTGTTCAATTTCTCTGTTGCTCTTCTGCACTGGCAGGCAAGTATGTCTTATTGGTGCTCTGTGGCAGTGGGATTCGCAAGAGGATCATATACATGATAAACCTGTATCTCCTGGAATAAAACAAATCAAACCCCCATGCGGGCCTGAGTCTCTCCTCATTTAGGACCTGCTCCTGCTTCCATGGGTTTCAGTCCTATTGAATACTGGGAGATGGATCTGGTCCTTGCACTGGTATTACACCAATATAGCTCCCTTGAGTTCCATGGGCATATTCCTGATTTACACTGGTGGAAGTGAGATCAGAACCAAGCTTGGAGCATGAAGTTTGCTTAGTCTTGTTCCCCATAAACGGACTGGGCTAAATTCTGCCTGCTTAACATGGATATACACTGTGTGACGGCAGAATTTGGCCCAATGGGTTTTCCCCAGGTGCAAGATACACTCATCTATTGTTCAGAAAAGCAGCTGAGATGTTTTTCAACACATTGAAAATGCATGACCATTTTAGTGAATCTGGATTGCACTTGTGTTCACCAACACAACACAAACCAACACCATGCATGTTTTGTGTGACTTTCAATTTTGTTGCCATTAAGACAAATATCTTACCCTCTTCGGTGCTGCCATGTCCCTGCACCCTACACTTGGATGGAGGCTAGTCAGTCTGGCATAGTGAATAGAGTGTGTAGTAATAATCATGGGAATCCAGAGCAGCACTGATTGTATGGGCAAAAAGGTGAAAATGGGCTCAGCTCTGCAGTTACTCTTAGAATTCCAGTGGCCTGGGGAACATCTCAGCCTCAGGCACAGGCTCAATATTTAGAGAACGTGTTTAATCATGCAATTGCCGTCCATTTCCTGGGTGCTGAGAAGTGCCTACCTACTGATTTTTCCTCTCAAGAGGTTGGCACTTAATGTACCCCCCTGTCCAAGTAAGAGAGAGAGAGAGCAGGGGTAGAATGGCCCAGTGGATAGGGCACTAGAGTGGGACTTAGGAGGCTTTGCCTCAGTTTCCCCATCTGTAAAATGGTGACAATGCTATTTCCTTCTATTGTAGAGCACGTTGGGAATCTCTGGATGAAAAGTGCTGCATAAGAGCTCACTAAGATACCTCCTTAAATTAAATGAATACCAGATGAGAGCAAATTTATTTTGCCAGCTTCCTCAAACATGTCTGTAAAATGACAAGCTTTTGTGTTGCTGGTAAGAAGCAGCTCTTTCAAAGCCACTTTAGGAGGACAAGTGTAATTCAAAAGGAAGATGCTCTTTAAAAAGAGCCCAGATTGGAAAGACAGCTGCTGACTAGATTAATAAATGGCAGAGGTGATTAAATATTTATTTTCATATTTAATTAAGAATTGCATTTTGCTGTTGAATTTCAGGTTGATTTTTTCATGTAGGTAGATCCCAAAACTTTGCCTAATTAAGGCAAGACAGCCCACGGCCAAGCAATTATCAGACTGTCTTAACTAGCAGTTTTGGAACCACTGAATCTCAGCTGCATGGAATTTCTATTTCTCTCAACTGATAGACAATTGGACAAGGCTTGTGGTTTGAGCTGCCACCCAGATTCAAACTGGCCATTTTGTAGAGGTATCAAAGTCTATGTTAGATTTACTGCAGTTCCAGAAATACTAAGTTATTCCCTATCAACTTCCAACTGTTCAGAAAAGATGTACAGCCAGCATGCAAATCTGCCCTACAAAGGAGGCTGACTATGTGCTGCATTGCAGTGGTAGGTCTTGCCTGATTTGTGGTGAGATAAACTTCTTTAGATAGAAGGTTAGTTTGTTAAGTTTTGTCTCCAGGTATCATGCTATGATTTTCTTTTATCTATAATCCTTATGTTTGCATTATTCTTATTCATTATCTCTTGAATCTTACATCTTGGATAATCAACTGGTTGTTTTCATTATAAATACATCTCAGTGCTGTGCTATTGGAGAAGGAGCTGATCCTGATCTGAATCACACACGCTGTAGTGTACACTGTTCCTGTGGGGACAGCAGACATGGTATGACTGTAAGTGTTCATCGGCTAAAGGGGCTGGAGGACTGGGGTGCACCTACTGTTAATCTGCAAGGCAAAGTAAAGGCTGCTCTGAAATTGATCCTTCAAATCATGACTTGTCTCATTTAAAGAAGCTCAAATGTGTGCGTATATATGTACATACACACATTATATATATATATACATATATATTTGAGCAGAAAACGTTGTCTCTGTAACTAATTGCTGTTGAGCCCACGTACCTTTGCTGGAGAACAAACCTGAGTGTTTGCAGAAATTCTCTCTGTTTTTCAAAAACGCTTTTAGATCTTGGTACACTCTGGCATACTGAAACACAACATACAGTTAGAAGACGTGTGCAGAAGTATTAGCTGAGAATGACAAAGGTATTGCCTAGCACATTTGTATAGTATGCATTCTTGGACTGAGGAGGGTTCCTTTGTATTCCAGGAATAGCTGGGATGTACAGTAGTATTGCTGTTTTGCTGTTCACTTCTTTCTTGACCCAACTTTCCATTTTAAATGTCACTACAGAAACATCATTATCCATAAATTAAAAAAAAATCCAGTAGGATTGATGTTTTTGTATTTTTCTTCTAATATAGAAAATGAAAATGCATGTAAGTTCCACTGTGTGTATCTCTACGCATCAGCATGAGAATACACTATAAAATATATTTTTGTAAAAAAAACAGAAGTACTGAAGAAATACAGAGGGCCTGACTTGTATGTATTGACATTTGATCCAATATATTAAACTAATGTCTGATCCTGCCCCCATGGAAGTCAGTTGGAGTCTGACATTGGGCTTGGTTCCCTTCTGTACCCCAGTAAAGTTTTCAGTAATACTGCAAGTGGAAGTACTTCTCCCAGCAGAGAATCTGGTGCAGCACCATGCCCCCTTCCCTTGCCTCGTCTCCCCACCTTCTTCCTCTCCCTGCCTCCTTAACCCCCACTATGCCAGGCTGTGCAGCTGATGGTTGGGAGGCAGTGGTCGTGACCAGCAGAGCTGCCTTTGCCAGCTTTACATAGGTGGAGAAGAGATTCTCTTTGCATGAGGGGAATTCTCCAGGAGCAATGTCCGGCTAGTGAGAGTTCACTTTGCACTGGATAAACAGCACAACGGGAACTTGCAGAATGGAAAATCTGGCACATGACTTCCATAGAGCACGGCAGTGTCCCGAGTGACGTAAGGCATATACAATAATAATGTTCTTTACCGGCCTGGGATTTGCCATACCAGGATATATATCCTCAAGTACTCAACACCCTTCCCAGGATCATTTATGGAGAAATGACTTCACCCTCCACTGAAATGCAGTCAGCTCTGTGAAATGCTACAGTTGTTCAACAGCAAGCAGCCACACTGCATTACAGTGTAAGACAGAAAGTATCTTATCCAGCTAAACTACAGACAGAATGTAATTACTCATTGAAACTGAGCCAGGATACTGGGGCTAATGAAAATTGCCTTAGGAAATTTAAACCACTCAGCTTCTGAAAGATGGCACCTCAGCAATGCCCTGAGCTTAGACAGGGATCCAATATTGACTCAGAAGGAAGGGTGTTGTTTACTGAATCATTAATATAACTTTCTGTAACACTCCTCCAAGTACAGACCCTGCCTGGCTTATGAGATCTGGTGCAGCCAAGGAGGTCTGACGGCTAACTCTTACCTTCAAGTTCAGCATTTATGAAGTTGTCTCTATTAGAAGTTTTCATATAATTAGGTAATAACTGACTTATTCCTGATCCTCCTCATTATGGACTTTATGAAGACAAACTCTAGCCATACAATGAACATTTTATATGTATTGCAGTGGAAAGCAGCACACAGCCTATACCATCAATATACATGTGTGTATTGTAAACACAGCCTTAAAAATCAGGGATGATTTTGCTGTTTATGTAACTTCCTCTTTGTTAGTCTTTCCTTAATGTGGACCAAAAGAAGGCTCTGGTGAGTGAAATCTTATCTATGAGAAAATTTCCTTGCATTTGATCTGTACATATTTTATAGAAAATGTTGTGTTTTCTTATTCTAGTAGAAACATATACAACTCTAGGTAAAATGAAGCAAGTTAACACGCAGTAGGAAGTGTTCAATTCTCACATCCCCATTTTCGTATTTATTATATGCACCCATTACTCTAGTATCCAGCAGAGAGCATACTTCACAATGTGACTGAGTTCTCCAAAGATCATCCTTCCCCCCACGGGATACTACAACATTGCTCAGAGAAAACATGGTCAATAAAATTAAAAGGCTGCAAAAACATGTTGGAATCAACGGCAACTCTGCTCACACCCTTTTGTTATTATTTGGCACATATGTTACTTTTCAATGAAACCAATCTCCCACATGACAGAAACACTTGATGATAGTGACTTTCTGATGACGCAGATGCAAACATTAGGAAGCAAGACTCCACTGACATATAAAATACCCACCACAAGGTTACTCACTGTACTGGAGCCTGCTATAAAAACTGGGTGTTTCCTGGGTTTCAAAGGTGGATCATATAATGCCAACGGATTACATATTGCCAACACAATACAATAAACATACCTGGGGAAGAGACTCCCTGTATTTCCTGGTAATGTACAAGAGCCAAAGCAGAAAGAGATGCAGATGAGGAAAAGTATCTACAAAGAACTGAGCTGATGTTTTTCTTAATAAATGAGGTAAAAATCAAGCGGAATTGTAGTCCCCTTGCTTTTCTAATTAAACTACAGAATGGGTCTCATTCACCAATGCACTATTTCAGTTTCACAGTAATGATTTTAATGGTGATACATAGGCATAAGCCTGAAATAACAGTGGTAAATCAGATGCAGTGTGCTTTGCTTCCTCTCTGTCAGTTGATACAAGTTCTAGCAATCAACAACAGCAGTCTGTTGCTCCAGTTCCCAGCTCTGCCTCTTCTTCTGCAAAGCCTTCCCTTGCGCTCCTCACAGGCACAGGGCCAGTTTTACTGATAACCTCTGGCTGTCTTGTACTATTCCAACAGTGCAAAAGCAGCTGTAAACCCATCTCCACCAGCCAGTTACGGCTGGTTTATGGCTGCTTTGCTTGAGCAGAGTGGCACAAAGCAGGCAGATCTTCTCAGTGAATGGAGGCCTGTGGGCTTTATTCCAGCTTTGTTTGAAAGTTTTGTGGCCCATTGATTGTATTAGTCTGAATTGGTGTGTTACAGTCTTGCTGCTCTCCACTGCCTTGCCCTGTACGTACTCATTTATGCAGAATCAGTGTACAGCCCTCTCAGAGAAGAATGCAGCTCTTCCTGAGGGGATTAAGTAACATGCTTCTAAAGTGCTTGGAGGATAAGAAGCAGTAATTGTAACTATACCATCACACTAATAAATTCAAATAATGAATTTAGCAATAGTCTTTCCATCATGTAGTTAATCATTATAGCATTTCATTAAATCACAGAATTATAGAAACAGCAGGAAGAAGCATCTGAGTCATTTAGCTTCTGTCAGGGCAGGTATTTTTCCCTATAGCTCTTTTCCCTTCCACTGCATCATGTGGTGGAGTATTTCAGAGTCTAACATTGCTCACTGTCAAGATGTTTTTCCTTCTATTCAGCTTACGTTTTCGCCTCACATAATTTCCTTTACTCCCAGCTATAGCTCCTTGTACCACATGAAATAATTCCGCTCCATCCTGGCTGTTACAATTAGTAGAATTCACATACTAACTCAGACTCTCAGGTGTTTCTTAGTGCAGCTTAGACCAGGTCTATATTATATTAAGGCCCTGATCCTCTGACTTCCTGTGTGCAGACTGCTGTACTCATACGGCACCACACTGAGTAACATGGGGCTCTGGGCAGGCCATTTGTGTGCCAAATATTGCAGGTTTGGAGCCTTAGCTTTCAGTCCCACTTACCATTTTGGTCGCTGTTCTTGGAATTCCTTTTAGTTTGTTAGTATCCTTCTGTTAATGAGGTACTCAGAAGTGAGAGTCGCACTACAGGAGCCATCACCCCATAGTGTACAGAGCTTCATGATGTGCCTCTTCACAGCTGCTCAAAATTTCATTGGCATATTTTTGCCACCATCTTGCATTGCAAACTCAGGCCTAATTGATTTTTCTTATTATCCCTGAGACTCTTTCATCATTCCTGCTTTTTAATTTCTTCCTCCCACTGAATCTCTGTGTGGGGTTCCTTTTTCCCAGGGTGCATTTCTCAAAGCTGATTCACAGTTCGTTATTTTGCCCATGTACCTGATCTTTCTAGGTCTCTTAAGTATTATTTCCCTTGTCTCACCTGTGATTCGCAACCCCTCCTACTTTAGCATCACCTGTGAACTTCACAAACGTGATCTCCTGTCTGTTGGAGATAATCTGCTTCTCTTTCTGGGCTGACTCTAGGCATTTATGTCACCTCTCGCTTCAAACCAGCCTCAGTGTCAATAGGCTTTTTTAGCGCTAGACTGTGATTAGCAGTCAGCAAGGGAGGCAAGTGCGGAGACACAATCTGCCCACAGCTCCAGGAGGTACAGGGACTATGCATGCTGTCCCATGTTTTATGATCCATGGCCCTGCCCCCATTGCAGTGGCTTCACCCTAGGGAGCAATTCTGGTGCTTCCAAAGCAGAGATGGTACCTGGTCCTGAGCCTCAGGAAGGAGGCACTCAGTGGGAGGCAGCCTGCTCATCTGTGCAACTGCCAGGCAAATTCTAGCCCTTAATATACGATAAGCTTATAGCCAAGTTTCACAGGGATCAATCTTAAGGCTCCAGGTGCTAATGGAGAATATAAATGGAAGACAAATAATTTGATTTGCATAAAGCAAATTAACTTAAATTTGAATAAGCCTTAGAATATGAAGACTAATGGGCAACTAATAATGCATTTTTTACACAGCTGTGATCTAAGATTTTAAGTTCCAGAGGGAAGCAAAATAATTGGTGAGATTTTGCATAGCTAAATGAGCCCAAATTGCATTCCAGCTTCATATTTGTCACTTTCAGAAATATTTGTGCCCTCCTGTCTTACACCATTCAAGGTTTAATGTGCTCACCTTTGAGGCTCCTTGTTAAAATGAAAAAATAGAAATGGACAATATACATTTTGTTAAAAGCCTGGATGAGGTTATTAGTTTTGGCATGTATGAATGTGTGTATGCAAGAGGAATCCTATGTACATTACTTGTAACTAATTACACCAATTTATGTAAGACTATAAATATTTTGGTTAAGTTTAATAAAAACTGAAGGGAAAAAACAATGGCTTTATTATCAAAACCGATTCTGGACCTTCCCTACACACAGACCCAGAAGGTCTCCTTCCTCACAGAACCCACTGATGAGGTCAACTTACCCTACCTGCAAAACTGCTAGGTTTTGGTGCTATAAATGCATTGTTTAATGGCTGCTGCACAGAAGGTGCAGGGAGGAAGTCAGAACGCTCAGCAAAGGATAAGAGTCTATGGGCAATCCTTGCCCCTACCATGATGGGTACCTCACCAGAGCAGAAATCCCTCCATGCAGATTCCAGGGCTTCCACTTACAGTGGCATGGCTAACTATTGAGACAGCCAACTGGCTTCCCCAGCATGGCTGCACATTTTGATTCCTTCCACTTGAAGTCAAGCCATAGTGTAGTGTTACCACTAGTCTGACAAGTAGCCATGTCTATGGTTGTTTGCCACAGGGTTTTAGCCCTTGTCCTTAAGAAGCATGAATCTTCTGTTCCTCTCCCAGCAGCTGCACCAAGATCCAGATGAGTGATAACAAGTGGGTATTCAGCCACGAAAGCTTATGCTCTAATACATCTGTTAGTTCATAAGGTGCCAAAAGACTCTGTCGCTTTTTTACTGACCCAGACTAACACAGCTACCCTTCTGATACTTAATATTGCATTCTGTGTGCAAAGGGAAATCTGTGGGCTCAGCGGCAGTATACTGGGGAACCTCAGGTCCCCTCCACATTATCTCCAGCCATTTGCCATGCACGCTGCTGGCTTCTCACCATGCTGTGTAAGTGGAGGGGGCATATAGGCCATGGCCAGTGCTAGATGTCAGATACACTATATGGGACAAACTCCCGCAGAATTAAACCTCTTAATGAAACTCCTAGACAAGCAAGGACTTAAATTATGCATTTTTACAAAAAAGTATATGCTAGTGTACTTGAAGGCTAAGTCTGGGGTAGGGATTCCCCAGGTCACGTACATGTACTTGCGCTAGTTCTCATTGAGTCAGCACACATACAAATAGCCCTGCAGCTGCAGTAGCACATGTAGCTGCAGCATCGGCAGGCTGAGCTGTGCAGAGTACAAATACACCTGAATCTGGAGGGTATGCACTCGGCAGGACTCAGCCATTCCCAGGGCCGGATTTACACTTTATGCACCTCTAGGCACAGCATCTTCAGCGCCCTGCTTACAGCTGACCTTCATGTGTTGTGTAAAATATACCACCCCCCCACCATCAATGCCAGCACTGCTGGTTCCATAACCTCTGACCCCATTGCCTAAACCCTAAAACCATCTTTCCCCTTGTCCCCTTCTCTGCCTGTTCCCAACTTGCCCCAGCCCCCCAGATCTTCCCTGCCTCACTCACTGTTCCCAGTCTGCCCCTACCCCCAACCTCCCCAGCCTAGTTCTCTCTGCTCCACCTTCCCCATCACTCCCATGCCTCTGCCCCCCAGCTCCAGAACTGGCCCTGTTCCTCCCCACAGCAGCCCCTCAAAGCAGTGCTGCCACCCCTAACCCCCCTCCACACAGGTAGAGCAGCCCCAGGGCAGCAGGAGAGGGCCAGGGCCAGGCCTGGCTCCAGGCACCAGCGGAGGAAGCACGTGCCTGGGGCGGCACATACGAAGGGGTGGCATTCTGTGGCACAGTCTGGGCGGTTTTTTTGGTTTTTTTTGGTTTGGGCGGCTTTTTTTTTTTTTTTGCTTGGGGCAGCAAAAATGGTAGAGCCGGCCCTGGCCAGGACACAGCCTCCCTGGGAAGGCACAAGACCCTCTGCCATGTACGGCACTGCCAGCCCAAGCTGAGCAGTCCACCTGCCCCAGGTGAAGTGCAAGGGGGGGACCATACCTCTCCCCATCATGAGCGATCCCTGGGTCTCTTCTGTCCCTCCTGCAGCCCAGCGCAGCAGCCACACTCTGGCTCTACTCGTGCAAGTGAATGAGGTGCTGGTCATGCACAGGGTGGAGGCAGCGGAGCGGTTGAGATTGGGAAGGGGCTGGGACACTCCCAGCACCTCCTGTAGCTGTTCCACCCAGCCATGCTCACAGTGCCCCCGGGCAGGCTGACTCGGATGCTCACCCAGCTTACCCTAACCACTTTTAACAATGTAGGTATTAACCTTTAACCCACTTTTTACGTTTAGGTGCCCCTAGAAGGCCAGTGTCCCTAGGTACGTGGCTACTATGCCTAATTGGAAATCTGGCCCTGGCCGTGCCTCTGCTACCACCAGCTGTGCTACTGTGGTATGCTGCTATTTATAACTGCACTAGCTCGACGGGAACCAGCACAAATGTGTGTAGGAGAGCTGGGGAACCACACCACCAGCGCGTAGTGCAGACGTACCCTATGATGTTGTGTAGATTTTATCATGTAGGTATAGTCATTGTGGTGATTAGCTATTTAATTATTATATAACCCCCCATTTTTGCATTCCTTACCAAGGTGAAACACCAAATGATAGGTGAAGGTTCTTATACATCTGATGCCTGCATTATGAGGGTGCTTGTCTCATTCTCTGCAAGGCTCAGGCCAGGCTTTTGGGCCTCAAGTCCCATCTTGCATGATCCCACCTCATTCACTGACACTTTATCAGACATTGCCCGATGTCCAGTCTTTTGTGGGTTTTCCTTGGGTGAACACAGAGAAGTGTTTCCAGCTCACTGCATTCTTACATAGCCAAAGTTTTCACATTATAATAAAAGCTTGTTCTCTTTTGCTCTATGAGATCAGTAGTGAAAAATGGAGATCTTCTCATAAATCAGTAAGCCAGCCTGTCTACTCTATGGCCTTTTTCTAAAAAGTTCTCACTTATGCAAACATTGGTGTAGCTGTGTTGGTTATAGCAACACTGGGAGCCTAGAGGAGACACTGCTTCTGTGATCACAGACCTTTTAAACTTCAAGTCAATTAAACCTGCTCTGTGAAGCTTAAATAATATGATGCTAACAGCAGCTGCTGCAACTACATCAGTGTTAGCAACAGTGGGATATTTAAATAAGATTTAGCCTAGTGTAGACAGATACCAGCGTATGGTATCTGAGAGACAAGGTTATTGGACCAACTTCGGTTGGTGAGAGAGCAAGTGAGGCTGTGATGTGTTGTCCCTTTTTCTTTTGTACATTTTTTAAACAGGGGCCAAGATTTCCCAAAGTGACTATGATTGCTGAGCACCCATTCCAGGGCTGCCCAGAGGATTCAGGAGGCCTAGGGCAAAGCAGGGGAGCTGCAGTGCTTCTATTCACCCGGTGGCGGTCTGGGTCTTCAGTGGCATTTCGGCGGCGGGGGGCCCTTCAGTCGCTCTGCGTCTTTGGTAACACAGAAGGGCCCCCTCCACCATCGAAGACCCGGACCATCGCCGGTCCAGGGCTCACGGGGCATTTCAGCGGTGGGGGGCCCTTCAGTTACTCCGTGTCTTCGGCAGCACTGAAGGCCCCCCCGCCGCCAAAATGCCACTGAAGACCCGGACCCCCAACGGGCCAGGGCTCGTGGGGCCTCTGTGGGGCCCAGGGCAAATTGCTCCACTTGACCCTCACCCAGGCAGCCCTGACCCATTGTCTGAATCAAGCAGACCCCTTCAAAGCGCCTCAAGTTGGATGCCTTTCCACATGTACTTTTTTCTCATTTACTTGAATTCCATAAAATACCATAAACAACGTCCCACAGATATACAGAACTAAAAGCATATATGGGACCACTGAAAAAAGTGTTGGAGTGTGTACTGTGGGTAACAATCCATGAGCTAGGAAATGGTGTCACGGACATTGGAAATACTACGTTTTCATTTCATAGAACTGAGAAGGAAATTGACATTACATTCCTAATGCTTATGTTTATTATGAAATTGTCTCCAAATTAAAATAATTCACAATATTGATTGTTTCCATATTAAAAATAAAACCAAAAAACAACAAAACATGAAGTAACTCCCAAAGTTTTGCACGATATCTATGCATAAAAGAATTCTAACTACTTAATATAGAGCGGTACTTTGGACAGTGGAATTCTAACACGTATTTCTGAGAGAGTTGCTGAAGCACAGAACTGTCATGAAAACACAGGTGAAATTGTGTCATCTGTCCCACCCTGGCTCTGTACATAAAAAGCACGTATAACGTCGCTAATGTGTATGAAAATAAAGCCTTAGAATTCACGGACCCAGCTAAAGGAACTCAAAGCTCTATGGGACCCAGAATATATGTGTTTTTGTTCTATAGATCATTTTAGACCAGGAAACGTTTACAGAAAATTACAGATCACTTTGGTTTACAGGTTGACAGGTCTGATCATTAAAGCTCTACGCTTGATGGGGTTCTGAAATGTCACACCATAATATATACACTGTTTCCTCCATTATTAGAACTGGAAGCTATTTCAAAAATGGAGAACTCAGTACAGACACACTCAAACACTGTGTTTTCATTGCAACTACAATCAGAAACCCTTACAATGTAAAGTCTATATATGTATGTCAACTTTTCCAGACTTCCACCATTGTTTAAAAAAACAACTGTCTTTGTAAAATTCCCATTTGGTCCCATTTCTAAACCAAAAGCACTCAAAGCATATAAATAATACAAACTGATTTTGCTTTGTGGTTTCAAGGCAACTGTAATTTACAGTACACTGTGAGGTTGGGTCTATTCTGGTCTATGTTACAATGAAGGGTACAAAGTGTTCGAAAGATCCTCTCTCACAAATCTCACTAGTAGCTAACTGGAAATATACAAAGAATGAACTTTAGCAAACAGGATTTTTTTAAAAATATCAAAGTATGAACAGTAGAAAACCAATGGCATCCTGTCTTTCATTGAGAATTACAGGAGGTTGGAATAATGATGTGCAGTTAAGTGAGATGAATAATACAGGCATTTGATTTCTAACTAGAAAATTCTGTGTAGCCTATGTGTAGTATCTAGCCAGAGACACTTATGTTGATTATCAATGGCATTTGGCTGCAGAGCAAATTTTTTTTTGAAATAGTGTTGTGTTCATAGGCACATAGTGACTTTCTGTCACTCCCGATGGACTCAGATTTAACGCAAGAACCACTTGAAAGTACATGAAACTTTTTGTGCACATGGCTGGTTCTCTGAAAAGGGGTTTTGGCATTAGTGACTATGCTGAATGTTCACAAAGATTTGATGCCAGGTTAAAGTACGCACATCTGGATGCATGTAGAGGGAAGCTGTGCCCCATTCTACCACTGTTGGAAACATTAAATGGAATAATCCATAGAAATATCTACAAAATGGCAAACAAGGAAACAGCACGTGTCACTTTTTGGTATTTTAGAACTGAGACAACATAACCTTGGTCAAGACTCAGATGAATCTAAATTCCATCCCTATTTCTTTGATTGATTAGATTTGTAGCATATTCTAGGACTCTCAGCTTTTGATTAAAACCATGTGCTTTCCTTCTTGTATATTGCATGTCAATGCTAAAAAAGAGTAAATGCCACAAGAACTGAATCTTAATTTACTATGTGTCAGGGATCATTAGAAACAGAAGACAAATTCTTACTATTTGTTAATAAAGTCCATATGTTGCTTTTTCATTTTTCTACTTACCTGTTCCAACCTCAGTGTCTCTTAACATACCACAAAAAAGGGAGCACAGAAGTTGAAGTGAGGTAAAAATGATAAATAGCTCATTAGGAGGCAAAGAGCTTGAAAATAATAATATATAGCTGGAACACAAATTCTTGTTTCTATAGGAACTGGATAATGATGCTGTGATATGTACTGATGTACACAACCTTCCAATTCTTCACAATTATACAGAGCTGTGCGAACCATTTACAGGTCAAATCTCTTTACAAGTTTTGTGAAATACATCATTACCCAAAAAATATACAACAGCCATCAAAAGTGTTCCATTCCCATTAAATCGCTCTCAATGCAAGAACATAAGCACAGGTTCATATACAAAATATTTTGAATGTATGCCACTCTCTTCACGGAGTGAAACATTGTTCTTCTGCAAAGGCTTAGTCAGAACTGTTTTGACTCCTGTCAATTGATGTAATGACCCAGAACAATACTGTAAAGCATGTTCAACAAAACTTTTTGGTCCTGTCTCATAAAGATGGGAGAAATTCAATGAATTTCCCTATTTCCTCAAATACTGTGGATTGAATGTCTAGCAATGGTTCAGTGATGGTTAGCAAAGCTCTTGATACATTCTGATCCCCATCCCTATTTTTCCAACTACCCACTTTTAATATCACATCTTCCTCATGCAGATACATCTTAATTAGAGTCCCATTTCATGCTAATAGGACTCGGAATGTCTAGGACAGCCAGAGAGGGTTGCTAATGAAATGAGTGGGATACACCTGACGTAAAGGACAGATTGTGATGACTCTTGCATGACTGTACAGGAGGGGAGGTGGAACCTCTAATTAATCTCTGTCCCAGATACTGATGTGGTGCTGGTATCATATGTACATTGCTATTTTAAAACAAGACTGCATCGTTGGATAAAATGAAAAATTTACCAGCATTCTAGAACTCTGGAATTTCAAGAATTCTCAAACTTTTCTGAGACATTCTACTTCTTACACCTTTATTTGCATAAGGTACATAGTCCAACAAAGGCAGCCATCTACTCCACTGAACAGCAACGTTTAAGCCTTTATTTTTAATGATAGTCTTGGCAGTTGGCCTTTCAGAGATTATAATTTTTAATTCATTATATCCCATTAATATAATCTCTCTCTCTATAATCCCAACATCAGCGTACCATTTCAGATCTCATATGCAGGGTATTTTCTGTACAGACTAGTAGTCATTTGCCTTTCCTTCCATCTCTTACTCTATGCCATTATTCTTGTATTTATTCTCCCTGAAGTGGAAGGGCCATTTTTACTCTTGATGTCTTGCCTTTACAGTCTGCACATTTTTGGCTAGTACAAAGGGCCTTTGTGCATAATGATGATTCCAGAGACTTTCAAGAACCAGCACAAAACACTAACTGGGTAAAGAGATGGGATAAATATCTTTCAAAAGAAATAAATGGTCTTGTAGCTTCTTTCAGTATCATTCATACGGAATAAAGCCACTAATAATAATACTCTGTGGCCTGAGAAATCATCTGTATTTTGATACTTGCATAGTGTGAGGAAACAAAACTATTTTCTGGCTCACATTGCTCCTGCTGAAGATAAGCGCTCTCACCCCTGGTAATGCAACAGATGATTTTCTGGTTTACTCCTTCCTACTTCTTTCTAAATTTCTTTGGTCTATATGTACATTTCTTCTGTGCACACATACGCAACACTGTTGAAAAGCAGGATGCATAGAGACTGTTCCCCAGAAACACTCCTACTGCTGGCACTGCCGTTGATAGTACAGAAGACTAAAGAGGTGCTCTTTGCAATACTTCACCCAAGGATTTTCCACAAACTGATGATCATATCAAAAAAGGAACAATCTATTTCTACTCACACTGACTCCTTTGGGAGCAGTTTGCCCCTACTCATAAATCTCAAGTTGAATAGTAGAGCAAAATTTTACAGCTTTATTTGTAGGTTCAATAAAAAATACTGAAGCACCCTAAAAGTTTGCTATGAATAAACTTCTCTGGGTCTGGTAGTGCAGAACATTCTGCGGTCTCCCCACTTCTGAATGACAAAAAATCTGGAATGATAAGAACAAGATCTCCACTGAATCCTGTCAGTCGAAGCAATGAACGTTCAGCTGCTGTTTTGTCATTGTGCTACTGCTCTCATCCTTTCCAGCTCAAAGGAACAAATCCTCAAATTCAAGAATGAATTCTGGATTTACAACAGCGGACATCAGCAAACCTCTCTCTTCTGACACTGGATCATCTCTTGGCATGAAATTTGTGCAAGAAACTGAAGTCTGTAGAGTTAAATCTTGCAAAGCAGAACTAAACTTCAAGTACGAGTTTATCATTGCTGTTGACAGAAAGGTATCTTGTGTATTTGAACAAGTAATCAAGTCTATTCTAATGCAATTAACCACCAATTAGGTTGAAAACAATGCTAAAGTAATACCCTACAATAACTACAGATTTGTCTGAACTGATAATTGACCACATTAGACACTATTTAAAATATTAAACCATCATTTAAAACTTTACATTGGGGAAATGGCCACTGTGATTTCAGAGATGATTTCAAAACTAGCAGTTTAAAACACAAAGATAGCAAAACTCTCTGGAGCGGAGCTAGAATCTGTAAAGCCATGTTATAGCTTACTGTAAGTGACAAATCAAGCAGACTACTACTTATAGAAGACTGGGCAACAGGAATGGACCGAAGAGATCTTAGCGTGTCGGTCTCCACTACTGAGAATCTAAAGAGCAAAAGAGTAAGGACATTCCCTTTTGTCCATAAGTCCCCAAACATATTCAAAATAAATAATATTCTAAGACAGTACAAATAAAAATACTGCTCCCATTGAGTCAATTACATACAGGTATAGCATGCCTACATATACAGAATGGTGTGTCTCTTTGTTCACAAACAGGAAATATGGCAGTGCACTATCAGTATGATTTGATACTTCTAATTTTTTTTTCTGATGCTGAGATATATGAAGAAACTGCATTCACAACTTATTATTTACTTCTAGTAGTAAAGAGTTCACTGTGTTCATGTTTCATGAGTTAGCTCAAGGATTAATGGTCCTCTGAACAAGTGCTACCAGTAAGATATCCATTTGTCCCGTTAGCACCACTGGTCCCATTTGTGGTGGTAGTGTTGTGTGGATTATTTGAACGAGGTACTGAATCATCCTCATCCGAACTGGATTCAACATCACTTCGGTCATCCTTTGCTACCTGAAGAACGTGTGAGAAGGAGCATGTTATAGGCTATTGCATGACAACGTGATGAAGCATGCACTAGTTCACGCCAGAATCAGAGAAATTAGAGCCTGAAGAGACTCTTCAATCTGAACTTTAAAAGGGGCCTCACCCCTGACATGCTTTGGTGCAATTACCTTCCTAGGCACACTTCAAGCATTGATTGCTGTACAAAAGTCATTGGGGTTCCTCTTCTCCTCGATTGCATTCCTCAAATGTATGACCTTGGTCATATAGTGTAAGGTGTAATGCAGCAAAGCCAGAAAGAGGCAGAGAGTAAAGAATGCTAGAGTTCCCTCACTGCCCTGTTTCAGGGCACGCATGCATTTACCATGGTGGTGAGGAATGTAGTGCCAGCATGGACAGCAAGAAATGAGAGAGGAAATCAGTGAAGGTGCATTAGGCATAAGGCACTAATGGGAAGAGGCCTGCAGGCCAACAGTGATGTGCAACTTTAAAGTTTTTCCTTCCATGTCTGATTCTATTAATATCCATATTATTATATTGCATGTATTAAGAATCCATCCATGCTGTAACACTAGATTAGAAACACAGGCACTAGCTTTCTTCAGTGTAATAAATTTGTGTGAATCGGTGGTGAAGGCAAAAAACAGCTGATGAAGTGATTTCTCTGAAATGTTTAAAGTGCTCTTGGGTAAGAAATTTAACTCTACTTGTTTCAGTTTTTACAGGGATCCTTCTACATTCCTGAAGAAGACCAGAGTATCTCCCCCTCAGTTCCCTCTTAATAGCCCAACTACTTTGAAGACTCCAGCAGCAACCACCATCCTCACAATTAAGGCTGACTGACATGACTCCTTTCAGACCACATTTGTCAATTGGCCAACAGAGAATAGAGCACAAGGCACACTTGGGAGTTCCAAAGTATCTGCTACTAAGTACAGTCCCTAATGCCAGTATCTTATAATGCTGCAGATATGAAGCCCTTGAAATCAGACTTCTGCTCAAATCAGAATTTTGATTTTATACTTCTCAATTAAATATTACTATGGACTCTTCCACATAATGGGACTTTTATGTTAAAGCTCTTGAAATAAAATGATGCACTCTGAATTATACTTTAGTCAAACACAAGTTATGCACTCAATACTGAGGTTAGTGGGTGAAATTTAATAGCCCGTGTTATACAGAGACAAGGTTGGTGAGGTAATATCTTTTACTGGACCAACTTCTACTGGTGAGAGCGAGAAGCTTTCGACCCACAAAGAGCTCTTCCTCAGGTCTGGGAAAGGTACTCCAAGCATCACAGCAAGGTGGAACAGATTGTTTAACATCAGTAATTAGCACATATTATAAAGGGCCATTCAAGGTAGAGTGGCCTGTTAACAGGTTACACAGGTCAGACTAGATAATCTAATGGTCCTTTCTGGCCTTTAATTCTATGAATGTATGAAAATTTAGGGCTAGATCCTCAGCTGGTGTAAAACCAGAGTAACTATAGTGAAGCCCAGTAATCTAAAACACTATTCTAAACTGTGCTCCCAATTGTTAATTATGTGATCAGATATTATATATTCAAAAAATGCAATATGTATAATAAGCAGGGGTTTTGTTTTATAACTTTAGATACAGGTGTAGCACCTTGTTGTACTGTGTACTACTCAGCATATGGCAAATAAACAGAATCCAGGTGGTCATTTATATGACAACTACACAGCACATCATTTTTATAAAACAAACTGCAGGGGACTGGACTAGATGACCTCTCGAGGTCCCTTCCAGTTCTGACTCTATGATTCTACAGATTGGGTATAACACAGTAAAGAATGAAGATAAGATGGCATATGTTGACTACCTAAATTAGCTGGTAAACTACAGTCATAGTTAATTACCTCATTAGCTCAAATGCACCTGATGAAGATTACTGCTGGTTGCAAATAAATTGAATATTATATGGCTGCTGACTAAATTATTAACATACAGACCTGACTGAAAAAGAGAGCTTGTTGTACAAGTAATTATGACACAGATATGCTCAGACAAGTATTTTACCCCAAACCATCTTCTCAATATTTCACCACTATAACTACAGTAACTATAGTTGTGTCTTATGTTTTTCTTTTACCTGTAGCCTGATGTTTCCCAATCCTTTTACGTGCCTGTATTTTGAATCTTTATTTCATGCTCGCGTACATAAACTTTAATTTGGTTTTACTATAGATACATCTCAGTGCCTCGTGCTAAGAAGAGTGTTGAACTGAGGTGAAACTGCTGAAGTGGGGGTGAACTGAATGGAGGCAGTGGATCGGTGTGATTGAGGGTGTCCAGAAGATAGGAAATGATACTCCAGAGTAACAGAGTGGGGTGTGTAAATTGCTAGCTTGTAGAGGGAAAGAGAAGCGCTTGTATAGCTGGGAACAGCTTGTGCTGCCAGCAGCTAGCTGGTGGCTGGAAAGAGTTTCTCCTTGTGGGCAGGAACAAGACTCCCTCCCGCTGTAAGCAGGTGGTAGTGATTCACCCCAGACACCTCGGGTAACCCCAGTAAGTGTCCCAGTAGTCCAACTCAATAAAAAAAAATACTAGACCATTATAACAATGACCCAATTTGCAAGAATGAGGAAAAAAGGCTATGATACCACACTGTATATTTTATTGTATTGTATTATCTGAGAAACAGAACAGTATGTGATCATGTAAATTAACACTGCATTGTTGAGGACAGAGTTAAGGTTGCAGGTGGATCCTTAACCTTAAAAACAATTAGGAGTCCGGTGGCCCCTTAAAGACTAACAGATTTATTTGGGCATAAGGTTTCATGAATAAAAAACCCACTTCTTCAAAATTACAGATGCATCTGTAAGTTTCACTCCATGCATCTGAAGAAGTGGGTTTTTTACCCACGAAAGTTTATGCCCAAATAAATCTGTTAGTCTTCAAGGTGCCACCCGACTCCTTGTTGTTTTTGTGGATACAGATCAATATGGCTACTCCTGATACTTGGCATCCTTAACCTTGTCATTTCCTTATTTCTCAATGCTTAACTCTGCAGCCTTAACAATGTCTTAACAGTTTTCTTTGATGGAATTAATTTAAATTTTAATTCAATACTTTAGGTAGCTGTCATACACTGAAATACACAACCTGAATGGTGCCAGAGCAGAGGGTTAGATTATTCTACAGTCTATTATGTTTATTTGTATTACAGTAGCTAAACACATTCACCAGGACTGGAGTCCTGTGGGGTTAGGCACTGCCAGTGCTTAATTTGTAATGAAAGAGGTGCCGGGGCTCAAGCAATTAAATGCTGGGGCTCACACAATTTTTTTACTTTCATAATGGGTGTGACAAGCCTAGAGGTGCCGGGGCTCAGCCCTGGCAAGCCTTGGCACACATTAAGCACTGGACACTGCACAAACACAAAGTTAAAAACAGTCCCTGCCTCTAAACACAGCCTTAGCAAGAAGCAGGTGCAACATTCAGAAGAAACAGGGAGGAAGGACATAGGGAATAGCAAAACATAGATTTGTATGCATGTGTCTTTCGCACAGCAGAATCAGAAAAACTTACATGCAAAGGGTTCCACTTTCCAGCCTTCCAGGACAGCACAAGGAAAAGGATAAACAAGTAGAGTAAGAAAGTCACAGTAATGCTGGTGTGAAATCAGGATCACTGAGGCTTAGAATTGCTAAAGCAGAGGTGTCCTAACTGTGGCCCTCAAACAAAATCACAGACCACAGCAGTACACATCTTTAATACAGAGGGGGCAGCTGATATCAGGTGGGCTCAATCCAAAAAGGAGCTGAGCACTTTGGCCGCAATCTTGCAAAGCAGTTAAGCATATGAACAGTCTCATTCACTTCAGTGGGACTACTCTGGAGTAGTTTGGACATACTGTATGCTTTGACTCGGAGACGCTGGGAATCACACCCCTGTTTTTAAATTGAAGTGGCAACAATGTGTTAATTTCGTACAAAGTGGTATGGCCCTTTGGCTCCTGGAAATACGGCCCTTTGTTCAGCCAAAAGGCCCCTGAAGCTTAAGACTGTAAAGAGTTCAGACCCACATCTCTGCCAATTACCAAAGAGGCAGCATGACACGTTTCAGTTTATTTTATTATTCTTCTCAATTGGGAGGCAGATAATTTTCACCAAATATTCTAAGAAAGGAAGTAAAACAGAACTAGCAGAATGCAAACAAGTTCTTTTTACACAACTCCTATATGTGTAGTGGAATTTGACACACCTATTTTTAAAAAAGGAAATATTAACAACAACATAATCCTAGTCTTAAAAATGCATGCATTTGGAGTTCACATATCTAGTACATTTGTTATCAAGGAACAAAGCTAGTAAGCTTTCCATTAAAGGAAGGAAAAGCATATCACAATATAGCATCTGTCCTCAAGTCTGTGTTTTGGGTCAGATAAAGAACAAATCACTGGACAATTACTAAGTGCTATTTACTAATTTAAAAAATTTTACAAACAACATGTTACTGCGAAACATCAGACAGTGTTTGTGTCATCTTACCTTGCCTCTGGAGATAGCTTTATACGCTGCTTTTATGATTAGATAAGACCAAAAACAGTGCAGGACTTGAAGTACTATGAGCAATATGTTAAAGAACCACATGGCAGGAAAATTGCCCAGAGCTTCATACAGTTCAAACAGCATTGTGTTTAATATCCTGAAAGAGAGAGGGAGACAAAAATACTTACATTTTCTTCGAGTCAACAGTAATCTAAAAAGGAGCCCTTTTTCTAATTAAGATGACAAATATTTGATTAGATGATATCCACACATATATTCAATTCTCAGATTTATAATGAGAGAGTGAATAGCACTGGAAGAGGAGTGATCAAGTGTCATCTGTGGCTCTGTGTCTCCAGAGGTAAATGACTGCATAACGTCACCTTCACTATTGAACTTCAACCAGCAAACACCCCATATACAAAGCAAAAGTTCTACACCTCCCTGCCTTCCTTTCCAGAGCTGGTGAGTAACCAGACATGGGTTCTCTCTAATACCTCTTTATCCTGGACAACCCCATTCTTCAGATTATTCTCCTCCTCATGCAGAGTATACACTTTCCATGATGTCCATCATAGGCTAACAATGAAACACTTAAGAAAGAGGGACACCTCTCACTTCCAGGTAACCTAATTCTTCTGAGAAGGAGGGACCTTAAAATCAGATTGTACTTGAGTACAACATAATGCCACCCACACTCCACCCATTTTACCGCTATAATGAGTTTCCCCCATCTCTGAAAGGAATTTGTCTGATTAGGATTAAAAACATTTATTAAAAATAGTAACCAATACTTGCTATCAGACACCTCTTATAACAAAGAACATGAAACCATATGGCAGTGAATACATTATTGGAGCATTTGTCAATACTATTTACAGCTCTGTTAATATTTTTACTGTAAATTCCCAGTCTTGACATGAGCAAAGCCTCCAGTGATGGTTTGTTGATTTGAACCTGTACTATGAGACAATTCAAGTAACAAGAGACTTCAGCAACTGTGGTATATAAGGCAATAGCATGCCAATGATAAGACCCAGAGTGTAATAGGAATTAACTCATTCATCACTTGAAAACTAAAATAGTGCTTCATACAATCTGGGTCATAGTGAAGAGTGAGGCAACAACCAAAACTAACAGAAGCTTGGGCAATAACAGGATGTAGGTAGAAGAAACAGCAGTACTTATGGCAACATACGGCTATCTAGGAATGCTTGATACTTTTGGGAGTCAATTAAAAAACAAAGAAGATAGAGGGTTTCTTACATACCTTCTACTCTATACCCCTCTTGCTGATATCTGAAGTACTGGAAAGTTCATTGCATTTAATATTTTAAAATGTTAATTATCACTACACAGCCAGCAGATGGCACATTTAATCAAGCTAACAAATGTACAGCTTTCAATCTGCTCTTATTATGCTGTGTTTAGAACAAAGAAATCTAGCTAATGTCCTATAGGGCTTTAGAATAGTTCAGATCTCATTCTCTAGGATTGAACCACCAGACTGTGTTTTAACTTTGACATATCTTGTACACTTCAAGAATTCTTTTTACCTAATGACTGACTTGGTCACTATTTTCTCCAAAAACCCTTGTGTATAACTCCATCACTATTAATGGGAAATATCCAAATGCAACAAGTATACCCTCTAGTATTTATGATTTAATTAGAATAAAACTGTTTTGGTTAAAATTAGTAGATGATTTCTAATAAACTAGCTTAAGCAGATTAGTTTTAAAGCTGTAGAGCATCAAAATGCAGTTTTGATTCTATTTAACATTGGTCCTTTTTTATTCCTGGTCCCTTATGCTAAATTGTATCTGCTTCATAAATCTTACAATGCTTTTTGTGAGAGAGGGAAGTTTCACTGCTTCATTATACAGTCTTTTACAACTCTTTCTGTTTATGGCATAAACATTAGAAAATGAAAGAGTTTAGAGTTAAGACTAGATATTTGACACATGATTGCTGTTACTAGCTAAGATTTATAGTCCCAGCTTTGTGCAATTTGTTCTGTCAACGGTAGTGCTAAATGGCACAGTAATGTCCCACTTCATAATCCAAGGTGACACTCTCCATGCATATCAAAACATAGCTTTAGTCAGCTTTGTTTATTGCATTGGCAGTTATTTCAGTTCTAATTACAATATCTAACTCAACTTTTAAAATAAGCAGCTCTTGCATGTAAAGTTACTCTCATTACATTGAATCTCCTTTTGATGTCTAACCCCCTCCCCATTCCAGACCTGTAAGGAGTAAATTATGCTGCACCAGGGATAAATATGGCCCATTCTAACAAGTCTGAAATCTTAGGAAGACAGAGAGGCCATGTGGAGCATGTCTGAGGCCTAAAGCAGTATCGCCGCACAAACATTACCTGCTGGATATCAGAGATGGGAAATAAGCATCCGTCAGAAGATCAGAACCCTCTCAGGTCTGCTCATGTTTGACAGATTGAGGAACAAACTAGAACTTTCCAGTAAGTGTCTGATATGGTTTGCACAAAGATTATTGCACTGACTACTCAAAATGCAGTTCAGGGATGGTGCCATGACACAATTTGGTTGGCATGGGAGGGACAGCTGGGCCTTTAAAGATAATCGTTATGCAATTCAAGTACATAATGAAAAACAGAAATAGAATCTGAACATAGAAGACAACAGAAGTATCAGACAGGTACAAAATTGGTTTATGCCCCAAAGAAAGAATATCCCATTTTGGAAGATGGTGTAAATAGGGATCAGCTGGTTAGGTAGGAGTGACTATGAAGGGAACTGGTTCTATATTTAGATTTTCAGGGCAGGAGACAGGTGAGAACTCCCTAAACCTCTCTTCCAACTTCCATGCTTATAAAGACTCATTTGACACATATTAACTATATACACAAAATAAACACTAACTAAAACAGAGAGCCTGTGGTGGGTAAAATTTATAAAAGGGCCCAAGGGCCAGATTTTTTGAGGTATTTAAGTGCCTAAAACTGCAGCTAGGCACCTAGTGCAATTTTTAAATGCACCTAGGTGCTTAACTCTCACATTTTCACAAGTGTCCATTGATTGTGGAAGCCATCATTTTTTGTCTGCCTTACATGACACCTTGAGCTTGATTTCCAGAGGTGATCTGGTTAGAGCTGCTGGTGCTCCGCACTTGTGAAAATTAGGCCCAAGATGTCTCAAGCTGGTCACATAAAAATAGGCACAACAAAATCAGAGACCACTTCTGAAAATTTGGCCCTAGACAACTTGCTCCGGCTTCTCAGCCAAAGGAGGCAGAACTGAAATGAATATTAAAGTGAGTAGCACTAGCTTCTATGGTGTTTCTCATCATATAATATACCGTGTTTCTAGGGGAGACTGCTGCACTGAAGGGCTGCTCCTCAGGTCTACTCTCTTTCTGGCCAGTCATTTCTCCCCAAATTCACTTAGCGAAAGAAAGGCACATGTTGCCAAAATGGGGCAGCCAGCAGTTACACTGAGATAGGAGAGAGCAAAACATGGAGCCAGCATGCCCCTGTGTGCGGCATGTCTGCCATTTCAGTATAGTTGTCCTGCTTTTGCTTTAACACTTCACGGGAGTGAGACATCCTGCAATACCACACCCATCTCATAGCATATCGATAGCCAGGTATAAAAGCAAATGTAATTGTAACTTAAACCTTACTTATTACAAGCCCATTCAATGATTATGTCAGTTATATTTCAGCAACGATTGTTTTCTTCTTTCCTGGATTTTTCACTTTAAAAACATTTCTATTTATTCCTCCACTTCCAAACAAAGAGAGCTGGAGAGTTTCCTTGCTCCAATGTCTGAGGCTAGTCAATCTGAGCAGAGAACTGGAAGTTGGGACTCTTGGGTTCTATGTTTGGCTATTCAAGTAACTTGCTGTGTGATCTTAGGACACTCAGCGAAGTTCCCTGTAAGCTGTGCGGCCACACACAGCCTATTTAGCGCCGCGCAGGTGCTCACCAAACCTGCCCAGCTGGGATCTGCGGCAGCCGGAGGAGGGGCACCCCTCCTCCGGCCCCAACTCAACTCCGGACCTGCTGCGGCCGGGGGAAGGTTGGCACTCCCCGGTCCCCAACCCAGCCCTGGATGTACCATGGCCAGGGCAGGGGCGCCTCTCCGCCGGTCCCAGCCCTTGAGCTGGAATGGCAGGGAAAGGCACCTCTCCTGCCCAGCCCAGGTGCTGCATGGGGAGAGAGAGCTGAGAGGGAGTCCTTTCTCCCCGCCATAGCCCCAGAGCACCCTCCTGCACCCCAACTCTCTGCCCCAGCCCTGAGCCTCTCATCCCTGGCCCCACCCCAGAGCCTTCACCCCCCTACACACCCCAACTCTCTGCCCCTCATCCCCGGCCCTGACCCAGAGCCTACATCCCAACCCTCTGCCCCATCCATGAGCCCCCCATCCTCTGCCCCACCCCAGAGCCTGCACCCCCAACCATAGCCCTCACATCTCTGTACTCCAACCCTCTGCCCCACACCTGAGCCCCTCCCATACTCCAAATCCCTCAGCCCCACCCCCATCACATGAATTTTATTATGTGCATCAATATGAAGGTGATGTGTCACACATCAGCTCCATACTGATGCACATAACAAAATTCATTCCACACATGAGTGGGAAAAATTAGAGGGAACACTGACACTCAGTATTCCTTTGCCTCAGTTTGTTCATTAAAATTGGTATAATATGACTTTTACCTGCCTCACAGGGCTGTTGTGAGGCTTCAGTCATTCGTTACTAAAGCATTTGGAAGAAAGGAAGAACAGTAAGGTGGAAAAAAATGTTATGGGAGGGAAAAATACTCCTCAGCCCTGTCCAATCTAGACGCACAATTAAGGCAGTGGTCTCTCTCTTTACCAGCTGGAAGGATGTTGAGAGAGAGATTCTCAACCTTTTCTAATCTCTATAGCTTCCATGGAGCATTCAAAAGTAGTTAGTCAATAGTGTAATGATTCAACGCACTTTAGCATTATTGACAACAATCCCTGCTCCCAACACACGCACAATATATGCAATACATGGCACTCCAGAACAGCATGTTTGCATTAGTTATTTGTGTCAGAGAGATATCTGCATAACTCCAGCTCCCCACTATTCCAATTCAGTTAAAATATGAGGCACAGCACTATTGCTACCTCTATCCCCTGTTGTGCACACTAGAACGCACCGAACACCGGACAGAATTACTGCTATTAAACACTCTTCTCTTGGCCAGCAGACTCTGTTCTACACTTTCAAAAATAAAATATTACATCTGTTAAACTTAATTATCCAGCTGTGCTCTGAGTCTGAAATTGCTTTCCTGAGTCAGAAGCTTGAAGGGGTGTGAAATTTTCAGCTGGACCATCTTAGGAAGGTGGGGAAAGAATGAGATGTGTGTGTGTGTGTGTGAGGGGACAAGAGATGGTAAGTCCCCATCAGCTGAGAATGATTACGACCTCTCTTCCAGGTAAAAAAACAGTTTCTGCAGGGGATCACCCTGTCTTTTTACCATGATTAGAGTTGAATGTGAGCTATATCTCAGCTCTCACAATTTCAACTGGGTTCTCTAGCTATTGGTAATGATCCAGACCTCAGTTATATGATAACTTTGCACATGTGTTAGAACTTCTGCCCAGACTCAGTTAAGATGAGTTGCCAAACTTCTCCTGAAGGCAGTAGGAAATGAAGGGCTCCTCCCCAGGACAAAATTCCACTAACGTCTGCAACTTTCACCATACCAAATGATGTTGGTGATGCTACCAGAGTAGCCACTTAATCTGTCTAGCTGAGAGGAGATCTGTGCAGATAATACATTAAAAAACATGCTTTACAATTATTCAAGACCCTTTTCAAATCAATCCACTCTGCCAGGCTCCTCCCTGTTTGGGCTATGTATGTATCGGTAGCCGAGCTGTATCATCAGCCATGTAGGTGAACAGTTACAGTTTTCCTTTCTCTTCCTTCATCACTGCTGTCCTTTCCCAACCCTCCTGTGTGTATTAGTTCAGAATTGTACCAGTGACAAAGTAGGGGACAAAGCGCTCCCACAAAAGTGCAGGTAACGCCGACTCTGTGCCCACATCCAGACTAACCCGCGGCATCGGCGAGTTAAAATCGATTGCTCGGGGATCGATATATCGAGTCTAGTCTGGACGCGATGTATCGATCCCCGAGCACGCTTACATCGATTCCGGAACTCCATCAACCGGAACGGAGTTCCGGAATCGACACGGAGAGCCGCGGACATCGATGCTGCGCCGTCCAGACGGGTGAGTACCTCGATTTTAGAAATTCGACTTCAGCTACGTTATTCCCGTAGCTGAAGTTGCGTATCTAAAATCGATTTTAATACCTAGTCTTGGACGTGGCCTGTGAATGAACTAGAGCCATGAAGTCCAGGGGCCCTAGATCAGTGATAAGCCTAGAGCACAGAGATCTGCTCATCCTCTTCTAGAGCAGAGAGGGCAGTTATGAAGTGAATATATTGCTGCTTTATCAATAGCATTAGAAATATACACACGCAGCCAAATTCTGCTCTCATTTACACAGGTGTAAATCCAACAGACCCTACTAAAGTTAATAGAGTGTGTAATGGTTCTCACTCAGGGTCTGGCTGGCGAGCGTGGCCTAGTGGTCATGACCACAACTGCTGACTGCCAACGGGGTTGTGGGGAGGGGAGCCTGGGCCCTCCCACTCCAATGGGTTCTGACCAAGGGCCTTTTGGGCTACCAGTGGTCTGGCAAACAAGGCTGCTTAAGGCTGTCTTCCCTGGGACATTTCCTCCCTCTCCCCTCCCCAAGTCAGCTTAGTCCAAGGCTTTCCACTTTTGGGGAAGTCCAAACCAAAAAAATAAGAGTGAGTTACCAATGTCCAGGGTCCACAGATGAGGGAGAGGGGGATACTTCCCTCTCTGATTGTCTCTGGGGTGGGTCCTCCCTTCCCTCAGGGAGGGCCCTCTTGAGCAGCTGTGTCAGAGCCTTTAGGCTGCCCTCTACTCCGTGCTGCTGGAGCTGTGGGCTGCAGGTCTGCTCATCTCCACCTCTGCCACCCAAATGATCTAATTCCTTGTCTTAATTATTCCAGCAGTGCATTTGCTGCAGGTGTAGTGGGGCAGAGCTGGCTGAGCCCAAAATAATTCCTTAACCCCTTAGTTCCCAGTGTGGGGTTTGTACACCCCATCACAGAGCGTCTCCAGATTTACATCCTGATAATTAAGAGTAGAACTTGACCCATAGCTTCTTTTGATTTTGAGTCACTTGTCAGATGGAGAGAGAAATCAAAATGAGCAATGGACTAACATATACCTGTATTTGAAAGCAAGTGGTCATTCATGAATGACAACAGAATTTGCCTCGGGATCTTAAAGAAGCCACATTCCCGAACAATCAAGTGAATTCTGAGTTGCTCAATGTGCTTCAGTGCTGTCGCATAACAACCAGGGATTTTGACTCTGTAAAGTACAGACTCCTTTGTTGTGCAAGAACAAATCAGACAGATCAAGGAAGTAGCACTGGCCCCCAGGTGGGGTGTCCAATAGGCGTCTTTAGGGACAACTGTGACCTACAATGTCTTGCCATGGGATTTAAGTGTAAGTACAGGATGAGACCAACGATGATCAAAAGCTGAATTTTTTTTTGTTAACCTATTGAGGAAGATAAAAGTACAAACAAATATGCTGCACATTTATTTTTGATAAATTAACCACTAATTAACAGCAGCCCCGGGCTCCTGGCAAGATGCCAATACAGTCTGACTGTCACAGAGTTGGGCACGCCTGTTTTAATACTAATCAGCAACAAAACATCTTTGCAGAAATCACAGAATTGCCACTGAGACAAGGTTATTTTAAGCCCCATATAGATCAGTAGGGCTTTCAGTTATTTAACTAATATAATGCAACAGACAGGAAATTATTCATGTTTGATGTAGTGTAAAAGGAGTCATTCTGATCAAGCTGTCTATTGTGCTGAGTTCAATTGTGCTTATCTGTTCACCCAATTTCTTCTCATCAGTGGCTCCTGCCCACTAACAGATTTGCAGTCACTGGTATGAACACTATTATCTCTACTCTTGTTGACAGAACAACTGAAAACAAAGGGTCATATACACTTTCACAATCAAGATGCCTATCTCAGGAGAGTCTTTCTAAAGAGATTTAAATAAAGGAGGATTTCAGATTCCATGGCAGAATGCAATTATACTCAGCAAAATGTTTTATCAGGAGTGTGTTCTGCCAAAATGCATGTGTATGTGTCTGGGGTCAGAGCAGATAGATAGAGAAAACAACGTCATTTATATTTTCAAATCTGAAAATCTTTAAGAACATACTAAAAGCTTGCACAGACAGCACAGAATTCATGTCAAGAGGCATCCGTTTCAGGGCCCGTATTGTTCCCTGCATAAATGAAAGACTTGGCATATGATGTATGGGCCAGATTGTCCCTAGCCTTTGCAAGGGAGTGCAGGGAGAGAGTAAAAAAAGCCTCTGCCGTGCCCACTTCCTCTTCCATGCTTCCTCTCGGTACTAAGGACAATTGCAGTTCCTGAGTGCAAGAAAACTTAGGAAATGTCCCCTCCATTGCCCCCAGGGAGTTGGGAGGAGGCGGGGTTAAGGACCCATCTATACAGCAAGTTAGACACTCCAGCAAGATGACTGTACCAACTTCTCCTAATAATCTTTTCCAGTGTAACTCTGTACTGCCTCAAACCAATGCAGTAATTCAAGAGCATGACCTAGCCCATAGTATTTTGCTTCCAGAGTTTTTTACACTAGAATAACTGAATCACCTGCAAGACCCCCAAAGATCAATCATACTAAACAGAAGCAGTTCAATGCATAAATTAAGAGAAATGCTGTCAAACATATGATCCAAAGTTTACATTCTTGTTGGAGAGTAATTTTATCTACTTGCTAAAGGACTTAGACAAGCAAACAAAAAAAGTATCCTCGCACCTGATGGACAGAACACCACACAGAATTCAACACATGGTTATTAGAGTATAAGCAAAGCTTAACTACATAATACAAACGTTAGCTGAGAAATTCAAAGGATCAACACTCTAATGCAAGTCTATGGTGCTACTCCAAGTAGTATAGTAAAGTAGCCATCTTCTAGAAACAGTCAAGTAACAGTTTCATTTAAAAGTAAATTTTGAGTCAACTTTGGATTTTTTTCCCTCTCCTTTTCACAAAACCAGAAAACCTAAAATGCTTTAGTCTTGGTCTCTCTCTCTAGGTGGCAAAGTTGTCTCTCATAGAGCTCCCCTCAACTCCAGATTAGGTGTATAGTGGAATCCATCACAGTGGATGTGTGGGAGCAATCCTGATAGCCGTTGTTTCTCAGTATTCTGTTTATTCTCCAGCCTTCACACTTCATTAATCACAGTGATTTAAAAACAGCACTGTAAATATGTGTGGCAGCAGCAAGAAGGTGAATGCCCCTTACTTTCTCTTGAGATATTTATACCCACCACCATAATTCTCGGCCCAGAGTGCTGCGGTAATTCTTTCTGTTCTATTTGTATTTTAGAAAAGACACTATTCAAAATAATAACCACCACCCCAAAGCCCCAAGAACACTGATTGAACAATCTGTCCCTGTCAACAGAATGTTCCCTGTGGCTCCAATAACACAATCTGTAGGAACCAAAATTGAGGATAAGAAGATTGACTTTGATAAGTCTGATGATACTCTTTTTATTTAAATTTTGCTTGTTATGATAACATGAAAATCCCATGAGCAAATGTCACTGGTTGTTATTTACACTACAACCTTTCACAGGTGAATGACATTTTTAACTTTTGCATTGGTGAGTTTCCCTCTAGGAAAAGCTGGCTTAGGGCTGGCCTAAAACTGCTGAGGCGCAAGCTCTGCTTCAGACAGTATTTGAAGCTTTGGGTTCTCAGTATATGAAGCTTTGGGTTCTCAAGAACCATACACAAGTTAAAGGGATAAAGTAACCAGCCTCCGTTAAGGACAGCATAAGCTCACACTTCATCGGAAGTAGACAGGATGACAATGTTACATCTCCTCTGCTAAAGAATATAAACAAGGGGAAAGATTCAAGGTGAGTTATTTATTTAATTCACTGAGCCTCTGTTTTATCTTATACATGAATAGCTTATTACTTCCTCAAATTTGTTCATTATTCAAAATTATTTGACAAAAGTTAACTTTAAATAATTATTGGCCAATGGCTGGTTCATTAACTGTTTGTTGTGACTACAAAATATCTGAAATTCAAACAGCATTCCTTAGTTTTGATCATTAGTCCTAAGTCCAAGGTCTAGTGCTATTGTTTCTGCTCCTTGAGAGAATTAGTAACTCTGTAAATCAAGTTGCTGGTATGAAAATTGTTAATTAGTCATTCAAAATCTGCTGCCTGAAAATACAGAATAGTTTTCAGAGTTGTTGTAGCTGTGTTGGACCAAGGATATTAGAGAGGAAGGTGGCCGAAGTAGTATCTTCTACTGGACTAAGCTTGAAAGCTTGTCTCTCTCAGCAATAAAAGTTGGTCCAATGAAAGATATTACCTCAGTTACCTTATCTCACTAATAGGGCCAACACGGCTACTAATTTCTCCAATTTGTCCATCTCTTTCCCGAAATGTGGCACCTAGAACTGGACACAATAATCCAGTCCTGCTTACAGCACTCGTGCTAATACATCCCAGAATAATTATTTTTTTTGCAGTAATGTTACATTGTTGACTCAGATTTAGCTTGAGCTCCACTATGACCCCCAGATCCCAGTCCGCAGTACTCCTTTCTAGGCAGTCATTTCCCATTTTGTAAGTGTGCAACTGACCTTTCCTAAGTGGAGTAGTTTGCATTTGTCCCTGTTGATTTTCATTCTAGTTACTTCAGATAATTTCTTCAGTTTGCTCAAATCATTTTGAATTTTAATCCTATCCTCCAAAGCACTTGCAACCCCTCCACCTTGGTATCATCCACAGACTTTGTAAGTGTACTCTCCATGCCATTATTAAAACATTGATGAAGATATTGAACAGAACTAGACCCAGAACTGATCCCTGCAGGATCCCACTGGATATGCGCTTCCAGCTTGACTGTGAACCATGGATAACTACTCTCTGGGAATGGTTTTCCAACCAGTTATGCACCCACCTTATAGTAGCTCCATCAGGTTGTATTTCCCTAATTTGTTTATGAGAGGGTCATGCGAGACAGTATCAAAAGCCTTATTAAAGTCAAATTATACCACATCTACTGCTTCCCTTCTATCTACAAAGCTTGTGACCCTGTCAAAAAAAACTATTAGGTTGGTTTGACACGATTTGTTCTTGACAAATTATATTACATACTATGCAACATTTCCAAAGTGCTGTGCTATTATTAATTAGTTATATCCTGCCACCAGTGAACTAGGAGCTTTACAGTCAGATATTAAGACAGAGGTCGCTGCCTAAAAAGCTTGCAGTTTAGACTGGCAACATAGATGAGGGGGTAGAATGAGAAGATAGAAACACTGAAGGGGAGAGGACACTGAGAAGCTAGGAACACAGTGCGATTGAGTAGTGATGTTAGACAAGTCTTGGTGGTTACACAGCATTTGCATGGATTTTGTTTTGCCTTTTTTTGGTGGGGTGGGGGAGAGGGAAGGGTAAAGAAGTAAAGATTTTCAGTCACCTAGTTCAGCTGTTTTCAGCCTGTGGCCCCTGGACCACTGGTGGTCTGCAGAGAAGTGGCTGGGCACATGGTGCTGGCTCTCCTCCTATCAGGAGGCCTGTAGAAGCAGCTGAAATCAAGAAGAAGGAGGCAGCTTTGATGCATCTAGTAGGAACTACTCTACATGAGAGGAAACCGAAGCAGTTCCCATGGACCAGTGAAACTGAAGTTGCCTGCAGCAGTGGAACGCTTGTGGACACGGGCCATGCAGTATATCCAGAAGTGGAGGAAGACAAAGAAACCGATGCCTGGGCAGCATGTGCAGGGGAGAAGGGGACGAGGCAAAGGAAGACAGGAAGTGGGTGCATGCACAAAGGAAAGGGGAAAAGAATAGATGGGAGGGGAAGATGAAATTAAGAGTAAAACTGACAGTGGGATTAACTTTTTCAAACGAGACAAACACTTGTCACATTAGATACACCCAAAATAAACAGATCAGATTTGTAACATTACTATGCCATGTAAAGAATTGCTAGTTACCTCTGGAATGCTATGTGATTACAAATGGATCCTGGAGACAACCTCTCTATTAAAATGTTGCCCATGATGTGAAAAAGTTTGGGTACCATTGGCCTAACAGTAAAAGATTTTCTGTGGCATACATTCCTGTCAGGTATGAATTAATTAATTCACAACACACTCCTGTAAGGTATGCAAATATCTCATTTTACTGATAGGGAAACTCACACCACAAAGAAATTAATCGTCAACAGAATGCCTCCATTCTGCTCATGCAGTGATTAGCTTTGGCACCAGTTAGTTGATTTTGGATTAAGAGGATGTGCCGAACTTTATCTGAATCATTTAACCCTGGTCGGCTATATTTCTCCTGGGAAACCTAACGTAAAATAATTTGAGAGTAAAAAAAAGAAGAGCTTTAACATACTTAATTTAATTTAAAAACATTCATAAGACCCTTTACTGATTACATTTTGTATTTTGAGAACATTATTTTGTACACTGTCATTGGAATAGAAAGAAAAAAGCACTTTAAATTATTCCTGGGTTAACATGATAGCCAGTTTGTTAAATAAATATAATGAGGCTTCAGTGCAAGTGAGCAATGTAATATGTTGAGAGCATTATGCAGAATTATCTAGAATTTAAAGCAGGACAATTATAGTTGAGAAGCTGAAAATCTGTACGCTTGCCTTCATCTCTCTGGTAGCAAAGTGAATCTAAACTTTTTCCCCCCTCTTTAAGCAATGCTTTATGTAAATACTAAAAACCTACATTTTGCACGAAATGCTGAATCACTTTCCATGGGCTTGCAAAGCCTGTAATGCATCAGAACCGGTATTTAAATTTGGACCTATCCTACAATGGTTATAACTGGAAAGGAAACAGTTTCCAGATTTTAAATACATTTATTAATACTATCTCTCTGGTAGTGGTAAATTAGAATGAACCCAAACAATAGTTACTGATTAGATAGGACCTACATTATATTGCTTTATCATCCGCTTCCACCCCACTGGCTAGTCAGCAGAGAGAATATGAATTAATTGATAGTTTCAGTTCTATCCACCATCAATAATACTGTGCCTACCCAAACTAGAGCAACTTCTGGCATATTTTTAAAATGGCTTTTAAATAAACTGACAATAACAACATGATCACAGGGGGTAAAGCGCCCCAAGCAGTGCACCGAATTGCCACCGCGGGGGGCGGAGGCAGTCCATGTGCCCTAGGGTGGCAGGTGTGTTTCCGCAGCAGTGGCAATTCGGCGGCAGCTTCTATGTTTAGCTGAAGCTGCGGCAGACAGCTAAATATAGAAGCTGCTGCCGAATTGCCGCCACCGCGGAAACGCACGTGCCACCCTAAGGGCACATGGACTGCCCCTGCCGTCCATGGCGGCAATTCGGCATGCTGCTGGGGGCAAAACAACAGGGACTGCCGCCCCTTGAAGATTGCCACCCCAAGCACCAGCTTGGAATGCTGGTGCCTGGAGCTGGCCCTGACTACTGTAAAAGCAGCATATTTTGCTGGCTCTTCCCTCCTTGCATCTGGCCATGCCCTGTGCTGCAATCTGCTGCCCTCTTTAACCTACATTATATTGTATAATGTAGCACACAGGAGTTGCTTGTGGCTTTGCAGTGAAGGAGGATGCTACCATAGAGCCACCTTCTTTCCTCTCCTCGCCCACACTTTTTCTACCTACTGAGCTGGGGCTTAGGTCTTTGCTTCTACAGACCTGGATTCAAATAAGGCTTTGATCAAACGTGAGATGACGCTGTTCTCATTTTAGGCATAAAAGGATATTGGTGCACACTGCAAAACCACTGCACAAAATGGTAAGAATGTAAATCTGTGCTCAGACTGTTTTTGACATTTGCTAGACAATGTAACACTATATTGGTAATCTCTAACTCTAGAATGTGGTGTCTAATAGCAGGGAAGGTGTGGTCAAACAGGGAGTTGGGTAGGAAAACATACACAAAACTTCTGTTTGTATTATGCCTGGCTCTCACCAGTTATGTCAGGTCTTTAATTTAACTGTGAACTATAAATGGTTACCTTATGATTAACATGAGAAGCGCATCAATAATTTCAGTTTTTTCCTTAGACTTTGCTGTATAGTATGACATTTGGCTGGAGTGCTCCCGAGAAATTTGTGTGTGAGGTTTTATTTCCTGATCTTCAACCCAGATTGTAAACACTTCAGGCTAACTCCTGCACTCCCAAACACTTGACTTGTGTGGGCTTGCATGGAGGTAAAGGAGAAGCAGAATTACATTCTTCTTATTTTCACACGCCTTGAGAAAAACATACTCTGAGTATCTACTTTCAATTGAGAGAAAACTAATAAACTCCCCTGAATTTGTGGACTTAGTGACTACTTGGAAAAGAGCTTTGGGTGAGATCAATCTTGATCTCACTCAAAGCAAGCACACAGCAGTGCTCTGGTAAATGTTGGTGTTTGAAAAGCATAACAGACAGACATTTAAAGCTGGCATTCTCTCCTTGGCTTTTCAAATACCATAGAGCAGGGTTTAAAGTGATATTAAAGAGCTAGAGTGATGGCTAAACAAACTAGACAGCTATCTACTCAAGGAGTGTAAATCTGTTATTCCTTTAAGAACATTACAGGCAAAGAAGGAAATGACACAGAGGAAAATGCACTTGATTTCCATCTGGACAAGTACAAAGACCTATCCTGTGTTCAAACTGAACCTTACCATGGACAAACCCCCACAGCCACAGTCGTCTGTGGTGTCTCTCTTTTGGTGGAATTTGGCTCTCACTGTTTCCCCAATTTAAAAAGATATATGGGAGGAAGAAACCATATGGAAAATGCTGGCTCTGCTGTACATCTCGTAGCACACAGGTGGAAGAAATCTGTGTACTGCAGCTATTGAAGTTTAATGTGTGACTAAGAAACCTTTGGTGGCAGAAGGTGAAAAAGGTCATTTTAAAAAATAAGTCCATCCCATCCTCAAAAATGTACTGAAGACTTTAACATAGAGTTTGGGTTTCTGTTGGGTTTGTTTTTTAAATCTCTGGGGTTATTGAATACATGGGGATTCTTTGGCTGGGAGCGCAGTCATCAGCACAGCACCTCTGGACTCTCTGACCACTAGGGGAGTCTTTTGCATTTCATAGTTGATGAGATGACTCCCAAAAGGTAACTTGACTTTATCCAGGCTTCATATTAACAAGCCCCCAAAGAGATCTCATTTTACTGGATTGGGAAAGGATCTGGGATGAGGCGAGAGGTTGGTATGTGTATAAATCAACTACATGTGTGATTAAGTAATGGGCTTTTTGTGGCTGTTTCTTTCTGCAGGATCTCTAAGAATTTCTGCTTACCATAGCATCCTGGCATTAACAGTGCTCTCCAAACACAATAGACAAAACTGTTATTCCACTATATCCCCGAACTATCCTGCCAGACAGGATTAGTTTTGTTTCTGGAACACTGATTAAGAGTGTGGGGTCATGAATGCAGTGAGGTCGTGTTGGAACTGTCTCACCAACTCTTCTCAAAGGCAGGATGCTCACTTTATAATGGGGCTGCTCCTTTCATGCGCACAAGTGTGAGATGGTATTTCATACTGCAGCTTTAAAGAAATCTGGAAAGGACTCTCCCTTGGGACGCAGCAGTGCTACTTCCTCATTAGACAGAGGGTTTGCTATTGAGAAGTGAAAAGATTCCGCCCTCCCCAGAGCACATACATTGCTTTCACAGCATATATACTGCTTCCCAGCTGCTTTAGGAAAAAAGAGAGGCACATGGCACTACAATCCTGCATGACAGCAGCACTGCCAATCTGGCCAGACTCCTACTTCACTTGCTTTCTGTGTTCTTCCAAAGACAATGAAAGTGGTAAAGCATGTGCTGAAAGCCAACTAGCTCCAACCTCACCTATTGGTCTCTGCTTTCAGCACCTTATTCTCAGTCCCCTATCCTACAAAGGCAGCTGCATACTTACTTGTGGCCGTCTTGTCTCCAGCCCATTTCTGCTTTAAAACCAGCTCAGACCCTGCCCCCTAACCTTTACTATTTAATGAATGTTGACCACATGGTAATCTATAGAAGTAACCAGCTAGGATCTTCTCTAGTAAGGGCATCTAGTTATCTCTGAAACTTTTCTTTAATGTTTGTGAGATATAGGCCAGTACACACAGCTGGCACTCTACTGTAATGCATTTATTTCCAAACTAGTCTAGGGCCAAGTACCTGAGGAAGGGGGCATGCTTACTCACCACAAAGGATATATGCCAAGCCTACTGATGATGAAGACAATGGCAAACATAAGGAACAGGAGGTCACTCAGTTTTTGACACTTGCAATAGTTTGCCATTTTGGCAGCCTGCAAAAGAGAGGGATGAAGAGTGTTTACTCCAGTTATGATAACAACTGCAAAAGTCTTACACTGTGCATGAACTGCGATGAGCAATTAAAATGCAAAGGAGCCAAATTTCAACCAAATACATCAAGATTCACATTGTTCTGCTATACAGTGACCTTGCTTCCTCTCTGCCCTGGAGTTGGTCAGTTTCTTCAGTAAGAAAATCCAGCAAGAGTTGCCTCTCACCTCTACCCATTCCCACCCAACTGTTTCTCCCACATCATTACCATTTCAGACTCTCAGGTATCATTTGTAATCAAGGGATTAGAAATGTCTTCAGGCATCTCCCTCTGCTCCTTTAGCTCAGCTTTCAAGTACATTACTGTTCTCCCGGCCTAATGAAACACCCCACTGCCCCTCGACTGCACTTTCTTCTTCAGCTACTGCTCATTTCCTCCTCCTCTGTGATCTCCAAACTCCTTGGGCCTACTGTCTATAAACATTGCCTCAACGTCTTCATTTCTAACTCTCTCTTGAATCCTCAGCCCTCTCCACTACCACAGACTGCTCTGAAGGTACTCAGAACCTTCTCCTGGCCATGCATAAGGACCTCTTCTCTGTATTCCTCCACCTTGAACTCTCTGCTGTTTTTGACTTGGCCTATCACTCCTTCCTGTTCCATCCGTTCCTCACACTCAGCTTTCATGACTGTATTCTTTTAGATATCATGGCGCTTCTGATTGCTCCTGCACCAACACTTGATTGCTGCTCTTCTTCCCATCTCCTGGGGTCTCCTGCATCAAACTGAGCTCCCCTCCAATCAATAAAAAGCAATTCTTTTAAAAGCAATCATCCTTGTCCAATGCTCAGACCATGTCCCTCCCCACCTCAAATCCCCTCACGGCTTCCTTTTGTCCTCTGCATCAGAGACAAGCTTCTTGTTCTCCATATCAAGGCCCTGTACTCCACCACCACTGCCTTAATCCCAGCTCTCATTTTCTCGTACTTCTCTCCTGCTGCTTTTGCTTCTTGCCACTTGCTGTTCTACACATCCCTTTGGCATGCTTCTCCCATTCGTCTTTGTGCATTCTTTTATGCTGGCTCTTAAGCCTGGAACTCCCTCCTTTTCCCTGTGTACCAAACAATCACTTCTTCATTCAAACCCCTCTTTAAAATACTTTTCTTCCCTGAAGCTCATCAACATTTATCCCACAAAGAGAAAGAATTGTGTGTATAAATATATATAAAGATACCCGCATTGTTTTGAGATTGTTCATGTAGCTGAACAAAATGGTCTATTTTAGAATGCATGCTTCTTGAGGAAGCAACAATCTCTTCACCTACACTTTGAAATGCCAATACTGATGCCCCCTTAATAAATGATAAATAATAGTGCATCAAGAGTCTGATTCAATGCCCACTTTAATTAGCAGGAGACTTTTCACTGGCTTCTATGGGCATTGCATAAGGCTAAGGCTTATTAACATAGCAATAATGGTGAGAAAAACTACCACGTGTACTGACTTAAAACCCTGCACAGAATGCAGAAATAAATTCAGATAATTTCTTGAAAGGATGAGAAAGGCAGCACTGCTGCATTACCTACGACCTTGTTAGCATCATGACACTGAACCTGAAAAGTGTGAAACAGTCACATTAAACAAACACCAGAGTTCAAATTCTGAGACGACCCTGAATAATCTGGTGTTTGCATAACTTCAGTGGTTTTTTCATTTGTATTTATAATTTAAAGGTGATTTGCTGGCTTGCAGAAAACAAACTAGGAAACTGAAGGGATACTGATAGTCTACTAGCGTAGACTAAAATAAGGCTTCGATGCTACCTAAAGACATGTACAAATTCATTCAGATGTGCTATTCAAAGTAATATTTTCTGGCTGATCATCAGATAAAGGAATGTTACCACTTTAGATGTCAGCATATAAAGTAGAATTATATTTACAATTCAATGATTTTTAGACTGAAAGTCCAACTAGGAAGGAAGGCCATATCTCCCAGGCAGACTAGTATAGAATTTGGTTTCATGTGCTTTTGTATTTATACTGCTGTACCCCCTTGTGCTGGGATCATGCCAGATTTCAAACTAAGCAGGGATCAGCTGAATGCTTGGATGTAAAGTCTGCAGAAAGTGGTGAGGGTGATTTGTTAGATGGAATTTGTCCATCTCAATCAGTAATGGGCAAAACAAAATATGGAAATGATATATGCTGCTGGAGGCACTTGCTTTTGGAAGTCAGTCACTTAAAACTAAGGCCCTGGGCACCTGTGGTCATTAACAATCCCATGACACTTTCCGTAAGAGTAGGCACAATTCAGGTAATTGTACACTCCTAAATTCCTCCTGCAGCTTCAATAGAGTGTATAAAGATTCTTCTTCACTTACTGTTCTAAAATTGTAAAATAGCTGCTGGTTTCTACCCTAGCGATGATTGAGTTTCATATATAACTTCTCTCCCAAGTCTGTTGTGAGATTTTTAAAAACCCTGGCTCTTTTTTAGGGGTACAATTTTATAAGTGTAAATGAGGGGTTACAGACGTCTACCTAACTTAGAGTTCTTATCAATCAGGTAGCAAGCTCTCTACCTACCTTCACCTGTGCCAGTGAACATGCCATACAGGAGGACAGGTTTATAAAATCAGTCTTTCATGTTTGTAAAGCACTTAATAATTCTCAGATGAAAGCAGTGTAAGGGTTGTTATTAATAAGTTCTTACAGACGGGGTCCCATGAACTATGTGGCAAGCAGGACCCAAATCCTGCTTTCTGTCCATTCTGGTGCAGCAGCCCAGAAATTCTGTGGAAGCTTCTTTTCAATTAAAAAAACAAAACAAAAACAGTTTTAAAATGAATTAAATCTGAAAATAAATAATAGAAGCTGTGCAGTGGCTCTTTCCTGATTTATTCTGACATTTAATTCAATTTATTTATACTACCCAAACTCTCTGGGCTTTCACATGCCAAAGGATTTGCATTGACAACATGTAACTGTTGACGGTATCAGGGGACAAGCTGGAGGTTCTGGTAGGTGAGTAAATGTTAGTTGGGGATTTTTGGCCCTGTGGTGAAATGAGACAAAATTTGGAATCATGAGATAAAGACATTTGCTAGATGTTTCTGCTAAAATGATTGACAGTTAATATTCTGACATTTAAACAGTCATCTTTAATCTTCAGACCTAACAACCCAGTGAGATGAATGGGGCAGTTCACACTTCTCAGAGCTATTGTTTTAGACTTGGATTCTGCAGCACAATTCAGTGGCCAGAGTGACAATTCCATAGCACAGTTCTGTGGCCTCTCTGAGTCACAGAACCCCTGGGGCCCTTGCTTTAGACTTTCAAAATATAATTACGAGTTATCACAGAGCTTTTTAGATCCAAAATTATATACCATCAGTGTAGTTGCTATATAGGCATGAGACACATTAGACACTTCACTCAGCAGTAATTCTCATCCAGCCCTTGGATATCTTAATGACAGAAGGAATTGTTTGGCCTGGACACAGAGTGTATCCCCTATTCTCTTGAAAGGTGTCATGAGAACTGTACTTCCTCTTACAGGGCAACTAGAATTTGACAGAAAAGGGTACAGTTTAACATGTCACCTAAAGGATGACACCATCTATGCTACAGCAGTATAAAACTAACAACTTTGAAATGTGTACCAAAACTGCAAGTTTCATGGTACAGTATTCATGAATTTGAGCAAAGCAAGGGCATATTTTCAAAGGTATTTAGGTACTTAAAAATGCAGATAGATGCTTAGTAGGATTTTCAAAAGCACTTAAACAGGTTAGGCAACCTACCTTCCATTGGCAAGTTAGATGCCCAACTCCAAATGAAATCAAGTTAGGCACTTAATGTGTTCAGGCACTTCTGAAAATCCCACTAGATGCCTAAGTACCTTTGAAAATCTGGCCTGAAATGTCCACATGTACACCTATGTTAACAGCACTTGCAGTGAAAGTGTCGAAAACTCTTCCAGCCTCAGACAAATTTTTCTTTTGGGCATACACTATTATGAATTTGTCCCTAACGGGAAGCCAGCATTTTTTGCAGCCAAAATAAAAATTTGTGGCAAAACAGCTTGTGGAAATTGCTTTTCATTTCTACATAATATCAGAGGTGAAAATAGCAAATGCTTTGCTGACCCAACACGGCAAAACCGTATACCAACTTTTCCTCTGGTGAGATTTGTTTCCCCCTGAACAGCCTTTCCCTTAGTACTGCTTTGCAGTCAGCAGCCATTATCAGTTCAAGTTCACTGGTAAGGAATTGGAATAATGACCTTCAGGTGTAGAAGAAAGAATGATACCAACTCAGTCATACTGACACTTGCAACAAATGATTTTCTGGTGTTAAGAATGGTTCTCTTCACTGATATTTTAGATTGGCTTTTATTTATTATTTTCATTTAATAATAGCAGTTCAAACAAACAAACAAACCCTAGCTTTTTTGCTGAACTTCTTGTGTCTGTCATGCCAGGATATCAGCAATTTCTATTTAATTGTCTTAGAAAGATTAGTAGTGACTGAAACGTACAATCAAGCAAAAACAAAAACAAACAAATAAACAAAACACCTCTGTTTCCCTTTATGTTATAGGTTTTATCAGCTGAACAGTATAGCATATAGATATTTTTTAAATCTACCTTTCAAGTATTTGGGTGATCTCCAATAGATTGTATGGTGCCCAGAGCCCTGGTGGCTCTGAAACAAACAAGCCCTTTCAAAAGTGGCTTTTTGTGGTAAGCGTAAGAGAAGTGGAGTCAGTGCTGGTGAATTTATGGCTACATGGATGTAGACCCATAAACATTTCTAACTTACAAGGCTAGATTCTCCACTGCCTTTCACCTTGTGTAGTCCAGTACACTGATACAAAATAAATTAACAACACTACCAAACCAAAACCAACAGTTTAGACCCACTTTGTACTCACCTTACACAAGTATACATAACTTCACAAGGTGTAAGGCAGTGGAGAATCTGGCTCACAGTGTGGAGGTCAAGACAGTCGTGTTTTATAAAAGTAGTTGCAAATGTTATAAAATATCATTTTAGATGAATAAATGCTAAGGCTTTGATCCTGACGTGCAACCCAGCCACCTCATGAGCGTGAGTTCAAAGGTGGCTTTAAATCTCTTTTGTGATCTTCTCATCCACAGTGCATACTGATGCAGGTCCAAATCCTGGCATAAATTAGAGCACCCTGAGAGCCGATCTTTACAGTGGTTGCCCACAGCTCTAAGGGTCTGTCTACACAGCAATTTAAGTCCGGGTCTGAGCCCGGGCTCAAGTCAACCCCCCCTTTCATCTGCACTGCAGATGTGCTAACTTAGGGCTCAGACACAAAGCGCCAGGACCCTGCAGATCTAGAGGGTTCGAGCCCATGTTAAGCCAGGACCTAGGGTCCGAGCCCTATTACTTTCCTGTGTACATGTGGCCCTGGCTTGACTTGGACTCTAGAAGTCCTTCAGATGCATCCCAGAGTTCCTGGTGGCAGAGGAGCAACGCTGCAGGCAGCCAGAAGCTCCATTATTGCCTGGCTGAGTACACTCCCACTTCCTGCTCTGGCTCCTCCTCACTGCTGTACAGAGCTAGCCCAGAACAGGGAAAAAAAGCTGACAGGTGGGAGGAAGTTCCCAGGATGTTGGGAGTCATCCCTCTCCGAGTCACGCCAAGCTGAGAGCTTGGCCACTTCCCCTTCCTGCAGGTTGGCACTTGCTCCCAGGCCCCCTGCCCTCCCTGGGGCTGCGTGTGCAGGGGTGCTTGGGCAGTGAGTGGAAGCCAGCTCCAAAACTTTCCCACAGCCTCCCAGGGATCCCTGGGATTGCAGTTCACTCTGCCACAACAGGGAGCAGCCAGGCAGGTAGTCAAAACAAAACAGACTCATAGACTCTAGGACTGGAAGGGACCTCGAGAGGTCATCGAGTCCAGTCCCCTGCCCTCATGGCAGGACCAAATACTGTCTAGACCATCCCTAATAGACATTTATCTAACCTACACTTAAATATCTCCAGAGATGGAGATTCCACAACTTCCCTAGGCAATCTATTCCAGTGTTTAACTACCCTGACAGTTAGGAACTTTTTCCTAATGTCCAACCTAAATCTCCCTTGCTGCAGTTTAAGCCCATTGCTTCTTGTTCTATCATTGGAGGCTAAGGTGAACAAGTTTTCTCCCTCCTCCTGATGACACCCTTTTAGATACCTGAAAACTGCTATCATGTTCCCTCTCAGTCTTCTCTTTTCCAAACTAAACAAACCCAATTCCTTCAGCCTTCCTTCATAGGTCATGTTCTCAAGACCTTTAATCATTCTCGTTGCTCTTCTCTGGACCCTCTCCAATTTCTCCACATCTTTCTTGAAATGCGGTGCCCAGAACTGGACACAATACTCCAGTTGAGGCCTAACCAGCGCAGAGTAAAGCGGAAGAATGACTTCTCGTGTCTTGTTTACAACACACCTGTTAATGCATCCCAGAATCATGTTTGCTTTTTTTGCAACAGTATCACACTGTTGACTCATATTAAGCTTGTGGTCCACTATGACCCCTAGATCTCTTTCTGCCATACTCCTTCCTAGACAGTCTCCTCTCATTCTGTATGTGTGAAACTGATTGTTCCTTCCTAAGTGGAGCACTTTGCATTTATCTTTACTGAACTTCATCCTGTTTACCTCAGACCATTTCTCCAATTTGTCCAGATCATTTTGAATTTTGACCCTGTCCTCCAAAGCAGTTGCAATCCCTCCCAGTTTGGTATCGTCTGCAAACTTAATAAGTGTACTTTCTATGCCAACATCTAAATCGTTGATGAAGATATTGAACAGAACCGGTCCCAAAACAGACCCCTGCGGAACCCCACTTGTTATACCTTTCCAGCAGGATTGGGAGCCATAACTACTCTCTGAGTACGGTTATCCAGCCAGTTATGCACCCACCTTATAGTAGCCCCATCTAAATTGTACTTTCCTAGTTTATCTATAAGAATATCATGTGAGACCGTATCAAATGCCTTACTAAAGTCCAGGTATATCACATCCACCGCTTCTCCCTTATCCACAAGGCTCGTTATCCTATTAAAGAATGCTATCAGATTAGTTAGACACGATTTGTTCTTTACAAATCCATGCTGGCTATTCCCTATCACCTTACCACCTTCCAAGTGTTTGCAGATGATTTCTTTAATTATCTGCTCCATTATCTTTCCTGGCACGGAAGTTAAACTAACTGATCTGTAGTTTCCTGGCTTGTTTTATTTCCCTTTTTATAGATGGGCACTATATTTGCCCCCTTCCAGTCTTCTGGAATCTCCCCTGTCTCCCATGATTTCCCAAAGATAATAGCTAGAGACTAAGATGCCTCCTCTATTAACTCCTTGAGTATTCTAGGATGCATTTCATCAGGCCCTGGTGACTTGCAGGCATCTAACTTTTCTAAGTGATTTTTTACTTGCTCTTTTTTTATTTTCTCTTCTAAACCTACCCTCTTCCCGTAAGCATTCACTATATTAGACATTCCTTCAGATTTCTCAGTGAAGACCGAAACAAAGAAGTTATTAAGCATCTCTGCCATTTCCCCCTCCTCATTGAGCATTGGGCCTACCCTGTCCTTGGTCTTCCTCTTGCTTCTAATGTATTGATAAAAAGTCTTCTTGTTTCCCTTTATTCCCATAGCTAGTTTGAGCTCATTTTGTGCCTTTGCCTTTCTAATCTTGCCTCTGCATCCCTGTGTTATTTGCCTATATTCGTCCTTTGTAATCTGACCTAGTTTCCATTTTTTATATGACGCCTTTTTACACTATATAATATAATATAAATATAAATAAAAAAACCAGCCAACCAAAACACTGGCATTGAACTGCCCAGTTTAAAAATTAAGAATTGCAAACTTCTATTTTAATAGTTTGATGGCCTTGGAGTCTGATGTCCTAACTACCCTCAGAACAGGTGTACGTGACATTTTCCTGCCACTGTGACTCAGCCTGGAGCTGGAGAGCCCAATTCTCAGATTAGATGGCAGTTCAGTATAAAGCCATCTCAAACTGCAGCCATTCTACTGCGATGGACACTAATGTAGCTAATTATGCTTGATGTACTCATGTGCTCCTTATGAGCTCCCGAGTCCCATCAATACCACCATCACAGTTAGGAAACAGGGTGGGTAGTAGAGTTTTCCCACAGTGCAACATATTCCTAGGACATGAGTGTCAACACTGGGGGGGGGGGTGTGTTAAAAAGCAATGTAGATGCTCAAGCCAAGAGTTTCCTGACATGGGCCAGTTGACTCGAGTCCCACCAACCCTAGGCTTATATTGCTGTGTAGACATAGCCTAAGGGACCATTACAGCAGCTGGAGATTATCTGGGCATGAGGGAACTCTCAAAATGCATTGTTTTCCCTGACCGCACCCTTAACACTGATGGCTAGAAGGAAGGGGAGGCATAGGATTTGCTACAACAGCTCTACACCACCTCAGGATTCCTCTACACTGGGGCAATTTCCCAGTGGCTAGATAAGCCAGCTTTAAGGCACAAAAAACATACAGTGCGTGATTTTTTTAAAAGATACATTATACTTTTGGCAAGAAAAAAATATGATACTATTTTATGAATGAGGCATGCTAATGATAATCATTGTTTTTATTTAGAATAGCTTCTGTTTTAGGAAAATACTTTTTTGTGCAAGGATTGTACCCTTCTGTCTGCTAGCTAACTGAACATAGCATGCCCAGTATAATTAGTAGGGTTGATTGACTTTTTGTACAGGACAGATACTGACGGCACATGAACAATCTCACCTCCAGCAAAATGTCAGCTGAATCATGAAGACACAAGGTCAGGGCTCCCACTCGTGTCAAATTGGTTACATATGAAAAGGATATCAAAATGACTGTTACAATGTGATGCGTAAACATGATGCTGAAATCCTAGAATGGCAAAAAAAGAAAAAAAACAGTGAGATATTGTGCAGAAGATTCAGCATCTTTACACAAATAGATGGGTGATTTTTAAAGTTTTAAACTCAGGATTAGAGGTTACAGTACTCAAAAACCTTGTATAATTCTTTTAACTGAGTCCATATTAAATACACATAATAATGCATTTAATTTAAATTAAACAAAGCAGTAATTGTATGTAGAGCAAATACAAATAGGTTATTAAGAGTTATGTAGCATTTCCATTTCACAGTTCACAGTGAATATATCTAATGAAGTAAAGCTTTTACAGCTAAAATTACTTATAAAAGGCACATGTGCATACCACTCAAATTAAACCATTTCTCTTATGTCCTAGCCAGCTTACAAAGTGCAAAAGAATGCAGCCCAAAATCACTCATGTACAAGAGCTCAGATGCTGTTACAAGCTTTGCTTTGAGTGCACCTTCAGTAGATACAGAAACACAAACACATGTTTATACTGTATTAAAAGCCTCTCATAGACTGTGTCATGATACAGACCCTCAGATCTCTTAGCAATGAGGATCTCATTTCTAATATTTTTAAGAAACTGCTTCTTCTCTCTCATCCCACATGCTGTCACTGGGTGAAGTAGCCCTTTAAAGGAATCAGCTGATGCTGTGATGCTAAGGCTCGGGTGACAGCTTGAAGATCAACTAGTCTTCTTAAGAGCCAGCAAGTATCTCAGCTGCTGGTGAGAACTGCAGGAGGAAGGAAGGCTCCTACAGGAGGCTTGGGATCAGGGGACAGAACTCAGTTCTGTGACTCCCAGGTAGATGGCTGGTGGAGTGTAATCTGGCAAGCAGCAGGCTAGAGGAAAGGCTCACCTTGACTCCTAGGCAGATGGCCTAAGGAGTGCAAAAGCTGCGGGGAGTAGATAGGCTCCTGCAGAAGACCCCAGATCAAGGCAAAAGGACTTGACTGAGATGTTGAACTTGAGTTAAATAAGTTTTATTTTGAGGAAATAAAAGCAACACTCTGAAGAATAGCACTGGGATTGTGTGGTGAGAGAGTGTTCTTTGGTGCATGGGCCGGTAAGACAGCCTGCAGGCTTACACATGCTAATACCAGTGTCAGTGAGAATGCAGGCACTTTTCAGATCCTGTCATCTCTCAAGTCTCCATGGATCTCTAAGGGACCTGGACCCCAATTTGATAAATCCTCTGCTCCAGTGGCCTGTATTTGGCCACCTCAACAAATACAGCAGCTTCCAGTTCAGGCCAATAGTATATGCCCAGTTGTGATATGGATAGGTTCTACCAGTGCCCCTCCCATTCTCAATTACTCAATCTCTGGATTGAGAAAAAGGAAGAGAACATGAGTGCAAAGGAGTCCAAGGTTAGTATAGTAGGATAAACCACCTCACCTCCTCTGCTTGGAAAGTTCTCCCTTTTTCTTTATAAAATTATAAATATTTTATTTCCTTTCCCAAACAAGAAGCCCTAATTCTCCATTGCCTGGCATCTTGTGCCATCATTTATAGGTGTGCAAAGTGATATTACATTCACTTTGCACAGGTATAAATGACCAGAGAAGGAACAGAGGGGAGAATCTGACCCATATAACAGAGCAGAAAACAGAACCCAAGGAGCCTGATTCTCATCACCGGCTCTGAAAAAACATCATGACGTTGGCTCACACAGAAGCAATGACATCAGTGCTAGCATTTGCTTTTTGTAGATTCCAGGCATGACCATGACTTCATTCCGCTATTAATTGCAAAGAAAGCAAAGAGTAAAATATGACAACACATTGTCCCTTTGGGCATATGAATTTTATTTGTACCTTACAGTACAAGTACAGAATGATATAAAAAATCTGCAGCACATTCTTGCTTGAGAATTCTCCAGAGTATTAACAATGAGAGGATACCACTCCCCACTCTCCACTTTACTGGAAAACATTAACAAGTGCTCTGGATGTCACAACATCTAGAACTGGATATCACTAGCAAGTCCACCATGAGGGTAAAAAAGAATGCTAAAACCAGACATTTCTGTTGTAGTTGATAATTGTCTTGGGAGGAAGAGATACAAGCTTGAATTATTTATGGATTTTTTTCAAACATGATGGTCCCTGACATTAAGACTGCTGACTGGAGCACAGTGAAATATATTTTGCAGTCATCTCAAAATACTGTCTTAATTTCAATTTCTTAAGAAAACAGAACACAAAGTAAGAAAAGCAGGATTAAATGTTGCTTCACATTCCAAGGGTCTTAATGATCAAAATAGAGAAAAATGGTCTTTCTCAAATTCAGTACCAGTCCAGATATTTATGGCCATCCAACTGAAAATTTAAGCCTTCTGTAATCAAAATAGTGAAGCTTTTACCTTTCCCCCAAACATTAGAAAAGGCATGGCTAGGAAAATAATGTGGTCTCTGAAGTTTCCACATTGACCTATCGTGCCTTGATTCCTTACATGTTGCCATTACCTGTGGTACGGAACTGATGTGATTTTATAGCCAAGGGCAATTAAATTTGTATGCAGGGGTAAGCCAAGCAGCAAATCTTCTCTGCTTTTGTAGCTGCCACATCCATGCTTGTACAAATACTAGATTTTTTAGTCTCCTTTTGGAAGTTTTTAAGGAGTTCTTGACCATTTGTACTGTGTGTCAGAGGCCTTAAGATTCTTGAGCAATCATTCTTTATTTATTGTCTACTTATGGATTAGCTGTACAGTGGACTACTTCCTTCATGTAATTCACTGTCTCTTTTAAAAGTTTTATCTGTTTTATTCTCTTTTCATAGTATATAAAAAGTACCACAAGATGATTGGAATGGGACCTTGGATTTGTGGCAGGGTCAGATCCCCATTCCCAATTAAAGTACCACAGTGTTGGCCAAGCCAGTGTTTGATCTGCCAGCAGAATCTGCTAGCAGGAAATCCGCTCACCCTCTGCAAAATACAGATACTATGGGGAACATTCAAAATACCATCAATGGTCGCTATGCCCCTCTCTTAAATCTAGAGGACACAAGAGTAGAACAACTCTAGGCCATGAGTGGGGAGATTTTAGGGACGAGCTCATATCCAAAAAGCAAAATCTGGATGGCATCAGAGATTGACAATCTAAGAAGAAGAAAAAATGAAGCATATCAAGAACATCTGAAATCTGAACATAGCACTGAGCAAAATAACAAATACAGACAGCTCAACAAGGAACTAGGATGAATGGTCAAAAAGGTGAAGAAAAACTGACTTGAGAGATGAAGAGCTTGAAAAACACTTTCAAAAATGTAATTCAAGATGGCTTTTTCAGAGAGTTAGATTACTATCAAAGTTAACACCTGTAACAAGTCAGCTAAGTGATGCTCAGTGGAACTATATAGTAGATAAAGGTCAAAAGCTTAAAATGTGGAAAGAATATTTTCATCAGCTATTGAATGTGAATAGTTGAGTTGACCAAGCTGTTCTTGAGGACACCAATTACGAAGGCAACAACGAAAAACAACTACAAACATCAAATGGCACCAACTATAATGGTTTGGCCATGTTGCTAGAATGCCCCAGACCAACTGCCTAAAATTCTTCTCTGTGGAAGAGTGGATGTTGAAAGAGGCCATGGACATTCAAGGACAAGTGGTATATGGTATAACCACCCAGACAATCCCCAACAGACTCAAATGGCAACTCAAAGCAGACGTGGATGGAAGCTGCTCATAACCTTAGCTCTACTCACCCTTGACATTGCAAAAAGGAGATGATAATGATTATATTATACATATTCTATGGGGCTTTTTGGATCCCTTACTCTATAGGTCAAATTGTACCATCATTTACATGCAAACAAAAGCCTGATCATTGAGGCTGCAGAATCTGTAAGGGCAGGATTTGGAGCTGTATTTGCTTCTATATTTGTCATTTTAAACTTCTTCAAAAATGTTAACTAACAAAACAGTTTGTGTCCTTTGTAGAACTGATCCAACACATCACAGAGAATATATTTTTGCAGGATGTTCTCAAGGGAGGGACCTTCCTCTCTGGAATTTGCGTCCCTGTTGGTCAGACAGAATGTAAGCCCAGGGATTTTTAGGATTCCCATGCAAAGCTCACTTGTGAATTCCAGCCCTTCCCTGGTTGGTGAGTGGAAGTTGAGAGGAGGTTGTGACTGGGGGAGTAGCTTGTACCATGCACACACACAGAACCTTTCTGGAGGGATATTTATAAATAAGTAAATAAAATAATATTTTAACACCAAAAGATAGTTTTTAAATTGTGTATATAAAAAACCGTTTATATTCAATAAGGCACTCTGGAAGTGAATTGTACTGTGTGAAATTGTGGCATACTGAGTCAGAGGGTCATTCATTAGTGAAACTGAGCAGACTTTTCACATGACCTTCCCAAAAGTTCATTCAAATACTTTGTATTTCATCATGTCAGACGGTTTCTTTCCTTCAAAAGGTCATGAGGCTTCCAAAGAAGCCTTCTAAAGTTATGTTTGAGGTGTCTCAGACATAGGACAGCAACAATGTGGTGAATTAAAACAAGCAAACAAAATATATTGACGGAGCCAGAGGATATTTCCTACTGGATTATTGATGGAATTTTCCAAAGTGCCTAAGTGACTGGGGAGCTCACATACCACTGAAAGTCAATAGGACTTCTGCTCCTTTGTCATCAGGATGTTCTGGAAAATTCTACCCTCTATTGAGCTTGTTCTATTAATATTAATTAACATAGGATTTTTGTCTGTTTGTTTGTTTTTTGGGGGGTGGCGAAGGAATCTCACCTAGTTTCAAGGCTTCAACCATAACAGTTCCATCCTAGTCACCGAAGCTTCACAAGATCAGCACAACTTGCATTTTTTTCTCTCTGAGACTAAACACATCACTGTGATTCTTCCTCCTTTCACAAAGGCATGCAGAAAGAGTTCCAAGGTCTAACTATAGACATTGTGGAGCAGATTGCTAATGAAATATGGTTATAAACTTTCCATAAACATAACACACCATGCAGGGTAATTAGCAGCTAGTTTTTTTTTGAATGAATGGAGAGGATCTAGGCACTGCTAAGCCACCTGAAAACATATACAATTTGTAATCACTAAAGTACAATTTGCACACTCTTTCGTTGATCCGGGAAAGCATGGATTGAGGTAGCAATTTTACAAAATCCCTTAAACTGACCTTAATAAATAATATTTATCTCAAAATACACTTCTGCCATGCTACCAACAAACACATACATAAACTTCACTGATTCAAAACTAACTGATGCCCTCTGACAGCCACAAGTTTCTTAACAGATCTGGTTTTCCTCTTACAGTTTGTGCCCTTCAGAAGAGGAATCTGGGAAGCAGCACAGATGTGTAAAAATCATAACTCAGTTGCAGTCTTTGTAAACTGAAAACACCTTAAGATTAGAAAATTATTACAGTGACATCAGTAAAAGCTTATGATCAAACATGCCATTATGAAATTATAAATGTTAATCTACCCTGTTTCATTGCCTTAGCTGAATGCTGATGCTATGTAGTGAGCAAAAGAGTTAGATTTTTGTCCATCTCTTTTCAATCACACACAGATAACTTGATAGAATGTGTAACAAACAAATAAAACCAAAACAGGTATTTGAAAATCAGCAATCCCACGGAAAGTCATTTTCAAGCCATGAATTTCCTGTATGGGAGGAATAAAGTAGAGATGGAAATAGTGAGTGCATTTCTCTCCAGATACACAAAGCAGTGTTGGAATGATGCCAGTGCTGAGCACCAGCACTTTAAATAAGGAGTGCTAGCACCAGTCATTGCAAGAGGTCAGACAAAATGAAAGTGGGCAGCCGACTTCCAGCAGGGACTCAGACAGCAGAAATAACTGCCAAGTCATTTCTAATCACTCTGGACTACGACACCATTGTTGTGGCATTAAAAACTTCTTAGAAAGGGATCCGAACTTACACAAAGAATTAATTTTCTCACTGTTAAAAAAATAGCAACAAATTTGTCAGACTGAGACATGGAAATCTGCCACCTATAAATGTCCATGAAGGACTCCAATAATGTCCTGTATTGGGTGGCAAACTTCACCTTCCTTCTAGCCAAACAGCAGCTTAGTTAAATGGGTTAAAACACAGATGAGCTGTTTGTAGATTCTATCTTCTAATATTCATTAGCTACCCCTTATAAAAGTAGCAGTCACAAAAAGTGACAGTATGAACAGCAGTTATAGGTCACAGAATCCCAGAACAACGCATTAGAAAATGCAATACCAAATTCGCTATGCACAGGATGTTTCCCATTGGCTTGTTTCTTAGTGAGACTTTTTTATTTAGTGGTCGAACTATTTCACAAGATTTTGACACTGTAGTCTTTGATAATTGAATATTCAAATTGTAGTGACATCACAACTAATCAATACTCACTTGATGGTATTTCTTCTGTATATGAGGATCAACGCTGTATATATCACAACTCACACTATGGGCCTGACCCCTCTCTCACCACTTTTACACCAGTGTGATTCCCATTGGCTTTAGCAGATTAACACCTGATTTACACCAAGTTAGTGGAGTCCGAGGCTCAGCGTGTAATCATTTTGGGAACAGAAAATCGACATGATGTTGGTGTATAGGCAGTAACTGATGCAAGATATTTCCCTTGTAGATCTCAGGGTTTAAATGCTATTAACTTCATTTTTGGTCTTCAGCATCTGTTTAAGAACTGTTTGCTCATTTGCCTTTTTTCATAAAGTTATCTTGCTCTCAATTACGCTCATGCCAGTTCATTGATTCCAGTGGAAGTGTAACTTAAGAGCAAAATTTGGACCTGAATCTATACAATTAGAAGCCACAAGTGGGAAGGCTCTTCAGCATCCTAAGACCAGAGAGGATCTTCGAAGTTCATACCACAATAGTTTAATATCACTCACGGGTCGCTGGTAATGAAAGCCATGCACACAGGACAAAAATAGCAGCTCAAGATCTGGGAGCAGGCCAGGGTGACCAAAACTCAGTCAGACACATAGAAAATAAGCAAAGTTTAAATGTCCCACCCCCAAAGGACAAACAGAAAAGCATGGCGGGGAGGGAGTGAAAGCATTGAGCTGCAGTCCTTCATTGTGGCTGGCCTTTGCTGTATATTGCAAGCTCAGCAAGGCAGGAACCTGGCCTGCTTACATGTCTGTAAAGTCCATTCACATCTACACTGCCACAGGGAAAGGTTTGATATCCACAAGCACACACAAACTTAAATAAACAGAATAGTCAATTTTATCCATGTAAATTATGTGCCAAAGCCTGCATTCCAGACATCAATAGAAGTTTTGCCCAAGTAAGTATATAGGGCCTGATGCAAAGCCTACTAAAGTCAATGAAACTTTTTTCACTGACTTCAAATGAATGGGACCCATAGAGGTAAATTGTACAACCAACAGAAAGGAGAACCACTCACAGCATTCCACTCCATAAGGCAGTTCCAGGTGCAAGAAGGCTGCATGGGGGAAAATTCTGCCTCCCTCTGAGACTCTCTCCATGCAACAGTGTGGGGCCAGAGAATGGATGTGCCCAGAGGGGAGCAGCTCCGCTAGTTCTCTGTAGCCTGGAGCATGAGAAGCTAGATCTCAACCTGACCCCCTCAGGAGAGACCTGGCCTTTGTGCTATGGACAGGTTTTGGCCTAGAGTGAGAGCTTCAGGAATGGACTCTGTTTGCGGGCACAGCATCCAAAACAGCAAGCAGTAATTGAAAGGTTAGATACTCAGCCAGTCAATCTGTGTATGCAAATATCTATCTGTCTGATCAAATGTGACAACTCTCTGAGGGTATGTCTACCCTAAGAAATTAGGTCGAATTTATAGAAGTCGATTTTTAGGAAGCGATTTTATACAGTCGATTTTGTGTGTCTCCACTAAGTGCATTAAGTCGATGAAGAGCGTCCACAGTACCACGGCTAGCGTCGACTTTCAGAGCGTTGCATTGTCGGTAACTCTCCCGCAGTCTCCGCTGCCCATTGGAATTAATGGGTGATTTTGGATACATGTCATCAGTTGCCCCTCCCTCCGTAAAAGCAAAGGCAGACAATCGTTTTGTGCCTTTTTTCCGTGCAGATGCCACACTGCTTTCAGCAGACTGTGCAGTAGGACTGCTAACCGTCATCATCCAACCACCGCTTCCGCTGCAACTCTGCTCTCCTGGTGCCATGAATCCACCTCACAGGTCCTCTCATTGTTCTTCATAAATATCTATTCTCGTGCCATCCCATCGTCATCCACCGCTTCCACTGTAACTCTGCTCTCCGGCTCGTGTCTCGATAGTAAATTTCTCCATGTTGTCTGTCATGGGCTCCTGGGAATATGTGTGTTCTTCCTTGGCAAATGTGCGCAGTGCTAATCGTCATCCTCCACCACTTCCACTGCAATTCTGCTCTCCTGGTGCCATGAATCCACCTTGCAGGTCCTTTCATCGTTTGGTATAAATATCTATTCTCGTGGCATCTGTCATCATCTGCCGCTTCCGCTGCATCTCTGCTCTCCTGCAGACACCATACCATGGCAAGCATGGAGCCCGCTCAGCTCACTGCTGCTGCTGTGAGCATTGTAAACACCTCACGCATTATCCTGCAGTATGTTCAGAACCAGAACCTGCAAAAGCAGGCGAGGAGGCGACGACAGCGCGATCACGATAGTGATGAGGACATGGACACAGACTTCTCTTAAAGCACGGGCCCTGGCAATTTGGACATCATGGTGGTAATGGGGTAGGTTCATGCTGTGGAATGCTGGTTCTGGGCCCAGGAAACAAGCACAGACTGGTGCGACAGCATAGTGTTGCAGGTCTGGTGTGATTCCCAGTGGCTGCCAAATTTTTGCATGCGTAAGGGCACTTTCATGGAACTTTGACTTGCTTTCCCCTGCCTGAAGTGCAAGAATACCAAGATGAGAGCAGCCCTCACAGTTCACAAGTGAGTGGTGATAGCCCTCTGGAAGCTTGCAGCTACCGGTCAGTCGGGAATCATTTTGGAGTGGGTAAATCTACTGTGAGGGCTGCTGTGATCCAAGTAACCAAGGCAATCACTGAGCTGCTGCTATCAAGGGTAGTGACTCTGGGAAATATGCAGGTCATAGTGGGTGGCTTTGCTGCAATGGGATTCCCTAAGTGTGATGGGGCGATAGATGGAACTCATATCCCTATCTTGGGACTGGACCACCTTGGCAGCCAGTGCATAAACTGCAAGGGGTACTTCTCAATGGTGCTGCAAGCACTGGTGGATCATAAGGGACATTTCACTGACATACCTATACCTATCTCCTAGAACTGGAAGGGACCTTGAAAGATCATCAAGTCCAGCCCCCTGCCTTCACTAGCAGGACCAATTACTGATTTTTGCCTCAGATCCCTCAGTGGCCCCCCTCAAGGATTGAACTCACAACCCTGGGTTTAGCAGGCCAATGCTCAAACCACTGAGCTATCCCTCCCCCCATCATCAACGTGGGTTGGCCGGGAAAGGTCCATGATGCTCCCATCTTCAGGAACTCTGGTCTGTTTGAACAGCTGCATGAAGGGACTTTCTTCCCAGACCAGAAAATAACTGTTGGAGATGTTGAAATGCCTATAGTTATCCTCTGGGACCCAGCTTACCCCTTAAGGCCATGGCTCATGGCCTTAAGGGGTACAGCCTGGACAGTAGTAAGGAGCTGTTCAACTGAATGGTGGTAGAATGTGCATTTGGATGCTTTAAAGCGCGCTGGTGCAGTTTACTGATTCGTTTAGACCTCAGCGAAACCAATATTCCAATTGTTGTTGCCACTGCTGTGTGCTCCGCAATATCTGTGAGAGTAAGGTGGAGACAGTTATGGCGGGGTGGGAGGTTGAGGCAAATGGCCTGGCCGCTGATTAAGCACAGCCAGACACCAGGGCGATCAGAAGAGCACAGTAGGGCATGTTGCACATCAGAGACGCTTTGAAAACCAGTTTCATGACTGGCCAGGCTACGGTGTGAAAGTTCTGTTTGTTTCTCCTTGATGAAAACCTGCCCCCTTGCTTCACTCTACTTCCCTGTAAGCCAGCCGCCCTCCCCTCCCCTCCCCCCTTTTATCACTGCTTGCAGAGGCCACAAAGTCATTATTGTTTCAAATGTATGCATTCTTTATTAATTTGTCACACAAATGGGGGGGAACAGCCAAGGTAGCCCGGGAGGAGTTGGGGAGGAGGGCAGCACCGGGTAGGATGGTGAAGGAGGGAAGGACAAGGTCACACTGCACTTCAAAACTTACTGAATGCCAGCCTTCTGTTGCTTGGCAATCCTCTGAGGTGGAGTAGTTGAGTGCATGGAGCGCCCCCGCATTCTTGGGCATCTGGGTGAGGAGGCTATGGAACTTCAGAAGGAGGATGGGCGGTTACACAGGGGCAGCAGCAGTGGTCTGTGCTGCTGCCTTTCCTGCAGCTCCACCAGATGCTGGAGCATATCAGTTTGATCCCCCCTGTAGCCTCAACATTGCATCCTTTACCTCTCATCTCACTTATCCCTCCTATCCTCGCATTCATTTTCTGCTTTCTTGGACTCTGACATTCGTTGTCTCAACGCATTCTTCTGAGCTGTTTCAGTGCAGGAGGACTGCATGAGCTCAGAACATTTCATCACTAGTGTGGGTTTTTTTGCTGCCTTATCTGCACTAGCCTCTGGGGTGGAGATGATGGGGGAGCATTGAAACATTTGCAGCTGCGGGAGGAAAAAAGGGAGAGTAGTATTTAAAAAAACAGATTTTAGAGAACAATGGGTAGACACTTTCATGGTGAACCGAGCTGTTAACATTACATAGCACATGTACTTTTGGTACAAGGTGGCATTTTGCCTCTTATATTGAGGGCCTGCTGGTTTGGTGTGACAGATCACACACACGGGGCCGGGCAACAGAATTTAGCTTGCTGGCAGCCATGGTAAGCCATAGTCTTTCACGTTCTTCAACTTTCATAATATGTGGGATTGGTTTCAAAAGCAGCGCCCTCCTTTCCCATACCAAGCACCCATTGGGTTAGCCATTTAAAAGGAGGGGCTGTACTGGCTGCGCATGCATCCCAAGTCTTCAGGGCAAATGAATCATTAAACACGTTTGCTTTTAAATCATGCATTATATTTACAAAGGTACACTCACCAGAGGTGCCTTCTCTGGCTTCATGGTCCGTGAGCCTGCTTTGGGAGGGTAGGGAGCGTATTGGCTCCAGGGTGATAAACAGTTCCTGGCTGTTGGGGAGAATGGTTTCTCCACTTGCATGCTATGCACTATCCTTATCTTCCGCATCCCCAAAATCCTCCTCCTCTGTTGCATGAGACTCCCTCCTTGCAGGTGTCCATGGACGGGTGGGGTAGTGGTAGGGCTCCCCCACCTCGACTGCATGCAGCTCATCACAGAAGCGACGTTATCTGGGGCTCTGACCTGGAGCAACCATTTGCCTCTTTGGTTTTTTGGTAGGCTTGCCTGAGCTCCTTAATTTTCACACGGCACTGCTGTGGGTCCCTGTTGTAGTCTCTGTCCATTATGCCCTTGGAAATTTTTTCAAATATTTTGGCATTTTTGTCTTTTGGAATGGAGTTCTGATAGCATGGATTCGTCTCCCCAAACAGCGATCAGATCCAGTGCCTCCTGTTCTGACCATGCTGGAGCTCTTTTGCGATTCTGGGACTGCATGGTCACCTGCGCTGATCAGCTTGCTATGCTGGTCAAACAGGAAATGAAATTCAAAAGTTCATGGGGCTTTTCCTGTCTGTCTGGCCAGTGCATCTGAGTGGAGATTGCTGTCCAGACAGAGCGGTCACAATGGAGCACCCTGGAATAGCTCCCAGAGGCCAATACCATTGAATTGCATCCTCACTACCCCAAATTCAATCCGGCGAGGTTGATTTCAGCACTAATCTCCTTGTCGGGGAGGAGTACAGAATAGATTTTAAGAGCCTTTAATCAACAAAAATGGCTGCGTCGTGTGGACGGGTGTAGGGTTAAATTGATCGAATGCTGCTAAATTTGACCTAAACTTGTAGTGTAGACCAGGGCTGAGTCATGCGAGAAATGGTCACTTTATTTGCCCCCAAGAGGTTTCAAATTAGGAAAGTTTTGGAACATCCCAATGGACCTTTTGAGAGCTCCATTTTAACACTATTAGATACTGTTCAGTACTTTCCCACTTTTTATACAATCAAAGATGTTAGCAGGCATTTTAAAAAATGCACCCATGTCAGCATTCCATAGTTTTGCCATTATGACACTCCTCCCCCCCCCCCGAGGTGCACAGAGAAGGTGGAATAAAGATATAACTGAGCAGTACATAAGGCTAAATACATGCAGTGGGACTGCTTAGATATAATGACACATGTCTGCAGGAATAACCTGAATGATACTGTCACACTGCTGCAGAGATTTGGTATTGGTTTTCATGTTTGCGAATGGTTGCGTCTTGCCTGCTACTGCTGCTTACACGTATCGTATTTGGATTGAATTCTTCTCTGCTGTGAGACCCCTCTGCTGAGCCACGTTTCTCTACACCTCTGTTGCAGGATCAGTAAAATTGTATTGATTTCAAGCCAGTGACTGATTGCATAAGTAGCGACTGTAAGCAGATTGGGCACTTGGAGCAAACAGACTGATATGTCTGTGTCAACTGTTCTGTTTACATTGTATGATCTAATAAAGATTTGAGATTTTGGGACATTTCCTTGGGCCTCCTGCTTCTGGAGAGAAACTTTGCAGATGCTGGAAAGGGACTATTTTCCTTGCTGAAACAAACACTGACCAAGATTCCCAGCAGTACACTGTGGTTCCAGGGGGAGGATTCATTTTCTTGAGGACGCTCTTTATTCTCCACTTTGTTTCCCAGAAATATGGTCTTGTCAGAATTAACTGCCCTATTAAACAGGGGGATTAACTACCTCATTAAACAATTTTCTTTTAAAAATATGAGTTAGGCTGCGATCATTTAATTAAAGACTGTGTCAAAAGAGGGATGGGCAACCTTAATACAGACATTTTGTTACTTTTCAGTGCTTGACTTTGCAAACTAAATCAAGTTATTTGAACAGTTTTTTTAAAATGTAATTTCCTTATTCTTTTAAAGAAAAGAAACAAAAATAAATTCTATCCTATGCAACTTTAACACGTTACAACAATCCGAAGTACAGCATTAACATTGTGTTTTAGACCATTACCGTAGAATACAGCACAGGGTTTTTATTGCTGTTCTTTTTGGTTTTGTTATGGATTATCATTGTGCAAATCTTGCTGCCTGCTGGAGGAGGAAGAAGGGAAAACAAAATGGAGCAGGCCGCCATTGGCACTGTTCAATAGTGTTCTCATACAGACAGCCAGCACGGACAATATGGTGCTGCAAAGTTATAGGTTTCTGGTTAAAAGCCCACCTGCTTTGTATAACAGGCAAGTTCCCAGATGATGACTTAAAGATGGACACATTGGGAATGGATTTATTTCACAGTCTATACAGTTTCCTAACTTCAAAATTTCATTTTCCCCTCATTACACAGAAAATAAAAGACACTGGGCGTTGTTTCGCACATCTGGTTAGTTACAGCTATACACAAAAGATCTGAAGCTTCTTGAGGTTTTCATCTGTAAAGGAAAGATTAATACTGTAGTATTAATTTAATATCAGATACATTTATATGCCTTCATCTTGTCTTTACAGGGGGATGAACTCAAAGTTCTCATGAAGCTGACCACAGATGTTCTAGTAAATTCACAGCAGTATCTAGCTCTGACACTGATGCTCTTATCACATCATGTCAAGTGAGTACACCACAGTTCGCTGATCCTCAAGAGACAACACAATTTCTGATGTGAGAATAGCAGATTATCAATTGACATCGTGCCCTTTGCTACTGAATATTAGATTACTGTGGGCTATTTCAACAAGGTGCAGAAAATGGCACATCCCACTGCCCAGGAACAGAATGATGTGCCCACTTTACATCAGTATCACAAAGTGAACATCTATAATAGCTTGCAAATGGAACTAAAGTGTCTAGCACAGTACATAGCGACAGGGTTGCATGCTACCCAAGAGTCAAGGAAAGTGTGTGTTTACAGCCCTTGACAAGTTTTTACACTGATTGTTCTTACCTTTCTTTTGATGTCAGTGAACTGAGAAAACATTAAGGACCAATAGAATGACAACTCGACTATGTAGTAGTAATGAAGGTCAGGCATCAGTGGCTGAAAGAGGAAGGTTTAAAAAGGTTGAGAAAGTAATTCGCTTTATAAACACAAAACTCCACAAAGAGAGGGGAAATTGCAGTCTGGCTACGGCGTAATCTTCCTGTTTCGGACAGTTCTGACGGGTGCCTGTTCCAAGCACTATAGCTCTGTGAGAAGAAGCCCCTCCTCATCTCTTACTTACACTTCTCCTCTTTGATATTTAGATCCTGAGAACTGAGCTATACCCTTTCCCTGCAATGCCAATAAGCCAGGCCCTAGTTCTTTAGGTACCTGGAGCAGAAACGTTTCTGGACCATTTTGAACCCAACATTTCTCTCATATGCAGCAAAGGAATGTTTGGTTATACAATTGTCTCCCGTTGGGTTACAAATCAGCTGCAACCAATTTAGAGCATACCAAAAGCTGCAGATGCACAGTGAACTGGGAAGAAATGGGTCCAGTAAACAGTCTTACTTACCTCTGTGTGTTGGCACCACGGTGGGATGAAAGTAGTGCTGTCAACATCACCATGATGAAAGTTATATCCATCTTTCTAATGTAATTTATTTTTAAGGGGTCTAAAAATGACCTATGAACATGCTATCTTTTGGAGGACAGGAAGCAATTTGTATAGATTAAATCCATTCAGATCCCTTTGGCCTACAACACAGAAAAAAGCAGGGCCCATATCCTTACCTGCAGCCAAGGAGTGCTTGCCACAGCTGAGAAGGGCAGAAGTGTAAAGGGGCTTTAAGTCTGGTCCCAGACATAAATTAGAGCAGACTGGGGGCTACTCTAAGTTACATTCAGCCATGCCCATTTCCTGCTCATCATGTCCCCTACATCAATGACAGGGAGGAGTTCTGGGATAGATGTTACTGCATTTTTATGCCAGACTCACCAGGTTTAGACCAGCTTTGCATTGGAGGACCACCCAAAGTTGTTGAAGAGCAGGGCAAAATCTGTCCTACATGTGTAGTTTTGATCATTTCTATTCTATAACACTAACAGATTTCTTCTTTTATAATCTTTTCATGTCAATAAATCTTTATTTTCATGTATTTCTTAATATTTAGAAAACCTTCCTTAGGTGCCCAGCCAATGCTTTAGCATAATTGTTTTTCCTGCTTTGTAAAATACAATAAATATTTTTAAAAGTGCTCACATTTACTGTTTTTTTTTTTAAGTTTCAGCTATGTGAATCAGACAATACAAAAACTCAGTTGTTGCCATCACCAGGTCTGCGTGCCCATTTTTAAACAATCTTTTCTAGCTTTTTATTTATTTGCTTAGCTTTTAATGTAATGCCGGTAAAAGGCGCCTGGTTGATAATCCTAGAATCCAAAGGCATGGCGAGTTGGATAGTAAGCTCTCCCCAGTTTCCCCACCAATGAAGGAACAATCCATAAGTGATAAAGGGTAGTTCATTCTCTCTGGCCCATTCAGTCCTTGTCTGGTCTGCTGACATTGCCAGTAAGGGGGTTGATTAGCGGCAGTTTTTAAAACTTAATTCTAGTATATGAACTAAAAAGGAAGCTGGAATTACAGTCAAAATCCCCAAAGAATTTACAAGGAAAATTTGTATTAGAAGAATTTTTAGGATAGTTGGTTGTTCTCTATTGATAAGTTTTTCTGAACCCAAGAATCAAGATAATTCGGGCGGTGGGAACCCCCACACTGTGAGGATGTGCCAGTTTTCATCTCATAACACATGCACAACAAAAGCAGAGAACTTGACCAGTTCCAATGTTAGTTCCTGATCCTTAACTTCTATAGTGCATAAAGTGAGGATTTGGGCATTAGCAAACCAAGTGAATGCAGAATCACCCACTTGTCTATATCTATATAGAGTTGTGTTGGATTTCTGGAATGCCATGTTGAATAATTCATGTGAGTCACAGCATGATTAGAACTTTTATCCGTTTAGAAAACAAAGAAAACAAACAAAACCCCCGCAAACACAACCTTGATTTGAGTCCAACACATATTTTTTCTCCTGGACAATGACTGTTTTTGTTTTGTGATTTGCTATCTATCAAAACTCATTCTCTGGCACTGGACCTTCTCTTTGTCTGCTGCTTGTCTCTATAGAATCTCACAGGTCTCTACTAGTATTCAAAGAGTACAACTAATTTTCTCAGTAACAAAGGGCAACCTCGCTGTCCTGATCATAAGCTTAGCAAATATTCACGCTCATTAGCCAATCATACTGATTCTTTCTTCAGAAGCAGATTTTCTTATATATGTAATATGCAGTTTACAAACATGTCTTGACATTTTAGACTTCTCAGACTGCAAACTCTTAAACTGGTTTCTCTTAGACTTTTGGGTATTAATTATCACTTAAGGCCCCTTATTACAAGGGACATTCCTTATTTTTTCATCTCTGCACAACAAGATTGGGAGTTGCTGAGTGCTGCAAAGAGCAGCAAGAAATACCCTGGCGAAGTATGTGAATACTGTTTATGAGAATACTACTACTACTATCGGGAGGAGGAGTGGGGCAGGAGTGCTAAGAAAACAGTCCCTTATTTCTGAAATACAATGTTGGCAACCCTACTTATGGGTTTGTACGTCTTGAACAATGGGCCCCTGATCCTTGCTGGGGGTTTTGAGTACTGCTGTTACACAAGTAAAGATGAAAAACAACATTTGGGGCTAAACAGATGACTGTTTGGAGGCTTTCTGAAAATTTGGAATTTAGATGGGTAGAAATGCTGCAAAACAAAAACACAACCACAAGATACCGCAAGTCTTGAAGCCTGCATCGTTAGGTGATATTGGTGATGTTTGATACCTGATTTAAAAAAAAATATTATATATCATGACAATGGATATATGTTTAAAAGCATTAAGAAGACAGATGAGGCATAAGGAAATGGTTGCTCTGAAACTGGCAATTAGCTCCAAACATAATTTTGCTCTCACTCAAACAGCTGTGAAATCCCCAGGGCTCTCTAATTGTAGCCTGATGCTTATTTACATTCTTCTGTAATCTTGCAAGCATGATACTTTTGTGATGAGATAAATGCAAACTGGTATTGCATAAAAATACATATCCATTAAGCTGAACTTTCCGAAATGGTTGCCAATGCCAACTCCTAACCACATATGCACAATGACATTTTTCTCTAATGAACTCTCTAATTAACAATATTGTTTAAAATGTAATAGATATTGATTAACTGATGCTCCCAACACCTCTGAGTGGTAGGTATGTATTATTAGCTCTTTGAGTACATCTACACAACAATTAAACACTTGAACCTGGCCTGGGCCAGCTGACTTGGGCTCATGGGGCTTGGGCTGTGAGGGTGTAAAATTGCTGTGTAAATGTTCAGCCTCAGGCTGAGCTCTGGGACTCACGAGTGGGGAGTGTTTTCAAGGCTGGGTTTCCCACACTTTGAATACGAGGAGGTATCTCCTCCCACCATGCGTACATTTCGTTCAGGGTTCGGGGGGATTTTTGTCCCCCAGACATACTGTCTTTCTGCCAGTTATCGCTGATACACTTTTTCCTCAACAGGAGGGACGGGTATATTTCCTTCTCTGAGGATGCCGCTCATGTTGCTCCTCCATGACTCAGACAATAGGGGAAGCGAAATGGTGTTTGTTGGGCAGTCTGATAAAGCTAATCAATATTTGCATAAAACGTGGGATTTGCATAGTAAAAACAACTTCTCAATGAGCTTGTATATTTATTTCTATATAACAGGATGACTTACCTGATACGGATATCCATTCCAGCACTGCCTTGTGTTCCAGAGCCAGGGAGTCTTAAAGAAACAAAACAAAGGGGTATGTTAATCGTTGAGAAATGAAACAATGCAGTCCTCGGCAGTTAAGATGTAAATGGTTAATATTGTTCAGAGACTAAATCTTGAGAGCTGCGGAGCATTTGTATGTCCTCCCACTGGAGTCAATAGGCACAGAGAGTGAGTGCTAGACTCCTCAAAGTTGTGTGTCCCATATTAGAACAACCCACTCTGATGTTCTGTACATCATGGGAACACCCTACACCCCCATGTTCATCCTTATAAAATGACTGTGTGGTATCCAATGCAAAGTTTGTCATGTTGAATGTCTTCGGAAGGCTCATGATGCACTGAACATTGTTGTTATAGTAATGTTATAGTAATTATTGTTATAGTAATGTTATAGTAATGTTATAGGTTACAATTTCATATATATAGTTATGAGGCTGAAAATGTGTCCTCATGGCTTAAAGCAAGCCCAGGAAAAAGCTCTCCAAAAGCAGAGGGGCAGTTTACACCCCATCAGGGCATGTATGGGACAAACCCAGCTCAGCCTCAGAGGAACAAAGGACACTGGTCCAGGCAACAACAAAGGATCTGTTGGACTCTCGAGTGAGTCACTGCCCTTCCTTTGGTCAGTTTGAGACTACGATGAGGTAACGCTCACCTGACTCTGAAGGGAGTGGGGGGCAAAGCCAAGAGGGAAGAAAGGACATGATAAAAGGGAGAGATCTTTGCCATTCTCTTCCTCTCTCTTCCACTTACATCTACAGATACCATACCAAGCGACTGAAGCACTGATCAAAGGGGAGAGCCTGACTGAAGGGCAATCAGCCAGCCTGTGGTGAGAAGCATCTATGTTTGTAAGGGCACTGAAAGCGTTAAGATCAGCTTAGAATGCATTTTGCTTTTATTTCATTTGACCAAATCTGACTTGTTATGCTTTGACTTATAATCACTTAACATTTATCTTTGCAGTTAATAAATCTGTTTGTATATTCTACCTGAAGCAGTGCATTTGGTTTGAAGCGTGTCAGAGACTCTCCTTGGGATAACAAGTCTGGTACATATCAATTTCTTTGTTAAATTGACAAACTCATATAAGCTTGCAGCATCCAGTGGCATAACTGGTCACTGCAAGATGGAGGTTCCTAGGATTGTGTCTGGGACCAGAGATATGGGCTAGTGTCATTCGATTGCACAAACCAAGGAGCAGTTTACATGCCAGAGGCTGT